>NC_044031.1:227484240-227791365 GCF_901765095.1 Microcaecilia unicolor | reverse complement strand
GAACATAAAATGGAGGTTTGTGGTATGTTATCCTGTTTTCAGATCATCTATTGCAGGTGAACAATTAAATTTATCAGTATTTTTACACATGCTTATGTCTTTATTTACACCCATCTGACCCTACTTAGGGAACGTAAACAATGCCTTTGTTAAGTTTCACTGATGTAAACTACCCTCAAGATGAAATCTAAACCTCAAACACTTCAGAAGTTGAATTTCAACTTATTTGTAAGATTTCATAATCTTGTTGGAATGTATGTGCATAAACATATTTATTTTGTGTATGAACGTTAAGGGGAACATGCTTCATTAGGTTTATGATCAATAGGTTTATGATCAACATTAACAAATTAAAAAGAAAGGCAGATAAGAATTACAGTATACAAAACAAAAAACCCTGAAAATAATGCATTGTCACTGTTTAATATTTCCATAGTTTGAATATCGTCATCCTATCTCAAAACTGCAACTTGAATCAAGCTTGAACAAGACAACCAAGAGCAGTTATTAAATCAGAGAGTAAATTGACAATTGGGAGTATAGTGCTATCCATAAGTCTTCACACCCTTGCATATTTTCCACATTCTGCTGTCTAAAAAAAAAATTCAAAATGCATTAAAGTTGGAACATGATTCTCTGATCTACTGAACATTTCAATGGGAAAACATTCATAAAAACATTCAATAACTAAGTTAGAATAAAGAAACCATAGTGTCTTTTTATTTTAATTCTCATAACTTTATTAAGAAACTAAATTCTGGATTGCGTGTGTCTTCATACACCCGAATGGTCATCCGCATGGACTCCAGAGCACTGTCCTCAGAGATGCTCTTCACCAGCCAATTGCTGAGATAAGGGAACACATGAACTCCCAGTCTATGTAGCGACACTGCGACTACTGCTAGGTGCATGGCAATGACCCTAGGAGCTGACGTGAGGCCAAAAGGCAATAAGCGATACTGAAAATGATGTGTTCCCAGCCGAAACTGAAGATACTTCCGGTGGGCTGGAAGTATCGGGATGTGTATATATGCATCCTTAAAGTCCAGAGAGCACAGTCAATCATGTTTCTGAATCATAGGAAGAAGGGTGCCCAGGGAAACCATCCTGAACTTTTCTCAAACTAGAAATTTGTTCAGGGCTCTTAGGTCTAGGATGGGACGTATACCCCGTCTTTTTCTGCACAAGTACATGGAATAGAATCCCTGCCCTTCTCTTCTCCTGGTGTAACGGATTTGACCGCAAGGGTCTTTAGAAGGGCGGAGAGTTCTTCCGCAAGTACCTGCCTGTGCTGAGAGCTGAAAGAATGAGCTCTCGGTGGACAATTTGGACGGTTGGAACTCAAATTGAGGGTGTATCCTAGATGCACTATTTGAAGAACCCACTGGTCGGAGGTATGAAAGACCACCTCTGGTGAACCAGCAAGTGGTCCAGGGCAGACACTTTTACTGTGGCTATGCTCTGCTGGAGCCAGTCAAAAGCTAGTCCCTTGTTTTGCTGGGGAGCAGCAGTGCATTGGGCGCACACTGTTGACTAGAACAAGCACGCAGGGGCTCAGCCTGAGCAGGCTGGCGAGCCACAGGATGAGAAGGCAGTTGCAGAAGATACCCGGTGGGAGACAGAAGACATAGCATCAGTGTGATTCTTGATTTTGTCGGTGACCTCCTCGACCTTCTCTCCGAAAAGATTATACCCCAGCAAGGGGCATCCGTCATCCTCTGCTGGACAGAATGGTCCATGTCAAAACATGCAGCCATGAGAGTCTGCACATTGCTATATCTTGGGCAGAGATCCTGGATGTCATGTCAAAAGTGTCGTAAGTGGCCCTGGCCTTCTGCTGCTTGACCAACTGGCAAAATGTCTCAGCCTGCTCCGGAGGGAGCGCATCAACCAAGTCTGACAGCTGATGCACCAAGTTCTGCAAGTAGACACAATACGGGCGATAAGCACAAAAGCCCGATACTCCTGGCATTTTTGAGAGCGGCATCCACCACCATGGAGTCGTGGGGTAACTGAGACCTCACCAACTCGCTATGGATCTGATACTGGGTGTTGATTTTCTTGGGGACCACAGGGGATGCCCAGTTCCTAACGAGGACTGCCTTGACTACCTCGTGGAGAGGAGCCATCACTGCCTCCTTATGAGGGGAGGTGTAGTCCAGGACCTCAAGCATCTTGGCCCTGGGTTCCTCCACTTCTATGGAGAACGGAATGGCCTCAGCCATTTCCCATACAAAAGAGGTGAATGAAAGTCTCTCAGGTGGCAAGTCTCCTCTCAGGTGGAGGGGAGGGCTCAGAAGGGATCCCATAGGACTCATTCTGAGGAAAGTACCTTGGATCCTCTTCTGATTCCCATGAGCGCTCCTCTTCAGTATCAGACAGCACTTCCCTCAGGGATGTCCGAGACCAGGCCCCCCCTCAATGGCGAGGACCCATGCCCACAAGAACGGTATCGAGGAGCTGGCTCTCCCCTCGACTTCAGCCTGGGTGGCTGTCAACACCGGGGCCGCACTGCTGGCCAGGTGGGAGCGCAGCAGAAGGCATGGCAGGTGCAAGCACCCCCGATGCACATTGCTGCATGAGGCCTTCCAGAAGCTCAGGGAGCAAGGCCTTGAAACGCTCATCAAGGGTCACCATTGGTAGAAGCTGTGGAGCCAGTTGGAGCTCAGAATGCAGAACCACCGGGGCTGGTGCAGGACCTCAATTGCTAGGAGACGCATGCATCAGCACCTCCTGGATGGAGGGGGCGCAGTCCTCCCGGCGTCGACGCTTTTTGGGTGCCAAATCCGTGGGTGCCCCAGAGCTCCCAACATCGACTGTCGATGGAGATCGGTGATGGTGTTTCTTGGCCTTTGCCCGATGCACTTCAACCCATGCATAGACATAGAATCCTCATGTCGCCTTGGGGCCGGGTCCGACGATGTACGGTTCCAGGGGGGCTTGCATAGCAGGAGGCCTCGAGACAGGTGGAGACCCATTCAATGCCTCACTGCTCCCAGTGTCTCAGGGTCTCATAGCAGCCATCCCTACTGTGATTCCTGAAGTAGCACTTGATGTTGATGCCGATGTCAACGAACAGGACTTGGCCCCAAAAATCTTCTTACGTTGAGCCTCTTAGAAATGTGGGCTCTTTTCTTCATACGAAGACAAAGGACACAATTGGCAGGGCTGTGGTTGGGCCCAAAGCACTGTAGACACCAAGAATGGGTGTCTTTTCCCAAGATGGTCCGGTTGCACCAGGTACAACGTTTGAAGCCACTGGGAATCTTCTATGACATGGAAGGAAAAATGGCTATGGCTAAATTAAAAGTCGTGAAGGTGCCTAAAAAAGGGAAAGGCACAAAAAGGAGACCCAAACGAGCAGGCCTAAAACTGGCCTGCGCTGAAAAAGAACAGAAACTTAAACATGGGAAAAAGAACTAGGGTCCGTAAGGGCCTTTTAAAAAAAAATTGAAGATACAGGAAGAAAATGGGAGTGGGGAGCAGGCAGCAAAAAACAGCCAAAAGGCACAAAAATAGCTCTCTCCCGCACTTGTGCGGAACAAGTGAAAAAGCCACTACTCCTCACACGGAGAAAACACTGCAGACAGGAAGGTGCTTGTACTCCATAAAGCTCTCGTCTTTTTCTATGGTATTTTGCTGGCCTGGGCGATGTGTCTACCCACTTGTGAGAATGGTAAGCCTGCTTGTCCTTGGAGACATAGGCAGACATTTAGAACATACTTGGAAGTCTAAATTGGAACAGGACAGAAAAGCCTGGCAATGAGATCAATGAATATTTGTGTAGTATTCAGACATCTAAAGAAAGTGGAGTGGTCAACTTTAATAGAAAGAACTTCCAATGAGCCTAGAGAGATGTTTAAAGTACTCAAAAGGCTCCTAGGGATGGGTTGGTTAGGACAGAGCAGTGGTTCCCAAACCTGGTCCTGGAGGCACCCCAGCCAGTCAGGTTTTCAGTATATTCACAATGAATATTCATGAGATAGATTTGCATGCAGTGAAGGCAGTGCATGCAAATCTCTCATGAAAATTCATTGTGGTTATCCTGAAAACCTGACTGGCTGGGATACCTCAAGGACCAGATTTGGGAACCACTGATATAGAGAGTTTTGGGAATTTGTTGACAAAATAGTTAAATTAAATGAATAGCTTGGTATGATAGGGGGTAAAAAAGATAGATGGGGTGGAATTGTAAGATGGGGATCGAGTTATAATGGAATATTAGCAAAGTGTGTGTGTGTGGGGGGGGGGGGGGGTTCTTTCAATTGGTTTATCATGGAGTATATGAAAACAGATGTATAGATTGGTGAATGTAAGTGGCACACATTTTGATTCAGCTTCTATGTTTGTTTAGAGGATCTCCTTTCTTGGATCTATGATACTGTAAATAACCCCAATATAAAGTACCTTACACAGAAACTAAAGCATTAAATTACATCCACTCTACAGCAAGGAGTTCACGGTGACTTAGTTTGTATTAATTATTGGCCTTTATTAAACTTATCTTTTTTTGGCCAAGCTGACTTAAGTGGTCACCTTACAGATGAGTTCCTTCCTAGAGGATAATAATGCATTGGATGTTAGGTGGGATTCAGAGTAGGATGTGAAACAGAACCTTTACTCAGAGCTATAATAGAATTTGTATAAGGAGGCCAGGATAAACAGACAGATATAGAAATATTATCAGAAATTAAGGACGCTAACAAACTGGGCAACACAATAATAATGGATGATTTCAATAACCCCGATATTGACTACATAAATGTAACATTAGGGCATACTAAGGTGGTAAAATTCCTTGACGAAAGCCAACGAGAAGGAAAAATTCTAGACCTAGTCCTTAATGGAGTGCACAATCTGGTGCAGGAGGTAATGATGCTGGGGCTGCTTGATAACAGTGATCATAATATGAACAGGTGTGATATCAGCTTTGAAGTACACACAGGAAATCCAATACATTAGCATTTAACTTTCAAAAAGGAGACTATGATAAAATAAAAAAAAAAGAGGAGCAGCTGCGAAGGTCAAAAATTTACATCATGCATGGATGCGGTTCAAAAATACTATCCTAGAAGCCAAGGTCAAATATATTCCACGTATTAAAAAGAAGGAAGGAAGACCAGCCAGCATGGTTAAAAAGTGAGGTAAAGGAAGCTATTAGAGCTAAAAAAAATAATAAACTTTCAGAAAATGGAAGGACTTGACTGAAAATAATAAGAAACAGCATAAGGAATGGCAAGTCAAATGCCAAGCATTGATAAGGAAGGCAAAAAGGGACTTTGAAAAAAAGATTGCGTTGGAAGCAAAAAGACAAAACTTTTTTTTAGGTATATTAAAAGCAAGAAGCCACAGTGCCCAACACTGGGCTAGAGACCTGTTAGTAGAAGTTACAGAGGAGACATTGAGTAATTTTATTATCTCCATCCACAAGGCTTCCATTTTTACCCGACATTGGGAAATGCAATATAAATTTGCTTTAAGACTATACATCTCCCCAGATAGAGCGAAGAGGGCAGGCTTTGGTGGAACTGGTACCTGCCCATGGTGTGAGCAGTCTCTGGCTAAACTCGCCCACATGTTTTGGTACTGCCAACACATTCTGCAACTGTGGACACAAATCTTGAGAGAGATTAAGAGATACCGGGGACGACACCCTCTGATACTTTTTGGAGAATACAAATATGTCAAGCCGGCTCCTTTGGGCTTCTTATCTTTCCTACAGAGAGTGATGCTGATGGGAAAGAGAGTCATTTTGCAGCATTGGCGCAACACCAGAGCTCCCACAGTTGGTTCCTGGAGAATACAAATGATTGAACTTTTGAAACTAGAGAGATGTGGCCATCTGGACTTATCTTCTGAGGAGGGCAAGCGGTTTCAGAGAACGTGGGAGAACTTTTGGGACACATTGCAGCCCCTGGCAAGAAGCAAGATCCTAAATTAGAGGTGCCAGAAACTAGTTACCACCCAGATCAAATGATAAGACAGCTTGTGTTTGAGGAAGGGAAGGGGGGGGGGGGGGAATACTGTTGGGAGGTTGAGATTTCAGGGGGAGTGGGGAGTGAGCGGGTAGGATTTCCCCGGGTCCTCCCAGAATAGTTGATGGCTATCACTTAGCAGGGGGTAGGATTGGGATGATCTGGGGGGGGGGGGGGGGGGCAAAATGGAAATTACTTGACGTTGATAGAGTTACTGCTAGTTGCTTGTTGTATTAGTGTTCTAGCTGGTTGCAATTCCTGACTGTATTATATCAAGCATCATATGTCAATAAAAAAGATTTAACCATAAAAGCAAGAAGCCAGCAAAAGAATCAGTTGGACCTCTAGATGACTGAGGGGTAAAAAGGTGCACTCAGGGAAGACAAAGCCATAGCAGAGAGATTAAATGAATTCTTTCCTTCAGTCTTCACCGAGAAAAAATTTGGGAAGAGATATTGGTGCCAGAAATGGTATTCAAAGCTTATGAATCAGAGAAACTAAATGAAATCTCTATAAACCTGGAGGATGACATGGCACAATATGACAAATTGAAGAGTAGCAAATCCCAGGGTACCGATAGAATTGAAAAATGAACTTGCAGAACTATTGTTAGTAATATGTAATTTATCTTTATAATCAAGCATGGTACCAGAAGATTGGAGGGTGACCAATGTAATGCCGATTTTTTTTTTTTCAAAAAGGTTCCAGAGGTGATCCAGGAAATTATAAACCGGTGAACCTGACGTCTGTGTCGGGCAAATGTTACAGACTATTATAAAGAACAAAATTACAGAGTATATTCAAAAGCATGGATTAATGAGACAAAGCCAACATGGATTTAATAAAGGAAAATCTTGCCTCACCAATCTATTACACTTCTTTGAAGGGGTGAACAAACATGTGGATAAAGGTGAGCCAGTCAATATTGTGTATCTGGATTTTCAAAAGGCATTTGACAAAGTACCTCATGAAAGACTCTAGAGGAAATTGGAGAGTCGTGGGATAGGAGGTAGTGTTCTATTGTGGATTAAAAACTGGTTAAAAGATAGAAAACAGAGAGTAGGGTTAAATGGTCAGTATTCTCAATGGAGAAGGGTAGTGAGGCTTCCCAGGGGTCTATGCTGGGACCGCTGCTTTTTAAAGTATTATAAATTATCTAGAGATGGAGTAACTAGTGAGGTAATTAAATTTGCTAACAACACAAAGTTATTCAAAGTTGTTAAATCGTAAGAGGATTGTGAAAAATTAAAAGAGGACCTTACAAGACCGAGAATCCAAATGGCAGATGACATTTAATGTGAGCAAGTGCTAAGTGATGCATGTGAAAAAGAGGAACCCGAACTATAGCTATGTAATGCAAGGCTCCACATTAGTAATCACCAACCAGGAAAGGGATCTAGTGTTATTGTTGATAAATTGAAATCTTTTGTTCAGTGTGCGGCAGCGGCTAAGAAAGCAAATTTTAGGTATTATTAGGAAAAGGAATGGAAAACATAAATGAGGATGTTGTAATGCCTTTGTATCGCTCCATGGTGCAACCACACCACAAATATTGTGTACAATTCTGGTCACCTGATCTCAAAAAAGATATAATGGAATTAGAAAAGGTACAGAGAAGGGCGAGGAAAATGATAAACGGGATGGGATGACATCAATATGAGAAAAGGCTAAAGTGGCTAGGGCTCCTCAGTTTGGAGAAAGGAAAACTGAGGGGAGATATGATAAAGGTCTATAAATAATAAGTGGACTGGAACGGGTACACGTGAATTGCTTGTTTACGCGTTCCAAAAATACTAGGACTAGGGGGCACACAATGAAGCTACAAAGTAGTAAATTTAAAACAAATTGGAGAAAATATTTCATCACTCAATGTGTAATTAAACTCTGGAATTTGTTGCCAGAGAAATGTAGTAAAAGCTATTAGCTTAGCGGGGTTTAAAAAAGGTTTGGCTAGCTTCCTGAAAGAAAAGTCAATAAGCCATTATTAAAATAGACTTGGGGAAAATCCACTGCTTATTTCTAGGATACGCAGCATAAAATGTATTGTACTGTTTTGGGATCTTGCCAGGTACTTGTAACCTGGATTGGCCACTGTTGGAAACAGGATGCTGGGCTTGATGGACCTCCTGTCTGTCCCAGTATGGCAATACTTATGTACTTACTATTTTGATTTTGTTTGACCCGAGTTTGGTGTTTAAGTTGGTGAAAGCTGACTAGTGTCAATTTTTTCTAGATGGGTGGGATCTTTCCTTAGTAGAACCTTCCAGGTAAAATTAGAAGAAATTTCACTGATGAGCAAATACAGTCTGGAGTCTTATGTGGGTCCTAACTGAATATCAACCAGGACCCACTCAAGAGGAAGCAGGTCCTCCTGCCCTCCCCAATTCTGATGCCCCCCACCCCCCAAATCTACTTTCCCCCTTCCTTCCCCTGGAAGGGATCGTGACCCTCCAGCTAGGCACTCCCCCATCTACGTCATCGCCTTCCCCCCGTCCTTTATTATTAGTAGTAGTATAGGGATCCAATGAGTAGAAGGGATGCCCACTCACGCCTGCTCCTCACAGCTCCAGCTTCAGGCTGCTGTGACCTCTAGAGACAGTCTTGTGGTACTAACACTAGTTCAGTGAGACTGCTGCTACATGTCACACTCATAAAGCTATATTCAGGGCAGAGCTGGGAGGGGCAGGGGATAGTGGGCATTACTCCTGCCCACTGGACACCTATACCACTGGTACTAAAGGAAAGTTAATGTGACATGATGTCATGTTTTGCCATGCTACTTTAGGGATAACTTCTTTATTCAAAATTATTTTGATTTGGAATAAAGAGATTATCCCTGAAGCAGCAGGGCAAAACATGACATCATGTCTTGGATTAACTCTCCTTTGGATAAACCAAATTTCTCTGCTTTTCAAGATAAATACTTAGCTTTATTCATGATTTTGGAATTCTTTTTTTTAAATTAGTCTGTGAAAATTATGTGCTAATATCCACCAGAAAAATAGTTGAGGGACTCTCGCTTTCTAATGATCCCCCCAAAAAAATCTATACTGAAAAAAACTCTGGAATATATGGTGAAAGGTCTGTTCGAAGGTAGTTTGCATACTTTCACTGAATTAAACGGATACCACTTTAGTATTCGTTAATAACACAAAAACCTCCACCCTATTTTTTTGCAAGCTATATCAAAGTTTTTAAAGTAGCTGAACTTCTACTAATTTATATAGCATTACTAGACATATGCAGCACTGTCTACACAAACACACAAGATAGTCCTTGCTCAACAGAGCTTACAACAGTGCTTCAACAGAGCTTACAACAGTGCTTATCAAACGTTCTATAGTCATGACTGCATTTGCATAGCAACTCCTGGAAGCACAGGCCAAAAATGTCTTTATGGAGGGCCTGCCCAGGTCAAAACTCAGTTTAGGGTCTCAATCTACAGTTTGGGAAGCCCTGGTTTATAAACTATTCAAGAAAGACACAGGACAAATAAGGGATTAAGGCATTTAATTTAATATGGGAATGACTGAAACAAGAGTACTGAATAGGTGAATAAGGGGTCAATAGTTAAAAGAAACTTCAAAGAGGTGGGCCTTGAGCCTGGATTTGAATAGGGCCAGAGATGAAGCATGGCACATGGACTCAGGGAGTCTATTTGAACCATACGATGTAGCAGGATAAAGGAACAGAGTCTCACGTTGGTGATGGTGAAAGGTACAGATAAGAGTGACTAACCTGATGAGTGGTGTTCTCGGGGAGGGTGTAAAGAGACAGGAAAGATACTGAAGAGTTGCAGAATGAATGCACCTTGTAAGTCACTGAGGAGTCTAAATTGTATACAGAAAGGATAGAGAGCCAATGAAGTGCCTTCAGGAGAAGGGTTATCTGCATGTAGTGACACTGCTATATGACTTGTCTTTCTGCCAGAATTTAAGAGATTTAAGGGGAGAGAAATGATTTAGTGGAAGAACTGTGAGAAGCAAGTTGCAGTCGTCTTGGCAGAACAAACACAAA
Source organism: Microcaecilia unicolor (assembly GCF_901765095.1). Classification (NCBI taxonomy): domain Eukaryota; kingdom Metazoa; phylum Chordata; class Amphibia; order Gymnophiona; family Siphonopidae; genus Microcaecilia; species Microcaecilia unicolor. Next base: position 227,781,373 of record NC_044031.1, on the reverse strand, counting down.
GGTTCACTGTAAACAGAACATAGAGATCAGAATTGAGACATCCAGGTGAGACGAGAGATCAGAATTGAGATATCCAGGTGAGACGTGCTCAATTCCAGTGATATTTTACAAAAGGCTCTGCTGAGCCTTTTACCCATACAGTGGTGGAAATAAGTATTTGATCCCTTGCTGATTTTGTAAGTTTGCCCACTGACAAAGACATGAGCAGCCCATAATTGAAGGGTAGGTTATTGGTAACAGTGAGAGATAGCACATCACAAATTAAATCCGGAAAATCACATTGTGGAAAGTATATGAATTTATTTGCATTCTGCAGAGGGAAATAAGTATTTGATCCCCCACCAACCAGTAAGAGATCTGGCCCCTACAGACCAGGTAGATGCTCCAAATCAACTCGTTACCTGCATGACAGACAGCTGTCGGCAATGGTCACCTGTATGAAAGACACCTGTCCACAGACTCAGTGAATCAGTCAGACTCTAACCTCTACAAAATGGCCAAGAGCAAGGAGCTGTCTAAGGATGTCAGGGACAAGATCATACACCTGCACAAGGCTGGAATGGGCTACAAAACCATCAGTAAGACGCTGGGCGAGAAGGAGACAACTGTTGGTGCCATAGTAAGAAAATGGAAGAAGTACAAAATGACTGTCAATTGACAAAGATCTGGGGCTCCACGCAAAATCTCACCTCGTGGGGTATCCTTGATCATGAGGAAGGTTAGAAATCAGCCTACAACTACAAGGGGGGAACTTGTCAATGATCTCAAGGCAGCTGGGACCACTGTCACCACGGAAAACCATTGGTAACACATTACGACATAACGGATTGCAATCCTGCAGTGCCCGCAAGGTCCCCCTGCTCCGGAAGGCACATGTGACGGCCCGTCTGAAGTTTGCCAGTGAACACCTGGATGATGCCGAGAGTGATTGGGAGAAGGTGCTGTGGTCAGATGAGACAAAAATTGAGCTCTTTGGCATGAACTCAACTCGCCGTGTTTGGAGGAAGAGAAATGCTGCCTATGACCCAAAGAACACCGTCCCCACTGTCAAGCATGGAGGTGGAAATGTTATGTTTTGGGGGTGTTTCTCTGCTAAGGGCACAGGACTACTTCACCGCATCAATGGGAGAATGGATGGGGCCATGTACCGTACAATTCTGAGTGACAACCTCCTTCCCTCCGCCAGGGCCTTAAAAATGGGTCGTGGCTGGGTCTTCCAGCACGACAATGACCCAAAACATACAGCCAAGGCAACAAAGGAGTGGCTCAGGAAGAAGCACATTAGGGTCATGGAGTGGCCTAGCCAGTCACCAGACCTTAATCCCATTGAAAACTTATGGAGGGAGCTGAAGCTGCGAGTTGCCAAGCGACAGCCCAGAACTCTTAATGATTTAGAGATGATCTGCAAAGAGGAGTGGACCAAAATTCCTCCTGACATGTGTGCAAACCTCATCATCAACTACAGAAGACGTCTGACCGCTGTGCTTGCCAACAAGGGTTTTGCCACCAAGTATTAGGTCTTGTTTGCCAGAGGGATTAAATACTTATTTCCCTCTGCAGAATGCAAATAAATTCATATACTTTCCACAATGTGATTTTCCGGATTTAATTTGTGATGTGCTATCTCTCACTGTTACCAATAACCTACCCTTCAATTATGGGCTGCTCATGTCTTTGTCAGTGGGCAAACTTACAAAATCAGCAAGGGATCAAATACTTATTTCCACCACTGTATGTACAAGGACATATAGGAGTATACATGCATTTGTTGGCACACACAGTAGGAGGAGCCATTTTATAGATATAAACATGAAAAAGAAAATTACATAACCCAGCACATCCATGTAGAGATGGCAATGTATAAACACCACCAATTTAATAGTGAAGCCACAATTTTTACCTTTTCTTTCTGAAGGCAGAAATAAAGGTGAAATTTATTCTTACCTGCTAATTTCCTTTACTTGAGTCCTGCTAGACCAGTTCAGATGAGAGGGTTATGACCTCAAGCAGCAGATGAAGGCAGAGAACACTGACAAATCAATGGAATTATTATTACCAGTATATGTTGTGGTTCAGTCCTGGACTTGCTAGTATTTCTCTGCCTCCATCAAATGGTGCAATTAGACTGGTACTGTAGAATTCTAGGGCAAGCCTGACTTCCTGTGGCACTATGGCCATTGGTATCTCTAAGTGATTAATTTATGGACCCTTCCCTAGTAGAGACATAGGGTCACATACCTGCCATAGCCTGAGCCACAGCCTAAGGACTGGGCTGGCTGGCAGAAGTTTGTTGGGCCTCTTCCAGTAGGGCCCAAGTGTCTCCACCTCCCCTCCCCTTCTTCTGCAGACATCTCTGAGATGAATGGCTTCTGGGGTTCCAGGTCTCTGCTTGCAGCCTACAGTTTGTGGAAGTTGTGACTGTGCTCTTTAGGTAGGGAGGCAGCCATCCAGGGTGAGTTCTTTGTTTTCTTCATTCTCACCCCAGTTCAGTATTGGCCTCACGAGGTCCTCAAGTGGTTTCTCCTTCTCCTGATTTCTCCCTCTTGTCCTTTCATTTGCTGCTGGGCGACTTGGCCTTGAAAATAAGGGGGGGGGGGGGGGCAGAAATTAAAGAGAAGACAAGCCTATCCAGAAAGAATCCCAGCTGTAGTGACTCTGGACAGCCCCATCAGGAGGTTGGACCTGAATGGGAGCAGTAATGATATCATCAGGAGCCATGGAATGGGTTCTTGCCAGTGGGAACAGCAGCCATTTTAAGCTGAGCCATGCCATGCATTCAAACAGAAGATTTAGCCCAATTTAGCTGCAAATAATGTTCAAGAGAGGGGCGCTCATTAAGCTGGCTACCAGCCCTTGGCTTGAGAAACAGGCAGGTAGTTCTCAAATCCCCAAGCCAAGGTTCAAAGCCCATTCTTCTTTAAGGCAAAGAAGGTTGAATAAGATTCCTTTAAAAGGGACGAAAGACAGGAGCTTGTTGTTCAAGAGACTCAGAGTTGTCCCCCTCCCTGCCAAGAACTCTGGGAGTAGATAATGTCCCAGGGAATTAAATTATTTTTTTGTGATCTGCAGCTCTTCCTATCAGAGGCGCAAATAGCTGAAGCAGAGGGAGTCCCTTGCCTTCCCCATCAATCTACAGAGCAAGGGACAGTTCTGGAGCACTTCATTGCATGTCAGATGACGCAGTTCCATATATTTTTTAACTGCTATTCGGGTGTGGGGGGGGGGGGGGGGGGGAGTTAAAGACTTGTTCCCTCCCCCATACCAAGAGAATAGTTGGGAAAAGTCTGTAGAATTGGTTTTCTGCCCTTCTTCCTGGAAAAAGATCTCATGGTGCCTTAAGCCCAAATTGACAGAAAAGAATTGACTTCTAGCTCTTCTCGGTCCCTGTATGAAGGGAATCCTAGGTCACTCTGGTCTCAACACAGAGCTATGGAAGCTCTCTGAAGGGGGACAAGAGAAACCTCATGGTTAAGAACAGTACTCAAACCCAGAAGGCCACAGTTCAGATCCCATGGCTGTGCCCTGCAACCTTGGGCAACTCGCTTAACCCTCTAAAGCCTTACAAGAGCATGAGCCGGTAATTAGTTTGGTGTCTGTTATGGCCGACAACCCCAACATGAAGGCCCTATGTTTTTGGGTATCCAAACTGCTTCCCACCTGCCCCCCCCCCCCCCCAAACTTCTCATCTGGTTCAAAACTATGTTTTTCCCTCAAGGTTGCCACAAGAAGGGGGTTTTCTACTTCTCTCTCTCACACCTGGTGTTAGAATTTCAGGGCTAGGGACTCTTTAGAAGAACCACAATTAGAAGGTGGCAAAAACTTCTACAGGGGATTAAGGAGAATTCCTCCCACAATTCTATGGGTAAAGCCCTAGCCAAAACAAGCACTTCTTAAAATAATTTAAAACTGTATTTCTGAATTGGTGCAAAACTTGATGTATTCCAATTGCAAACTGGGGAATACATGTGATGATATTTGGCCCATCCAAACATCCCCTTAAAATGTTTGCATGGTGTAGATCTTTCCATATAAAACAGATTTCTGAAGTCGCCATTTGCACATGTATGTGAGCTACATGTGTAAATGCTATTACAGATGGAGATGCCTCTAAAATGACCTCCTTAATGTGGTTTAAGAAAAGATTCAAAATTGCCACTTTCTAACTAGTATTATAGAATAATGAATTTTTAGAAAAATACATTTTTCACCTCACAGAAGAATTTCATATTGTTGTAGTATAGAATCTGATCTCACTCCCACAGACAGCCTTACAAAAAGGAAGTGACAGCGCTTTGTGTCTCTCTAATACAATAAGACATACTGGAGTTGGGGATAGGCACTTTTAACTCAAGATTTTTTATTTTTTATTTTAATGTAGCCTAAAACTCAAGCTGTACTAGAACAAAGCACATTTTTAGCAATTAGATCAATGGGCTAAATTGTATGATGCTAAGAAATGCTTTGCTGCTCTAGGAAGAAAAGTTCTACGATTACACATGAAGTTACCTAACTCTCGTCTGCCCCTCCACCAACACACTCCCCATTTCTTGGATCTTAAAGCACTAAGAGATAATGTGATTGGATTTGATTAGGTTGCAACAGTTACCAAGAACAGAAAAAATGCTCAACTAAACGTCGGTACACATATAAATAAATTAAACTAACTTTGACATATGCTTACTTAAGGAACACTACAAAAAAGTCCCTTGTCCTCCACCCTCCCTCCCCCCCCCCCCAAAAAAAACATCTGAAAATACATCTGTGCCTTTTGGCACAACATACATTGTGAGTAAAGCTCCCCTTTTCCTGGATTGGCTCAGGAAACCTACAGCAAAGGTTAAAACATTCTGTAGCAAATTTGCACACATTAGCATATGTTTAATAAAAATAAAATGCACCGCCAACGTTCTGAAGCTGATTCCGTGGCTTCAGTGAAGGGTTCGTAACATTCATAGCTTCGTAACATTTGTAAGTCTGTCACATCTCTCTGCCCCACCCTCACGTCAAAAACGTGATGACGTCAAGGGCGGGGCACAGAGAGATATGACAGACTTAATGATACAAACCCTTCACTGAAGCCACGGAGTCAGCTTCAGAACGTTGGAGGTGCTTTTTATTACAGTAGATGTAAGGAGAATGAAGGTGTGCTAAGTGATTCTGTATGTATCTCCCCCCCCCCCCTTCAAACTGCTTGTTTACCATAATGCATATTAGGTTTGCTGCAGTCCACTTTCACAAGTTTGAGATTTTGATGGGCTAGCATCAGGGTTCTGAGGTTCCATTATTTGTAAAATTGTTCGCCGAGGGGGGAGGGGGTCCCGAGACCTGAGAAGGGAGGGGATCCTGCGACCATAGGGGAGGGGGAGGAGGGGGTCCTGATACCACAGAGGGAGGGGGAGGTCTCTCTGTCACACACACACTCTCTCTCACAGTGTCTTTCTCTCACTCTCACACAGTCTCTTACACTATGTCTCACACTGTATCATATTCACTCTCTGTGTCACACACTCACTCTCACAGTCTATCGCACACATACTCTCTCACACACACAGTGTATCTGTGTGAAACACACTCTCTCACACTTGCTGTGTCTCACATACGCATTCGCACACACTCTCATTCAAACACACAGTCTCTCTCTCTCAGACACTCTCGCACCCAGTCTCACTCTCTGTCACACACACATACTCACACACACATTCACTCTCTCTCTCTCACACAGTCTCTCAAACATACACACTCCAAGGAAAACCTTGCTAGCGCCCATTTCATTTGTGTCAGAAACGGGCCTTTTTTACTAGTGTTTAATAAACAAAACAATAGTTATTAGTCCTATCTTCCAGCCTTCTCCCTCCAGTTATCTCTGCCCCTACACTTTTCCCTACTGTGTCTTATTTTCCTCCCAATCATAGCTGTCTACGTCTTTCCACCAATGCCAAGTCTCCACTAATAAAGTGCTATGATTCTAAATTACCAAACAAATCAAGATGCCAGCAGGCATGAGAAAAAAGGCAATATGGTTACAAAAATGATGACAGAAAGAATGGCAACCCCCCTCCCCCACAAAAAAAAAGAAAAAAAAACTAAACAAAGACACAGGAAAAGTAATCTTCATACCAGGGGACCGGATGGACCCATTTGTATTGTTTGCTTTCATCTATCATGCTACTAATAGTAAGAGCTGAGGATGGCAGGCATTAAGACACAAGAGGAAAAAAAAAGCAGCGCTGAGAAGGGGGAAGGGAAGCAACATGGAATAATGAATGAGGTTTGAGTTTGATGGCAGGGGCCAGTTCCTGAAATCCCATACTAAAATATAAACTCCATGCCTTATGGCTCAGCATCCAGCATCTGGCAATAAGAAAACAAATTTCAAGAGCTTCAGAACAGACATCACATGGCAATTTGACAACTGGTTATAGACATGAAAAGAAGTTGTGGGAGGGTGATAACAGCTGTCATCTGTACCGCCACAAACTGATACAGCAGCAGTATAAGACAGCATTACTTGTTTTTAATGTCCAACAACAGAAGACAATAGAATACTGTATGTTGGATTATTTTTTTTTGTAAGTTGATTGATGTACTAATGGATGAAGACATCACTGGAAGATACGTCCATGTTCACAACCTGCAACAGAAGCTCGACAGATGTTAAGACTGGAGTGTGATCGTTCTTACTGTAGTATAGTGTTCAATAAAGTTTATATTAAAAAAATAGGTGTGTCAAACTGAGAGAACTGGTTCGCTACTCAATACTAATAATTACATCAACTATATTACTAAGGCAGTGCTTCTCAACCCAGGCCTCAGGGCACATCCAGTCAGTCAGGATATCCATAGTGAATATACATGAGATAGATTTGCATACCAAGGCAGTACATGCAAATCTTATGCATAGTCATTGTGGATAGCCTTAAAAACCAACTAGCTGATTGTGTTACGCTGATCTTTTTTTTTTCCCAGGGGGGGAGGGGGTTGTTTGATTTTGTGTTTACTTTTGTATTATCCGTATGACACAACCTTTAATAAAAACATAGAAAAAAAAAACCAACTAGCTAGGTGTACCCTGAGGACTGTGATGGGAACCACAATAATCAGGAGAGTCCTAAAACATATTTTCTACATTTCCTTTAAAGCAGCAGTCCAAATAACACTTTTTTTTTTAAAAAACTTATAGTTTACCAATATGCATTTATAACAATAACCCCCAGTTCTGTATAAGTCACCCAAAGTTAGATGCTCAATTTTGGGGATCAGATCACAGATCTGTGTGCAAAGTAATTAGTTAAATTGGTGCTATCAATAATCAGTGTTAACAAGCACTTAATTGTCAGTAATTAGGAGTTACGTGTGCATCTGGCCTACACACTATTCTAAAACATGCACGCCTAAATGTCATAGTATACAACTCCAAAGGGGACATGGCCATGGGAGGGGCATGGGCAGGTCAGGGTTATTCCATAAATTAGACTTGATGTTATAAAATACCTATATTTGCATACCTGAGATCAGTTGGGCGCAAGTATTTACACCTTTCGTGGGCATAAATGCTCATGGCCAAAGTTAGGTGTGAAATTCGATAAGCTAATATTCTGTAAAGGTCGTCTTGTGCAGAGCACCCTTTATAGAATACTAGCTTAGTGCAGATCATCCAGGTGCTTAACTTTGGACTCCATTTATTGAATTTATCCCTAAGTTCAAATGCCATTTGTATATGAAGCAGAGTAATGGGATAAGTCAACTGATCTTTCAACAACTACAGGCTTACCAAAAGGAAAATATCCCATAAAGCCAAAGTTAAACAATCTACTGGAAATGTGTGTTTTCACTTGGGCAGAATATTTTAAACCTAGGACAGAAGCAATAAAAGGTAAAATAGTTGCTTTTTCATACCATAGCCTGAAGGTTCATTTAATAGAAATTATGACCAGAGGAACATGCTATGAAGGCAACTGACACACTGTCTCGGCTGGATCTGATTTGGTTATTCTAGAACTGAGAAGTACAATAATTGTGGGGAAAATACATTTTCAATCATAAATAATTAGCTTTGGGGTTTTTGTTTATTTTTAAACAGTGTACAAGGATGCACAATAGCACTGTACTCAACTTAGCAAAATCATATGCTTACTTTCATGTGTACTGCTTTACTAATCTTTCAGTGTTACTTACCACACTTGAATCTGGGTCAAAGAAATCTGTCCAGAGGAGGAAGTGACGTCACGAGATTGAATGGCTGCTTAATCTTTTAGCTCCCACACTTCCCTGAACTTTATTTGCTTTATTCATTGCCATCGGGGCTTTTACAGGGCCTGCTTTGCAGCGGTCAGTTGCGTGGTGAGATAGTGGTGGCAAAATGAGCAAACCGGCGGCTTCCCAGCGTAAAGAGGGTGAGCACTGTTCGGCGCGCCAGCAGGCAAAGGGCTTTTCGCGCCATGTGTCGCCCAAGGTGGGCAGTTCTTCGGGGTCGGACTCGGCCTCCCCCCACGCGGAGTCGGGTCGTAAGCCCTCCATGAAGAAACCGGGGGTCTCAAAGGAATTGGCAAAATATTTGGGCGAGATTAAAGAAGATATTAAAGCATCTAAGTTGGAAATACTGGAGCATATGCATGCCATTTGTCTGGACATTAAAGAACCGGGGGAGGGGGCAGGGTGGAGTCCCTGGAGGAGCGAGTAGATGAACAGGTGGAACGGGCCAAGCTGGTGGACACCCTAATTGCCCAGGTCAGTGCCCTGATGGAAGAACTACAATATAAAATAGATGATGTGGAGAATCGAGGTAGGAGAAATAATCTCTGGTTTCGGGGGTTCCCGAGAATGGCGGAATGGAGGATGTTGTGGCCATCGTGCAATCGATTTGTGGGTCAATCCTGGGAGACAACTCGGAGGCAGTGGCTGTTCAACTGGATCGGGCTCACAGAGCATTGGGCAAACCCCTAGAGAATAAGCAGAGGGACATCATTGTATGCTTCACTTCATATGCGGTTAAGGAACAGATCTGGCTGAAGGCCCGTCAGTTATCATCTGTGGATTATAATGACGCTCGAGTGTCAGTGTTTCAGGATCTTTCACTTTTCACCTTAACCCAGAGAAGGGCAATGAAACCAGTTTTGAACATTTTGGTGAAACATAAGATAGCTTACAAATGGGCATTTCCTTTTGCTCTGTGTTTCAATATTAAGGCAAGCAGGTGTGGTCTCGTAAGGCGACTGAGGCGTGGAAGATTCTGCACGAGGAGGGCCTGGCTGATTCTCCAGCTTGCCGCCCGATTTGATGCCCTCGACAAAAGCCAAGTTGCTGAAGTGGAAGAGGGTCACCCACAAGGCTAAGAAACAAGGGGACTAGATTGGACTCTGTGTACTTGTGTTGCTTTATACCTGGACGAGTTCTACATAACAAATAGGGGCAAGTCACTGTGCTCTGTGTTATGGAGATTTGTAATTGGGAGGAATTTTGTTAATGTTTGGGTTCCTCATGGTAGTTTGATGGCAGTTTAGCTGGTGTAAGGTTTGCTGGGGGGGGGGGGGGGGGGGAGTGTGTGTGTGTGTGGGGGGGGATTGGGGGGGTTGTTTGATTCGGGGTGGTTTTCTTTCTGTGTCCCATTCAGAGCCATTTGGCACTGTCTGGTGGGGGGGGGGTTGATGATAGAGAGGGTAATTGGGGGGGGAGAGGGGATTTGGTTTTGGGAGGGGGTGGGTAGGGAATAAGGTGGGGAGTGGGAGAGTTGTGGGGGCAGGGGCAGAGGGGCACTCATGTTGTGGTCCAAATGCAGTTGGGTTGGCTGGTGTTATTTAGTTATGTGTACTGATTTAAAATTCTTATCATATAATGTCAATGGTTTGAACTCTCCACAAAAAAGGCAGAAGAAACTGTTTAAGGAACTATTGCATTTAAACCCTAGGTGGTATTTCTCCAGGAAACTCATTTGAAAAGGGACCACGAAATGTTTTTATCACATCCTCAATACCCATTGTTTTTTTTGTGCCTCGGCATTAGATGGGTCCAAAAAACAGGGGGGGGGGGAAGCAATTTTGATTCATTCTTCAGGACAAGTGCAGGTGGGCAGAGTTTTCTGAGATCAGGAAGGGAGATTTTTGTTTGTTAGTTTGGTTGTGGGTGATCAGGCTATTTGTGTGGCATCTGTTTATGCTCCGAACGAGAAGCAGAAAGTATTTTTGCATAAATTGGTAGGGCATCTTACTTCTGGTCCTTTAGGGAAGCTAATTGTGGGGGGAGACTTCAAAGCTACTCTTCACTCGACACTTGACAGATCGGTAGTGCCTTCTGGAGCTGATGTTTCGATCTCTCAGGCCTTCAATGGGTTTGTGCGGGACCTGGGTCTCTCGGATGTGTGGCGAGTGTCTCACCCGGGGGATCGGGACTATTTATTCTACTCTTATTCTCATGCTACTTACTCTCGAATTGATTACATCTTAGTTGATCTCTCTCTGCTACATGGGGGATGGGAATCGGGGATTGGGAATGCTACTCTATCAGATCACTCCCCGGTCTGGGTTACTCTGTCTTCTCTCCGTGGGGAGGGTAAAGACAGGCAGTGGTCACTGAATATTACTTTGTTGAAGGAGGAGGAGAATGTGGCGGCTTAAAGGAAAATATTGCAAGAATTTCTAGAGTTAAATGTGGACTCGGGTCCATCCCTGGGGTGGTGTGGGATACGCTTAAAGCAGTCACTAGGGGGGGTTTTCTTCAAAAGGCTAGTCATCTAGCTAGGAAGAGTAGGGCGGAGATTGCCCAGTGTTTATCGCAACTGGCCATTGTTTCAGAGCGTCACAAATGTACTCATTCGGTGGCCAACATGCGTGAGCTTAAATCGCTTCGGCTGCGTTTGGACCAGATTTATTCGGACCAATTGCACTTTTTCCAAGATCAACAACGCATTCTCATTTTGTATTTAGTTAACAAACCTAGTAGAACATTGGTGATTAAATTGCCGCAGAGCAGATAGAACTATTTTTAAGGTATGGGACCACATAGGTAAGGGGATGACCAACTCGAGTCAGATCCGAGACGAGTTTCAGTCCTTTTATCAATCTCTTTATACTCCAGATATTTCTCCATCCTTGTAAGAGATTGAAGGTTTCTTGTCGTCATGCTCCTTTCCATCTCTTTCAGTTGGTCAACGAGAGGTCCTTGAGGGTCAGGTTTCGGTTCAGGAGGTTAAGAATGTGATTAAAGCGCTCTAGGTGGGGAAATCGCCTGGTTTGGATGGATTACCTAATGATTTTTATAAAACTTTCCAGGGGGAATTGGCGCCCTTGTTGACGGAGGTTCTGAATGGGGTGTTAGAGGGAGATGCATTCCCTGCGTCAATGATGGAAGCCTGGATTGCGATGATTCCGAAACTGGGTAAGGATGTGACACAATGTGGTTCATATCGTCCCATTTCGATTTTAAATTCGGATGTTAAAATTTTGGCAAAGGCTTTAGCAAATAGGTTGGCCAAGGTTCTGCCTGAGTTGATTCATCCGGACCAGACGGGGTTTGTTCCCCATCGTCAGGCCGTGGACAATGTGCCGTCGTATGATTAATTTGCTGCATGTGTCTAAATAAGCTATAACTCCGGTTTGTTAGGGTTGGATGCTGAAAAGGCTTTTGACAGAGTCCACTGGCCTTTTATGCATCAAGTGCTAGGTCGTTTTGGTATCGGACCGGGCTTCTGTCGATGGATACAGGCTCTTTATACGTCTCCTAGGGCGTGCGTTCGTTGTGAATGGTGGTAATTCCCTGATGTTCTCTTTGTATCAGGGTACGTGACAGGGATGTCCTCTTTCGCCGATGCTTTTTGCATTGGTTATGGAACCCTTGGCGATTTCAATTCGTGCAGATCCTGATATAATCGGTATTGTTGTGGGGAATGGGGAGTATAAGTTAGCGTTATTTGCTGATGACGTGCTTCTTTCCTTGACAAAGCCGTTAATGTCTCTCCTAATCTTATGAGGTGTTTCGAGGACTATTCTTTAGTCTCTGGGTTTAAATTGAATATGAAAAAATCTGAAGCTTTGGAGATCGGGGTTTCATGTACGGTCTTGGGGTTACTTCAACAATCATTCTCCTTTAAGTGGGTTACAGGTGGTATAACCTATTTGGGGATTACTATTACGCCCAACCCGGCTGATTTGTTTTCGGCTAATTATCCGCCACTCTTGAGGGGGGATCTATAGAGATCTTGAGCGATAGGATTCTTCGGACTTGTCATGGTTGGGTAGAATTGCTGTTTTAAAATGAATGTTTTGCCTCGGTTGATGTACCCGTTTCAAGTCCTCCCCATTAAAGTTTCCCGTAGTTTTTGTCTAATGTTCAGAACAGACTGGTGCGCTTTGTTTGGGCTAATGAGCGTCCTTGGTTGCCCAAGACTTTATTATATGGGGATCGTCGGGTAGGGGGGGGGGTTGGGTGTACTGAATGTTTTCTGGTATTATAAAGCTGCTCAAGCGAGGGCTGCAATCGAGTGGTTCCACGCTTTACCTCATAAATTATGGGTTCATATAGAGCAAGCTGAAGTGGGCACTTGCCCGCTCCGCTTTTTGATGTGGCTTCCCAATAGATATAGGACCTTGCGAGGGGACTTGTGTCCTTCAATTAGCTCCACTTTCTTCTATTGGGCTTTTTGCAAAACCTGACTTGTTATTTTCTCGGCTATCTCCAATTACGCATAATCCACTATTTTTGCCTGGCCTTCTTCAGGGCCTTTTAAGAGGTGGGTATCGGTGGGCCTGGAGACCTGGTGCCAGCTCTTCGAGGACGACTGTTTGCTGTCATTTGACTCGCTAAAAGAACAATTTGCTCTCTTCTCGGAAGTCTGCAGATGTCCCCTCTCTGGTAAGGTGGTTAAATAAATTAGGATACATTTGTGAAATGGAGAGTCTTCAGGCGGTGCATGGCCGCTCGCTGTCTAAATGGGAGGCGATCTGGCTGCCCTTCTTGAAAAACTGCTCCTGTTAGTAGGTTCCGTAATGGGGGGAGGGGTTGGGAGTGGATTTGGATACTAGTTGGAGGGGGGGTTTGGATGGGAGGGAGGTTTTCATATAAAACAAATAGTTGTCACTTTGTATGCATTTTTGAGCTCTACAAATTAACGTGTTGCATTGGGGGTGATAATTAAGCTGTAGGGGTGATTTTCATCATATACCCTCATTTGTCTGCTTATTTGTTTAAATGTTCAATAAAGACATCACTTAAATTTTAAAAAAAAATCTGTCCAGGGTTCCAACAAGGGGCATGTTAGGCATTGACTAATTAGTTAATAATTCATTCTGAACAGGACATTCACTAGAAATTAATGTCTTGCCTACAAAAACTCTATCCAAAAAAAGGTATTACACGGCAGTCAAACCCACAACTGATGTGATGATTATTTGCTTAGGGGAGATCTGGAAATTCCTTTTTTAATTTAATAAAAACAAAACGCCATATTTACTAAATATTTACACATTTAGAATGCACTCCTGACTGGACGAGCTGAGGCTGGGGAGCTCTTATTGTATTTAGAAATGTTTCTACTTTACTAAATCTAGAATTGCAATATTATACAAGTCTCAAGACCAGCACCGTCTTTCCAACAGCATAACATTTTAATTTGCTGATAAAAATAAACCAACATTAGCTTAGTGCATAAGCAGGGTGGAGGATCTCCCTGTTCAAGCACAGCTGTCAGACACGACAACATCCGGAACGACAGCGGAAATTATACGAGCGAGGTATCAATTGTAATTTGCACATACACTTTTCATCCTCTTTATTACTAAACAAGAGTCACTGGTTTTATTCCTGACAGGTAACAGTGTGTTAGTATGATCATTAGTTCCCAGGAAATATGCTATTTTGCATGTTTGTTTGGAATTTGCATTTTTTGGGGGGAGGGTTTTTTTGTTTTACACTTTGGGCCATGTTTGCTAAATGTTACCATGTGCTAGCTGCTGCTGCTGCCTCTGCAACCATTAGAATAATATGAATGTTGGGGAAGCTTCAGTCCTGCTGCTGCCTGAAACCAGCTTTAGCACCAGTCCTCGCTGTTCCTGCCTACCTGCCGCTCCAGCTTCCAGTCCTAGTCTTCTTCGCCCCGTGTTGCATGCCACAGCTTCGGCTCCAGTCCTGCTGTTCCGGTCTTGTTGCATGCCACCAGCTTCAGCTACTATCCTGCTGTTCCGGTCTTGTTGCATGCCACAGCTTCAGCTCCTATCCTGCTGTTCCAATCTTCTTCGCCCAGTGTTGCATGCCACAGCTTCGGGCTGCTGTTCCAGTCTTCTTCACCCCACAGTGTGCATGCCACAGCTTCGGCTCCCGGGGCCTGCTGTTCCAAGCCTTGTTGCGTGCCGCAGCTTCAGCTCCAGTCCTGCTGTTACAGTCCTCTTCACCCAGTTCTGCGTGCCACAGCCCTCAGCTCCTATCCTGCTGTCCGGTCTTGTTGCATGCCACAGCTTCAGCTCCTATCCTGCTGTTCAGTCTTCTTCGCCCCAGTGTTGCATGCCACAGTTTCGGCCTGCTGTTCCAGTCTTTCTTCGCCACCAATGTTGCATGCAACAGCTTCGGCTCTGGGCCTGCTGTTCCAGCCTTGTTGCGTGCCGCAGCTTCAGCTCAAGTCCTGCTGTTCCAGTCTTCTTTGCCCCAGTTCTGCATGCCACAGCCTCAGCTCCTATCCTGCGTTCCGGTCTTGTTGCATGCCACAGCTCCTATCCTGCTGTTCCAGTCTTCTTCGCCCCAGTGTTGCATGCCACAGCTTCGGGCCTGCTGTTCCAGTCTTCTTCGCCCAGTTCTGCAGCCACAGCTTCAGCCCCAGACCTGCTGTTCAGTCTTGTTGCATGCTGCAGCCTCAGCTCCAGTCTTGCTGTTCCAGTCTTGTTGCTCCAGCACTGCTTGCCCTGTTCCAGGCCTAGCCTCAGCTCCAGACTGCAGCTTCCGCACCTGGTCCGCATCCTCTGCTCCAGCCTGCAGCTTCAACTCCAGTTCTGCAACCTCTGCTCCTCTGTTCCAGCCTTCAGCCTCAGCTCCAGCCTACTGCCTCACCTTTGTTTGTGACTGTTACCTAGCGCTTGGGACTGCCTGAGTCACTACATATGGCTCCATTTCACATTCTCCTCATAGCACTGTTCCACCAATCTGCTCATACAGTTATACATTGCCCTTTCGTTGATTTATTTCCTCACCATCTCTCTTGTCTCCTTCCTCCCTCCTTGCCTTTCTGCCTTCAACATTTCATTCCTTTCCATTGTACCTTCCCCATTCTATCTGAGTTCATCTCGCCTTCATCGCCACTCCTCTCCTACTCTCCTCCCGCACTCTCTACTACTACTTCTTCTCTCTGCCGGAGACATCCAATCCAATCCTGGTCCCCCTCACCAACCCTCATCCTATTTGTGCAGGTCGCACCATGATCTCTCCAATCTCATCTCTATTCCTCTCCTACCCCACCTTCTTCTCTGTCCTTCTCATGCGCTCTATGGAATGCCACGCTCCATCTGCAAACAAACTTCCTATATCCATGACCTTTTTATCTCTCGTAGCCTCCATCTGCTCGACATAACAGAAACTTGGCTCTGCCCTGAAGACTCTGCTTCAGTCGCAGCCCTCTGCCATGGTTGGTATCTCTTCTCCCATACTCCTCGCCCTGCTGGCCGTGGTGTTGGACTATTACTCTCACCCTCTTCCAAATTTCACTCTCTTCTGCCACCTCAGTCTCTCTGTTCTTCCTTTGAAGTCCACTCCGTCCTGCTTATTCACTCCTTGCCTCTTCGAATAGCATTATTTATCGTCCCCCGATAAGTCCCTTTCATCCTTTCTCAGCGACTTTGACGCTTGGCTTTTCCTTCTTTCATGATCCTTCCTCCCCCTCCCTCATCCTTGGTGACTTTAACTATTCATGCTAATGATCCCTCCAACTCTTACGTTTCCCAGTTCCTCGCCTTAACATCCTCCTTCAATCTCCAACTATGCTCCACTTCCCCCACTCACCAAAATGGTCACGTCTTGATCTTATCTTTCTCCTATAACTGCTCTCCCTCCAATTCCTTTGCCTCAGATCGTCCCCTCACTAACCATCATCTAATAACCTTCACACCTTAAACTTCCCTCCTGCCCAATCTCATCCAATCTTAACACCTAATCTATCTAGGAATCTTCAGGCTATTGACCCCCACTACCCCATCCCTCCGTGCTCAAACCTCTTCTCTACCACTGCACCATCCAAATCTGTCAACGAAGCCGTCTCTTCCTACAATACTATTCTATCCTCATGCTTTAGACACTCTGCACCTCTCATGCCCCGTCCTATAAGGCGTATCAAACCCAGGCTTGGCTGACCTCTAAAATCCGCTACCTACGTTCCTGTGCCCGCTCCGCCCGAACGCCTCTGGCTGAAATCTCTGTGCCCTTGCTGACTTCATACACTTCAAGTTCATGCTGACCTCCTTCCAATCTGCTCTTTTGCTTGCCAACAGGACTATTACATCCAGCTGACTAATTCTCTCGGCTCAAACCCTCGCTTCTCTTCGCCACACTGAACTCTCTCCTCAAGGTGCCTCCATCTCCAACTCCCCCCTATCTCCTCAGACCCTTGCTGAGTTCTTCCACAACAAGGTTCAGAAGATAAACCTCAAATTCGCAACCAAGCCACCCTCACCTCTCCCTCCCCTTGTCCATTTCCCTAAGTCTCCAACACGCTCCCTCCTTTTCCTCCTTTCTCTGAAATCACTGATGAGGAAAACAACACCATCTTCTCTCCTCCTCAAAACGAAACTACCTGTTCCTCGATCCATCTCCTAACTACCTTCTTAACACCATCTCTCTACTCTCACCCCTTTGTATCTGTATATCCTCATCTTTCACTTTCCACTGCGACCGTTCCTGATGCCTTCAACATGCCGTGGTCACACCACTCCTTAAGAAGCCTTCACTTGACCCTACCTGTCCCTTCCATCCCCTCCTCCCCTCCTTCCTCTCCAGTACCTTGAGGCCGTTCACCGTTGCTGTCTTGACTTTCTTTCATCTCAAGCTGTTCTTGACCCACTCCAATCTGGCTTTCGCCCTCTTCATTCAACTGAAACCTGCATTTACAAAATTTTCCAACGACCTGTTATGGCCAAATCCAAAGGCTCTATTCTATCTCATCCCTTCTCGATCTATCCGCCGCTTTTGACACTGTTGATCACCAGCTTACTCCTTGTGATCACGTTGTCTTCACTTGGATTCCAGGGCTCTGTTCTTTCCTGGTTCTCCTCTACCCTCTCGCTTCGCAACCTTTAGTGTACACTCTGGTGGATCCTCTTCCACTTCTATCCCACTACCAATTGTTGTACCTCAGGGTTCTGTTCTTGGTCCTCTCCTGTTCTCCATCTATTTTTCCCTTGGCTCTCTGATATCATCCATGGCTTTCAATACTATCTCTACGCTGACAACTCCCAGATCTACCACTCTACCCCGAAATCTCAACCAGCATCCAGACCAAAGTATCAGCCTGCATATCTGATATCGCTGCCTGGATGTCTCACTCTTATCTGAAACTTAACATGCCAAACCAAGCTCTCATCTTTTCCCCCCTAAAACCCACCTCTCCTCTCCCCCCTTTCTCTATTTTCTGTGGATGGCACTTTCATTCTCCTGTCTCATCAGCTCGTAACCTTGGGGTCATCTTCGACTCCTCTCTCTCCTTCTCTGCTCACATTCAGCAGATTGCCAAAACCTGTCGTGTTTCTTCTCTATAACATCTAGCAAAATTCGTCCCTTCCTCTCTGAGCACTCTATCAGAACCCTTATCCACACTCTTATCACCTCTCGCCTAGATTATTGCAACCTGCTTCTCACCGGCTTTCCACTTAGCCATCTCTCTCCTCTTCAATCAGTCCAAAACTCTGCTGCGTGACTCATTTTCCACCAGAGTCGTTATGCTCACATTAGCCCTCTCCTCAAGTCACTTCACTGGCTCCCTATCCATTTCCGCATTCAATTCAAACTTCTCTTACTGACCTATAAGTGCATTCACTCTACCGCTCCCCAGTACCTCTCCACTTTTGTCTCTCCCTACCCCCCCCCCTCTGGTACTCCGTTCTGTGGATAAATCTCTCGTCTGTCCCCTTCTCCCTACTACTGCTAATTCCAGATCTCCGTTCCTTTTAGCTCGCTGCACCCTTACGCCTGGAATAGACTTCTTGAGCCTGTACGTCTAGCCCCGTCTTTGGCCGTTTTCAAATCCAGGCTAAAAGCCCACCTCTTTAATGCTGCTTTTGACTCCTAACCACTACTCACGTGCCCTGTACCCTTTTATCCCCACATCTTTAATTCCCTTACCTCTTAGTTGCTCTGTCTGTTTGCCTGTCCTATTTAGATTGTGAGCTCTTTCAGCAGGGACTGTCTTTTCATGTATGGTGCACAACGCTGCGTAAGCCTTGTAGAGCTATAGAAGTGGTAAGTAGTAGTAGTATAATGTGCAAAGTACTATTTAGATACTATATATACCCCTGTGGAGTACAAAAAAAAGCATGAGAAAGAAAAAACCTCAGCACCCATGCCTCCACCCACCAGAAACACTTATTGGGTAGAAAGGACCTCAACAGGGTCCAATCTCTTCATCAGCATAAAAAACCCTTTCACACAAAACATTGTTAAATACATCCAGAATATTAAATTTCAATGGATTCAAACAAAAACAGCATAGAAATATAGCAGGTACTTAGCTATTAGTGGCATGAACAATGGTCTGTGCTTTAATAACTGATTGGTTGTTCACGCCTTGAGACAGCTAATTATAGCAAAATTCTGGCCATACTGAATCACAGATATACTTTTAAATTTTCAGTACGAGTCAAGATATACTTTTGAATCTTCAATTAAAATAAAACCGAAGTGCCTGCTTTTTCTTATGTTTGTCACTATTTTTTGGGTAGATCCATTGATTTGTGTGAAAGGGGTTTTTTTTAATGCCGATGAAGAGATTTGACCCGGTTTGAAGTCCTTTCTACCCCGTGTTTCTGTTGGGTGGAGGCATGGGTGCCTGAGGCTTTTTCCCTTTCATTACTTTTTTGTACTCCACAGGGTATATATAGTGTCTAATAGTACTTTGCCCATTAGAAGAGAGGTATCATTGTAATTAGGAAATAAAACCAACATTTTAGAATTCATGTTTTCACAGAAAAATCTTGATCACTAACTAAAAAAGGAAAAACTCCTCAAGAAAGGAATAGAACTTATTCTTGATTACAGTGCTACCACCTATCCTTCTCCAACAAGAATCTTAGGAAAGAAACAATTTAGATGTTCACTATATTGCTGTAAGCTGGACTTAGAATCCACAAATGAGTACCACAAACGACTGCGAAAATAAGACCACACTGCCCATCAGTCTGAATCAATTTTAACTTCGTTTTCCATGCCAAAGATCACAATTGAGTTCTTTCCCCTTACGGTATTTATATAAAAACATGTTATGCATTTTTCAAAAGTCATGTAATTTCAGGTAGCAAAGAACAAAGGCTACGCACTTCCAGTTTATGCTCTTTCTCTGTTAGAACCTCATTTTGACACCGCAGACAACTCTGACAGCATTCGCGTTCAGTTGCTTCTATCCTCTATTTCTGCTGCAACCTGCCGTTGTAATCCGCCAGCAACATTGCAGGCATCATCTACCATTTTAGAAAGCTGATCTCCTGATTCTTTATCTGAAAAGAACAGAAGGATAAAATACATCTTTTGAAAAATTGCCTATTTGGCCATTGCTAGAGATAAGATGCTGGGCTCGATGGACATTGGTTGGACCTAGCACAGCATGTTTTATATTCTTAGATATTTTACCTTTGAAAACGGCCTACAAGAAATATGATGCAGAAAGTGCCTCGATACTTGCACCTAGTTTACCTGCAGGCAGCAATACAGGGACAAAGAACCATGTACAGGCCTTGCAGAAGTCTTCACACCTTTGTACATTTCTCATATTTCCTACTCTAAAAATTACAATTCAAAATGCATTTAAGTAGGTGTTTCACTTAGCTAAACATACTTTACACTTTGAACATGAAAGATCAATTACAGAAATTGGGCAGTGTGCTGCATAACTCCTGCTGCTTGCTAATGACCATTTCCTCAATTTCATTCTGCTATCTGCACAGTTCTTGCTGGAAAGAATGCCTGAACACTTGGTCAAGTGTTTCCACACTGTACTGTGGTAGATCAAGTGGCTAACCCATTTAGGTTTGTAAAAAAAGGGTAACTTGCAAAAAAAAAAACAAGCCTGGAGAATGAGGAAGTTTCTGATAATGGAGGACTAGTTCTGTTCCTAGTGAGTTGTGCATGCCGTAGCAGTTTCCTATGAGTTGGTGCACTGCTATAGCAGTTTATCTACTGTCACAATTTTCATTATATGCATTAGTTTCTGGTGGCTTCAAGATTGGGCCAGAGTTGTCTTTTCAAGATGCTAAAACCAAGATTTCTTGACCATTTGCATATTCACTTCAGCAAGGCTTTAACACGATTGCTCAGAACTAAATACTCTGACCACCAAAGGACTAACAAAGCTAGGGTACTAGTTGATGTGAGAGGCAACAAAAGACGGAAGGGGCATTCATGTGTTGAGCCACAGGGGTCACTTGGGCCAGTTCTAAAGATCCACTGAGGTGGTGCCCCCACTCACATGCATCCAGGTACTGACGGTCTTATCTTTCTATATGATAGATAATAAGCAGGAAGTGCTACACTTAGGAATCTACACAAGAGACATCAACAATATACATAATACATTATTAGCATTCACGCTTCTACCCTCCACGTTTGTAACCTACTCCTACATGTTCAATAGATTTACTCCTACCATCAGGCATTTATGTAATCCAGTGGCATAGCTAGACCCCAGTATTTTGGATTGGGTCCCTTCCACGGCACGGACTCTCCATAGCCCACTCCCCCTGATATAAAAAAAATTCTATTTTTTCACCTACACCACATCAACATCTCTATCTCTCCTCCTTCACCGGCCGTCCCCAGGATCTCTGCCCCGCCCTGTCGCTGAACTGTCCCCTCCCTGGTCGCACCATACAGGCATTCCCCAGTGCCTGCCAGTCGATTCAATTATTGCTGCCTGCAGGGCCCTTGCAGGCCTTCCTATCAGCCGGGTCCCACCCTCACGTTACATCACTTCCTGTTTGGCAGGACCCGACTGATGGAAGCCTGCAAAGGCAACAATCATTGAATCACTGCAGGCCCTGGGGACACCTGTAAGGTATACCAGGGAGGGATAGGGTTCAGCGATGGGCAGGCAGATGCCGGGATGCCGTGGAAGAGGAGAAATGTTGATGTGGGGTGCCACCGCTGGGTGGGCCTGAGCCAATAGCTATGCCATTGTTTTGGAAGAAGGAATAAAGGGTAGCAGCAGCTTGTTACACCCTACCACAAAGCAAAACTGGCTAGTATAAAGGTATGGCTCTGGTATTACCTGATAATACTATGGACAACAAGGATGCAAGTTACCGACTTAGATGAATGGAATAAAATCCCTGAACCTATCTCTGCTAGACAGCGTTCATATCACCAATTAGAAGACAGAAACCACAAAACAGACCAGAGAACAAGATACCAACATACTGCAGGATAGCAAAACCGAACAACACTCAAAACGAATACAAACCCAGAAAAGACACAAAACCCAGACAACTGAAAACGGTACAATGCATCAGAACTAAAGACGATACATATGTTCCTACATAAACACTAGATCAGTAGTAAATAAGGCAACCATCATCAGAGAATGGATTGAAACTGAACAACTAGGCTTTCTATTCATAACAGAAACATGGCTGCACCACAAAGATTATCCAGCAATCCTTGACATATGCCCACAAGGCTATAAAATCATACATATCAACAGAACCCAAAAGAAAGGAGGAGGTTGCCTTAATATACAAAATCCACTTCATAGTAAAACCTGTTGCTGAACATAGATCCCCAACAACTGAAATCCTAGCATACAAAATCACAGATGAAACATTATCAGGCTCACTATGGACTTTGTATCAAACACATGCACAAACTTCACTGATGTCCTCCTCCTGCACCTAGAAAATCAACATGATACTAACACCAGAAACCTAACCACCTTCGTAAGCCAATGGAACTTCAAAACACTACAAGCCACATCAACTCACATAAGGCCATCAACTAGATATATTAGCTACAGGCTCTCACAACCAACCACCATATACTAGAAAACCATAAATGGAAGAAGTAATATGGTCAGAGCATAGCACACTCACTTTCACTCTCCAATGAAAAGAAAATGGCAAGAAAAAGGAACAAAGAAACCACAAAACATAACCTAAAGGGAAGGACAACCATAACTTCTGGTCAACAGCACAGAGTAAACTAACGGACATTAATACCAAACACATTCTCTTCATAAGAATTGGGACGAATTAAGCACAAACACACTGGACAAAACTACACCACTTAAAAAGAAACCAAGAAGCAAAAAACAAACCAGCCCTTGGTTCAAGAATGAGCTAATGGAGATGAGGAAATTTTGCAGGAAACTAGACAGAAAGTGGTCCAAAAACAAAACAGAAATGAACAAAAATACATGGAGAAAAGCCTTAAGAACGTATAAACACAGCATAAAGAAAGCCCAGGCAGAATATTACAAAACATACATGAATCCAGAACAGATAAACACGGAAAAAAATATATGAACTCATGAACAACTTACTACATACCCAAAACCTACTAACAACAAATGAGATCCCAATAATGGCAGATGAGGTCGCACAATATTTTGAGCAAAAAAACAAAACAAAACTAAGATCGGACCCTTGATATACTGTAAACGTCACTCACAGAATTCCTACACGAATATGAAATGGACAATGATAATGTCAAGGCAGACAGAATGTGGTCCTCCTTCAAAATACCCTCATCCAAAACAATGTTAAAGTATGCACATGCTAAATGCGCATACTAGATAGCTGTCCCAATTACGTGATGAAAATCCACCAGACTAGTTCATTCAACACTACACGGAACATATAGAATACATGTTCACGAATGGCCACTTCCTCTCAGATAAGAACAACATACTCACCCAAATCCCCAAAAATGCCACAAAAAAAATCAATGACCTCACAAACTTCAGACTAGTGTCCTCAATACCACTACTGGCCAAACGAT
Organism: Microcaecilia unicolor; assembly: GCF_901765095.1. Taxonomy (NCBI): domain Eukaryota; kingdom Metazoa; phylum Chordata; class Amphibia; order Gymnophiona; family Siphonopidae; genus Microcaecilia; species Microcaecilia unicolor. The sequence goes on along the minus strand of NC_044031.1, from coordinate 227,758,213 downwards.
GGAGGGCCTAGTAGCACAACAATTAACAAAATGCCTGATGCAATTCTCATTCCTCCACAACTCCCAATCAGGTTTTAGACCAATGAACATCACGAAGACAGTCATAACCACACTCATTACAAAATTCAGAAGACTGATATGCCAAGGTCAGAAAATTCTACTATTACAATTTGATATGTCAAGCACAACCGATGTAGTAGATCACACAGCATTAATGACCCTAATAGACAACATGGGAATAAGTGGCACAGTGGAAGCCTGGGCAAATGGCTTAAGAACCAGATCATATATAGTAAAAATGACCAACCAGCTCAGCCTCCTGGATCCCAGAAAGTGTCATCACTCGGAAAGAAACTGGAGTACATGGGATTCAATCCATATATATTAAGCCGATGATGTCTCTATTTATATACCATTCAATAAAAATATCACAGAGATACTGGACAAGGCAAAAAAAGGAACAGACCTCATGGAAGAATGGGCCCAAAAACTTTCAACTAAACTGAACAGAAATAAAACCAAATTACTGGTACTATCTAACTTGCACAATCCTATTCCCTTCCAAATGCTAACAACAGATCAAACATACCCTACTGAACCACAACTAAAAATATTAGGAATCATTGCGACAAACATCTCTCTCTTGAAAACCAGGTCTCAGTAGTGACATCAAAGCGTTTCAAAACACTGGAAACAAGTATTCTGTTTCATAGTACAATCTTTGAAGTCCATGAAGTCATCTTGAGCATTAGTTCAGTTCCCTGGGGGACAGCATAGTAAGCCTGATAGTGTTTCATCTGTTATTTGCATGCTAGGATTTCAATTGTTGGGGCGAAGGGCGACTAAAATGATAACGGGGATGGGACGACTTCCCTATGAAGAAAGACTAAGGAGGCTAGGGCTTTTCAGCTTGGAGAAGAGACGGCTGAGGGGAGACTGATAGAGGTATATAAAATAATGAGTGGAGTGGAAACAGGGTGGATGATGAATCGTCTGTTCACGCTTTCCAAAATACTAGGACTAGGGGGCATGTGATGAAACTACAGTGTAGTAAATTTAAAACAAATCGGAGAAAATTTTTCTTCACCAAAGAGTAATTAAACTCTGGAATTCGTTGCGGAATACGTGATGAAGGCCAGAGTTTAAAGAGGGTTAGACGGTTTCCTAAAGTACAAGTTCATAAACCGCTACTAAATGGACTTGGGAAAAATCCATAATTCCCAGGAATAACATGTATAGAATGTTGTACGTTTGGGAAGCTTGCCAGGTGCCCTTGGCCTGGATTGGCCGCTGTCGTGGACAGGATGCTGGGCTTGATGGACCCTTGGTCTTTACCAGTGTGGCATTACTTATGTTCAGCAACAGGTTTACTATGAAGTGGGCTTTGTATATTAAGGCAATTTTATAGCCTTGTGGGCATATGTTGAGGATTGCTGAACTGCTTCCCGAAACAAGGGGTAGGAACCTAGCCCCCCCCCCCCCCTCCTGCTTTTTTGGTCTGAAACACACTGCCATGAGGGTCTGAGCATGCCAATACCTAATGCAGACAGTCTGGATGTCACATCAAAAGCATCATAAGTTGCTTGGGCTATGTGCTTTCGACACTCCTGTTTGGCTGCTAGCTGACGGAGTCTGCAGCTTCTCTGGAGGCAGAGTATTAGAAACTCTGTCCCACTGTACACCAAATTCAAGTAGATGCTCATGTAAAAGCTGGTTGGCCGGGATGCGGAAATGAGCATCGAGCCCCGTGGAAACGCTTTCCTCCCAAAAGACTCCAGAGTGTGGAACATCTTTGCCTGGATTTTGCAGAGGCATGGGACCTTGAATTTCTTGGGCTCTTCTGAGAGGCATATTTAATCACCCTGCTTCTTGAATCTGGGAATCTTCTGACTCTATTCTTGAGTCCACCTTTCTTTGGTACAGACTGTACAATGAGAAGGGTCTCGCAGTTCCTCATCTTTGTACTTAAGAATTCTGTGTATGGGCACCATGACAGCCTCTGGAGGAGTAGCCTAGTGGTTAGTGCAGTGGACTTTGATCCTGGGGAACTGAGTTCAATTCCCACTGCAGCTCCTTGCGACTCTGGGCAAGTCACTTAACCCTACCATTGCCCCTGGTACAAAATAAGTACCTGAATATATGTAAACCACTTTGAATGTAGTTGCAGAAAACCTCAGAAAGGCGGGTATATCAAATCCCATTTCCCTTCCCTCCTTGGAGCAGAGTCATAAACGAGGGCATAACCAGCATCTCAGCCCTGGGTTTGTCATCAATTTGAGGTCTGAGAATGAAGTTGGAAGAATGATAGACTGATTCAGATGGAACTCAGACAAAACCATAGGCAGGAACTTCGGGTGTGTGGGAGAAATACTCTGTTTTGATGAAACTAAGTGTAAGATGGATTTCACCTGTAGTGGCCTGAAGCTCACAAACTTTTGCAAGCTGAAGTAACTACCATGAAAAACAAGACCTTCCAAGTAAAGTACTTCAGTGGACAGGAATTGAGTGGCTCAAAAGCAGCTTTCATCGCTGGGTGAGGACAACATTGAGTTCCCATGATACAGGTGGAGGTTTGACAGGGGGCCTTTGTCAAAAGCAAATCTCTCATGAAGCAAACTAGAGGCTGTCCAGAAATGGCTTACCTTCCACATGGTAAGCACTAATTGTACTGAGGTGAACCTTTACAGAGTTGGTCTTAAGACCAGACTCAGACAGGTATTCAAGCAGGGTCTATGTAGGGCAAGAAACGGGAACTTAGGGCTTTGCCCTCACACCAGATGGCAAACTTTCTCCATTTGAAAGAATAACACCTCTTAGTGGAATCTTTCCTGGAAGCAGAAGACCCTGGCAATACCCTCTGAAAGATGCAAGGAAGCAAATTCTAAGCTCTCAACATCCAGGCTATGAGGGCCAGAGACTAGAGGCAGGGATGCTGAAAGATCCCTCGTCTGCATTATGAGGTTCGTAAAACACTACAATCTCCACGGTTCTTCAGAGAATAACGCAGAAGAAACAGGAACAGATCTGCCGGGGCCAATATGGGGCTATCAGGATCATGGTTCCCCGGTCTTCTTTCAGATTCAACTGTCACCCCACGAGAGAAATAGGAGGATACATATACAGATCATTTCCTCAAGGGAAGAGGAAGGCATCCGACGCTAAGCCCGTCATTTGCTCTAAGCTGGAATAATACTGAGGGACTTTGTGATTGTAAGCAGTGGCAAGATTCACCCAGGGGTGCCCCACACTGGGAAGATCTCGTGGGCAATGCCCATGCTGAGTGACCACTTGTGCGGCTGGATGATGCTGCTCAGTCTAGTCTGTCAGCCAGGCTATTGGATTGCCCGCCAGGTACGCGGCTCTGAGAACTATCCCATTCTAGACAGCAGAGTGTCACATCTGGGTGGCCTCCTAATACAGAGGGTATGATCCGTAATCCCTTCCTTGTTGGGTAATATGCTCTCATCCTGGAGGCCCAGGCTAAACATATTCCGCGAATTAGAAAAGAAAGACGGAAGTCCAAAGACAGCCGGCCTGGTTGAAAGTGAGGTGAAGGAAGCTATTAGGGCTAAAAGAAACACCTTCAGAAAATGGAAGAAAGGAACCGTCTGAAAATAACCAGCAGCAGCATAAGGAGTGTCAAAGCAAATGCAAGGCGCAGATAAAGAAGGCCAAGAGGGATTACGAAAAAAAAGATAGCATTAAGGCAAAAAAAAACATACCCAAATTTTTTCGGCATATTAAAAGCAGGAAGCCGGCAAAAGAATCGGTTGGGCCGCTGGATGCCGAGGGGTATAAGGGGCGATCAAGGAAGATAAAGACGTAACAGAGAGATTGAATGAATTCTTTGCTTTGTCTTCCCGAGGAGATTTGGGTGGGATACCGGTGTTGGAATGGTATTTCAAGCGGACGAGTTGGAGAAACTTACTGACGTCACGGTAAACCTGGAGGACATAATGGGGCAGTTCAGCAAACTGAAGAGTAGCAAATCTCCTGGACCGGATGGTATTCATCCTAGAGTACTGACAGGACTGAAAAATGAGCTTGCGGAGCTACTGTTAGTGATATGTAAATTATCCTTAAAATCGAGCGTGGTACTGGAAGATTGGAGGGTGGCTAATGTAACGCCGATTTTTAAAAAGGTTCCAGGGGAGATCCGGGAAATTATAGCCCGGTGAGTCTGACGTCGGTGTTCGGGGAAAATGGTAGAGACTATTATCAAAAACAAAATTACAGAGCACATCCGAGGACATGGATTACTGAGACCGAGTCAGCACGGCTTCTGTGTGGGGAAATCTTGCCTGACCAATTTACTTCAATTCTTTGAAGGAGTAAACAAACGTGGACAAAGGGGAGCCGGTTGATATTGTGTATCTGGATTTTCAAAAGGCATTTGACAAGGTACCTCATGAAAGGCTACAGAGGAAATTGGAGGGTCATGGAATAGGAGGAAATGTCCTATTGTGGATTAAAAACTGGTTGAAGGATAGGAAACAGAGAATGGAGTTAAATGGGCAGTATTCACAAAGGAGAAGGGTAGTTAGTGGGGTTCCTCAGGGGTCTGTGGTAGGACGCTGCTTTTTAACATATTGATAAATGATTTAGAGATGGGAGTAACTAGCGAGGTAATTAAATTTGCTGATGACACAAAGTTATTCAAAGCGTTAACTCGCGACAGGATTGTGAAAAATTACAGAAGGATCTTACGAGGACTGGGAGACTGGGCAGCTAATGGCAGATGACGTAATGTGAGCAAGTGCAAGGTGATGCATGTGGGAAAAAAGAACCCAAATTATAGCTACGTCATGCAAGGTTCCATGTTAGGAGTTTACGGACCAAGAAAGGGATCTGGGTGTCGTCGTCGATAATACACTGAAACCTTCTACTCAGTGTGCTGCTGCGGCTAGGAAAGCGAATAGAATGTTGGGTATCATTAGGAAAGGTATGGAAACAGGTGTGAGGATGTTATAATGCTCCATGGTGCGACCGCACCTTGAGTTACGTGTCAATTCTGGTCGCCCGCATCTCAAGAAAGATATAGTAGAATTGGAAAAGGTGCAGCGAAGGGCAACTAAAATGATAGCGGGGATGGGACGACTTCCCTATGAAGAAGACTAGGAGGCTATGCTTTCAGCTGGAGAAGAGACGGCTGAGGGAGACATGCTAGAGGTATAAAAATATTGAGTGGAGTGGAACAGGTGGATGTGAAGCGTCTGTTCTGCTTTCCAAAAATACTAGGACTAGGGGGCATGCGATGCAACTACAGTGTAGTAAATTTAAAACAAATAGGAGAAAATGTTCTCACCCAACGCATAATTAAACTCTGGAATTCGTTACCGGAGAACGTGGTGAAGGCGGTTAGCTTAGCAGAGTTTAAAAGGGGCTACACAGTTCCTAAAGGACAAGTCCATAAACCACTACTAAATGAACTTGGGAAAATCCACAATTCCAGGAATAACATGTATAGAATGTTTGTACGTTTGGGAAGCTCGCCAGGTGCCCTTGGCCTGGAGTGGCCGCTGTCGTGGACAGGATGCTGGGCTCGATGGACCTTTGGTCTTTTCCCAGTGTGGCATTACTTATGTACTTATGTAATACATTGCAATTTCATTGTCCATTTGAATAAGCCCAATTGGTGATCAGCTGAGCTCTAAACGCCTTTAGAGCGTTCCAGATCACCTGTAGCTCCAGAAGGTTGATGTAAAGATCTACCTCCTGGGAGGAAGTGATGTAATTGCTAGAGCATGGTCGCTTAAGGCTACAGCTCTGGCTAAGCAGAGCATTTAATGCTTGTTTCCACCCCCCCCCCCCTTGCCTCTTCAGCAGTGGGTTTTGTAAGCTTATTAAGTGCACGAAAACAGTTATGCACGCTCTGAAAAGTCTCGACCAATTTAAAAATTTGCCAGATAGCAAGGAGTGAAGCAGAATAGTAAGCCACTGTACAGGAGACATCGCCAATACGGCAGCAATGCATGCTGAGTATGAAGATGCAGATTCAGCGAGTACCTCGGAGCGAGTGGACAAAGATCACCAAACAGGATGCTGTACACTGGTTCAAGGACTTAAAATCTGAAATGCAAGTAATGTGAGGAGAGTTGTAGAAAGCAATGGTGGAGCTCCGGAGAGACATAATAAGTGAGCTCGGGATGTGGATTGTTACAATTGAAGAGTAGGAGGATATGGTGGAAAGGCGCCTAGCAGCATTGGAGAAAGACACTTGAAATCATAAAGAACGAGTAGAACTCATGGACCTGACTGAAGATTTAGAAAAACAGTCCAGAAGGAATCTCAGATTTCAGGGTGTACTGGAAGTGGAGGCAATATCAGGGCTGTGATCAGTTATTAGATTTGTAGGTTCCTCGTGCAATTCACCTGTATGCCCTTGTATCACTCTCCATGGTGCGACCGCACCTTGAATATTGTGTTCAATTCTGGTCGCCGCATCTCAAAAAGATATAGTGGAATTAGAAAAGGTGCAGAGAAGGGTGAGGAAAATGATAAAGGGGTTGGGATGACTTCCCTATGAGGAAAGGCAAAGCGGCTAGGGCTCTTCAGCTTGGAGAAAAGGCGGCTGAGGGGAGATATGATAGAGGTCTATAAAATAATGAGTGGAATGGAAAGGGTAGATGTGAAGAGTCTGTTTATGCTTTCCAAAAATACTAGGACTAGGGCGCATGCAATGAAGCTACAAAGTAGTAAATTTAAAACAAATCTGAGAAAGCATTTCTTCACTCAAGGTATAATTAAACTCTGGAATTTGTTGCCAAAGAATGTGGTAAAAGCAGCACAGTTTTAAAAAGGTTTGGACGGCTTCCTAAAGAAAAGTCCATAGACCATATTTTTATTTATTTATTTATTTTTTATTTTATTTTGCTCACACCTTTTTCAGTAGTAGCTCAAGGTGAGTTACATTCAAGTACACTGGATATTCTCTGTCCCAGGAGGGCTAACAATCTAAGTTTGTACCAGAGGCAATGGAGGGTTAAATGACTTGTCCAAGATCACAAGGAGCAGCAGTGAGATTTGAACCGGCCACCTCTGGATTGCAAGACCGGTGCTTTAAACAACTAGGCCACTCCTCCACTCCAGTCTAGTGGAGACTGGACTTGGGGAAAATCCACTATTTATGGGATAAGCAGTATAAAATGTTTTGTACTTTTTTGAGATCTTGCCAGGTATTTAGGATGCTGTGCTTGATGGACCTTTGATCTGTCCCAGTATGGCGATACTTATGTACTTTTGTTTAATGATCAAAAATCATTCAATCTGATATATATGCAATAATAGGGGAAATTGTGTGTCTGTGTGCGGGGGGGGGGGGGGGGGGGGGCTATCACACCACTGTAGGCCAAAGATGCATAAAATGGAAGTAATTTGAAGCCTCACAGCAACCTTCTACAACTGTTTCCTTAAATTACAAGCCTACTGAATATGGAAGGGCAGCTCTGTCATGGCAGTTTCTTGATGATGATAAATGTGTCCACTTCACAACTATGGACCTCACAGTACCTAAGAGATATTCAAACATTTTCATATCCTTTCCCTGAACTGTAACTTTTGATAATCATCATGGACTTTTCAGCAGCTTTGGGTTCAACAAGTTTAGACCATTTCATCACATTCAGTTGAACAACAAATTGATTCTTCCTTATCGAGTATTCAAATCAGTTAAACAGATTTCCTGTGTCCAGTCACAGTAGTTGAATTTACTGTGGCCCTTCTTAAGGCAATTTTTGGACACTAAGCTAATTTGGAGTTGTAGGATAAACGCTGTGAAGTTTTAACGCAATCAAGACTTTTGGTTTCTTATTTTGAATTAGTTTTTAAATATTTCTATAATTTTTCAAATAGAAAGTATAGAGTATGCTGTGTAGGTCAGTGAAAAGTTTCTAGTTTAATGCATTCTGATTTTGCATTTTTAGATAACAGCATATGAAAATGTACAATGGTGTAAACACCTATAAGGCACTATACATCAGAAAATCTTAGTATGCAGTTTATTCCTCTGGCTTAAATACATCCCCTGAACACCTTATGTAAATCCAACTAAAGTATGCGTACCCTGGAAAGGGACAATTTTCCTTTACAGTAAATGATAATTAGTGGCAAAGTCAAGAGTTGCAATCCCACCTCCCCCAATCACTTTCCCTCTGACCTTGGAAAAGTTGCTATTCCTTTGGTGCCTCATACCCACTAAGTTTTTTGGGGTAAGGACTTGTTCATGAAAATATACATTGTAAGCCATTGTAATCTAAAATTGAAGAAAAGATGTCTACAAAGACAAAATATTACATGGGCCATTAAATTTCTCAGATTTGCAAAGGGGAAGCATGTGAGTATTTTCCCATTCAAAGCTTGCCTACAGGCAGAGGTGTAGTGTTACTGGATGGCCAGGGATGGTATACCTGTACTTTTTAAGGTGGCCACTCTCTACTGCAATGATACCAGCTCACATCTCTAGAGTTGTGTACTTGTGCTCTTGCCATCAGTTCCTTTGTCTGGGCTTTCTTCCCTTTTGCTCTCCTCCATGTCTAGCTGATATTAAAAATCAGCACTTTAGTTGGTGGTACATTGGCTCCTCATAACTTTCTCTTATGGCTACACATATGGCTCTGTATACCAATATGCCCCAGAGAGTCTAGCAATTATTGAAAACACTTTAAAAGATAGGAAAATCTTACGTCGGATTCCTAATTATCTCATCATTGCATTTGCCACCTATGCCCTCACACCAAACCTTTTTGAGTTTCAAAAGATATTTTACCAACAAATATGTGGAACCGCGATGGGTTCAATAGCTCCAGATGTAGCAAATTATATGTTGCATATTTTGAGGAAAATTCTCTCAAAGATCATCCATACACATCAGAGATAATTTTTTATAAGAGGTACATTGATGAAATTTTCATCCTATGGAAAGGAAACGAAGAGAAACTTTTGGAATTTTTCGAATGGTTTAACAGACTTGACCCAAATTTACACTTCAAGATACAATATGATAAACAAATATCATACCTTGACATTCTCATTATAAAAACTCCATACAGATTCATAACCAACACATATAAGAAGCTTACTGACAAGAACACTTACTTACACTTTCAGAGTTACCACAACCGCAGTTTAAAACCAAACTCCCTTACTCATAATTCTTTTAACTTCGCCGCCTTTGTACAAATTTTGAGGACTTCGAAATCCAAGCACAAGAAATGTCAAAACGTTTTAAGAAAAGGGGATACCCTCAGAAATGCATTGAGGAAAGTATTAATAAGGCAAGAAAACAAGGTAGAGAACAGCTACTGTCCAAAAAAACAAAAACGGACCTCATCTGTACTCTGAAATTTTCCAAATTTTCAAATCTATTCCATGATACTATATTGAAAAATTGGCACATTTTAGAGACCCATGGATGATTCCAAAATACACGTCCTATTATCGCATATTCTCAAAATAAAAAATCTAAAAGAATGCTTTGTTCCATCAGCTTTACCAGAAAACCTTATGATCTAAGACATTCCACAAATTGCAATTCCACACAAGTAAATTATATAATTATTTGTCCCTGCAAACTTTATATATAGGGAAAACTAAAAGACAAATAAAAACAAGGATTATAGAACACAGATCGTGTATCAGTAGGAATATCCATCTGCACCTTTAGTACAACATTGGTATGAAAACACCACATTATTGATGACCTCAAGTTTTTGGTGATCAAACAGATAAAACCAAGATAGAGAGGAGGAGATATAGAGAACATTTTATTAAAAGAAGAACAGCATTTTATTTTCAATTTTAACACTGTTTATCCTTTAGGCTTAAACACAGAATTAGACTTGATACCTTTTCTGTAACTACATATTCATCATTAGACGGTCTCCTTTTCAATATTGGTCTTTTAATAAAAACACTACCGAGTTTGACTCTGTTTTCAAGAAGTTTGAATGAAATTTTCGCTAATAAAACCTTTCATTCATTTACATAAATATTATTCCATAAAGTTATTATTTTTCATTTTTTATTGTTTTTATTATTTTGTATTTTCCAATAATTTTTAATATATTTTTTCATAAATTATTTTATTTTTTTACTTATTTTTCATATAATTTTTAAATACTATTTTTTATATATTATATTAGCATGTGTGCCCAATTTTCTTATTAATTTTTATGTTTTATTAACATTTTTTATATATTACATTAGCACAAGTACCCTATTTAATTATTTTTTATAATTTATAATTTAGGTTTAAATAATTCATTATTTTTCTTCAAGTTAACATTTACAATTGATTTTCTAAAAAATAAGAAGCAAGAATATTTATGCCACATTTTAATGAATAAGTTTTCCATTATTATTATGATTTTTCAATTCAATCATTGTTTAATTTTTTTATATACATTTTCATCTTTTAACAAAAATCTTCCTATATATTTTGTGTTCATTGGTTCACATAAAATATTCTCAACTTATTTAACATTCATATAGGTACTTGTTTCATATTCATCATTTTCTGCTTTTTATTCAGTCATTACAATACTTTAGAGATATGTTCATTTAGCGATTATGTATACCATCTACAAAGTGAATAATTAACTCATTTTTCATTTTAAGCTTTTAAATTTCCAATATGTTTTTACATGATTGTTTTTTGACCATTATAAACTTACTGGTATTTATCCACTAGCACCATCTTCGGCAGTTTATGGTCCATACAACTCTTTATATTCAATATAGTTATTCATTCATTAAATGCACGTTTCATACATCCTCGCCAATTTTTCCACTCATTTAGGCTATTTGCCGTTTTAAAAAACACAGATGCCCCTCAACCCTAAGAAAGGTGAACTATTCCTATGATAATGGTTACGTTACTAGTAACCGTTAGTTTTTGCACCAATACACACATATAAATAAATCAATAGCGACTGAAACCAGCCCGACATAAGCTGTCAGACGCCAGACGAGAGGTAAGATTGAAAGCTATATATAAACATCTTGGAATCTGTGTTCTCAAAATCTTGATTCCATCTTTAACCTAAATGCGCTATATATGAACATTCCACAAGAGGAAGCACTAGTGGTTATAGATAACTATCTAGTATCAATGGACTTAGCAGCAGCTCAAGTGACTTTATTAAATCAAATGGCAAAATCAGTTATTACCAGGAATTATTTCAGGTTCCAACAGAGATTTTTCCTTCAAATTAAGGGGGTGGCGATGAATCTGTGTTCTCAAAATCTTGATTCCATCTTTAACCTAAATGCGCTATATATGAACATTCCACAAGAGGAAGCACTAGTGGTTATAAGTACATAGTACATAAGTAGTGCCATACTGGGAAAGACCAAAGGTCCATCTAGCCCAGCATCCTGTCACCGACAGTGGCCAATCCAGGTCAAGGGCACCTGGCACGCTCCCCAAACGTAAAAACATTCCAGACAAGTTATACCTAAAAATGCGGAATTTTCCAAGTCCATTAATAGCGGTCTATGGACTTGTCCTTTAGGAATCTATCTAACCCCTTTTTAAACTCCGTCAAGCTAACCGCCCGTACCACGTTCTCCGGCAACGAATTCCAGAGTCTAATTACACGTTGGGTGAAGAAAAATTTTCTCAGATTCGTTTTAAATTTACCACACTGTAGCTTCAACTCATGCCCTCTAGTCCTAGTATTTTTGGATAGCGTGAACAGTCGCTTCACATCCACCCGATCCATTCCACTCATTATTTTATACACTTCTATCATATCTCCCCTCAGCCGTCTCTTCTCCAAGCTGAAAAGCCCTAGCCTTCTCAGCCTCTCTTCATAGGAAAGTCGTCCCATCCCCACTATCATTTTCGTCGCCCTTCGCTGTACCTTTTCCAATTCTACTATATCTTTTTTGAGATACGGAGACCAGTACTGAACACAATACTCCAGGTGCGGGTCGCACCATGGAGCGATACAACGGCATTATACATCCGCCACACCTGGACTCCATACCCTTCCTAATAACACCCAACATTCTATTCGCTTTCCTAGCCGCAGCAGCACACTGAGCAGAAGGTTTCAGCGTATCATCGACGACGACACCCAGATCCCTTTCTTGATCCGTAACTCCTAACGCGGAACCTTGCAAGACGTAGCTATAATTCGGGTTCCTCTTACCCACATGCATCACTTTGCACTTGTCACCTTGAACTTCATCTGCCACTTGCACGCCCATTCTCCCAGTCTCGCAAGGTCCTCCTGTAATCGTTCACATTCCTCCTGCGACTTGACGACCCTGAATATTTTGTGTCATCTATATCAATGGACTTAGCAGCAGCTCAAGTGACTTTATTAAATCAAATGGCAAAATCAGTTATTACCAGGAATTATTTCAGGTTCCAACAGAGATTTTTCCTCCAAATTAAGGGGGTGGCGATGGGGGCCACAGTAGCCCCCACGGTTGCCTGTCTTATATGGCCTCTCTTTGAAGAAAAATAGATATACAACAGTGTATTTAGTTCTCTATGGTCTCTTGTGGAGGTACATAGATGAGTACTACTGATTGGAAAGGTAGTCAGGAAGAATACAAGAATTTCTAAAGTACTTGAATCAGGTAGATAGTAATATATCCTTCTCCAGTCAAGTAGGCGGAACAGAGGTTTATTTTTTGGCTATACATATCAGTTATTTTGGAAGGTAGATTGTCACTTGAGTTTATAGGAAGCCCACCGATCGTAACACTCTACACTTCACTATGAAAAGCTATCATCCCCGTACACATGAAAAACAGTATACCCGTAGGGCAATTTCTGAGAATCTGGAGATTATTTCTGAAAAGAAAGTGTTTATGGAACAAGCAGTAGACATGAAGAACCGCTTCTTACAAAGGGGTTATCCCAAGAAAATCGTGCGGAAAGCTTATAAGAGAGCATATAATGCACAAAAGGGAGTGGTTGTTAAATTCTAGTGATGAACAAAAAGAAAAACAGAACCCCATCATCGTGCATTTTACCAAATGAACTGGGAATTGTTTGGATCAGAACTATCATTAACAAACATGGGCGGTGTTGGGCATCTCCCAGATGAGGAAAAGCCCAGATTTGCGTACTCTCAGGGGTGGCAATATAGGTGAATGATTAGCCAAGAGGAGTAGTATACATAAAAAGGATAGGAGGACATGTGTCAATGCAAGGGAGTGTATATTGTCAGTAGCTTGGGAAACAAATGATATATGTACCGAATCAGCTTAATAAGAGGTCTATCTGCATAGCAGGACGGATTGTGAGTCGGATATGGTTATATATGGGATCACTTGCCCTTGTGATTTGTGGTACATAGGACAGACAGTGAAAAAAAAACATTGTTTGGTACAGCTTAGCAACAATAGGTTATCCAAAACGGAAACTCCGTTAGTGGAACACTGGCTGGCCTGGAATCACACAATATCTGAACTCCGCTTTGTAGTCTTGATACAATTTGAAAAAGCTGAAGCAGGCAATATACTGCAAAAGATGATGAACAAAGAGCAAAGATTGATTTATGAATGGGGAACTGTGATTCCATCGGGGCTCAACAAGGAAGTAGAATGGGCAGGGATGTGAGTTCTAGTCACTGATTGGCCACATATGTTTCCCCGGAGATGCGAAGGCGGTAGAATGAGAGGACATGAAATGAGATTGAAGGGGGGCAGACTCAAGAAAAATGTCAGGAAGTATTTTTTCACGGAGAGAGTAGTGGATGCTTGGAATGCCCTCCCGCGGGAGGTGGTGGAAACATGCGTGGGATAAGCATAAAGGAATCCTGTGCAGAAGGAATGGATCCTCAGGAGCTTAGTCAAGATCGGGTGGCAGAGCCGGTGGTGGGAGGCAGGGCTGGTGGTTGGGAAGCAGGGATAGTGTTGGGCAGACTTATACGGTCTGTGCCAGAACCAGTGGTGGGACACGGGACTGGTGGTTGGGAGGCGGGGATAGTGCTGGGCAGACTTATATGGTCTGTGCCAGAGCCGGTGGCGGGAGGCGGGGCTGGTGGTTGGGAGGCGGGGATAGTGCTGGGCAGACTTATACGGTCTGTGCCCTGAAGAGCACAGGTACAAATCAAAGTAGGGTATACACAAAAAGTAGCACATATGGGTTATCTTGTTGGGCAGACTGGATGGACCGTGCAGGTCTTTTTCTGCTGTCATCTACTATGTTACTATGTTATGTTACTATATAAAAAGAGCACATGCACTGGCGTTTTTTCAACAGCGGCACCATATTTCCGGGACCCCTGTGGCAGGCCGGTCCTGTGCAAGCAGCCAGTTAGAGGATAAAAGGTATGAGAATTAATATCATTGCAAAAATTTAAATGAAGTATGACTGTGATATAGTATTATAGTAGGGTATTGTATCTGTTTTATTACAGTTAAACCGCTGAAGATGCCATCAGGTGAAACGCATTGCAAGTGTAGGGTTTGACGGGTATGAAAACAATAGGTGCTGGTTATTTTTGCTCCACCACTGAAAATATAGGTGGTGGTCAATAGATCTGCTGAGGTAATTGGAAACAATCCGAGGAAGAAATGTGATACTAGAGACGAGGAGTTTTGGTGGAAACGTGAATGGCAAGAACAGTCTGCCATTTTTAAGTTGGGAGAACACTCTTGTCTACAGACAAGCTGTCATGAACAAGAAACACTAAGGAATGAGGACTACGCGAACCAACGAGGAGTGAGGACTACTCAAATCATTTCAACAGAGTTAAAAGGAGCATTACACAAGTGATTAAGTGGCAGCTAATCTGTATATGTAAGGGTTTAGTGAAATCCCAGTATCATGTGATCACCTTGATGTTTAAGTATATTTATGTGAAATGTGAAAGGGAGTGAATGAAGATACGAGAATACCATGAGAAAATATTAACATTTAAAATTGTTATATTGGCAAGAAAAACAAAATACAGTAAAATTGAAACGTACTCACCAGATTGAACTCTATTTAATTATTAATGACTAGATTGAAACAATGGGAGCTCGGGTTAGGAGATAACCTAAATGATAGAGAGATAAGATCAAATGCTATAAAAAAATGTTTTTAGAATCCGTGTTCTTAAGAATTTCAACTCCATCTTTAACCAAAATGATAGAAAGATAACCCTTTACACAACGCAGCTATGGCACCGTCACAATAAAGTTAGCAGCAGCAGTCCAACACTCGCAATTAGGCATTAAGATAAGAAGTAAGATCAGACGCTGTATAAGTGCTGAGTTTTCTTTCTGCTACTTCTAAAGAATCTTTTATAGATATGACACCCCAGCACTAATTCTTTTTTTAAACCTGCATCTCATTCATTAACGCTACATGCAGTATCACCATGTCAAAATTACCAGAAGATACATAGTATATTTAAGTACATGTTTTATCAAGATATTTTCAATATCCAACAGCATAGCAAGCAATTATACATAAACATCTACTATAATAAAAAGCACCTCCAACATTCTGAAGCTGACTCAGTGGCAGTGAAGGGTTTGTAGCGTTCATGATGCCTGTAACACTGTATCCATCTCCTGTCCTGACCTTAGCGTGCTTCCTGTTTTGTCACAAGCAGCACTGACCAACCACACAATAGCAGGTGCTAACAAAGGTACAGGAGAACTCAGCGTCTCTTCCGCACTCCGACCGAACTCAACACTGCTTGTACTGCCACTGTCACCCCTCTCCGAGTCACACACCACGCCACCCCCCTCTCCCGGGACCACAGCCAACGCCACTACAACACCCCTCCTACCTCTCGCACCCCCCCCCCCCTTTAACATTCTCACACACACAATCTCAATCACACAGACACTTGCGTACGTCCCTCCCTCCCTCCCTGCTCCAGGATCCCCCCTCCCTCCCACTTCCAGGGTCATCGTCCCTCCCTTCCTCCTTCCCTTCCACTTCCAGGCCCCATCCCTCCAAATTTTAAAAGTCATCTTCACTTACCAAGTCGGTTTTAGGGCGGCCGGCAGCAGCGGTAAAAGGCGTGCAGGCTCGTCCCTTCTCTCTCTCTCAGCTGTGATCCCACCCTTGCGGAAACAGGAAATGAGGGCGGGACCACAACAGAGAGAGAGAGAGAGAAGGGCCGAGCCTGCACGCCTTTTACCGCTGCTGCCAGCCATCGTAACCCCGACTTGGTAAGTGAAGATGACTTAAAATTCGGAGCGATGGGGCCTGGAAGTGAAAGGGAGGGAGGGACGGGGCCTGGAAGTGAAAGGGAGGGAGGGAGGGACGGGGCCTGGAAGTGAAAGGGAGGGAGGGAGGGACGACCCTGGAACGGGGAGGGAGGGAAGGAGGGACGGACCCTGAAACTCGGAGGCAGGGAGGGAGGGGGGATGATCCTGGAACTCTGAGGGAGGGAGGGGGGATGACCCTGGAACTCGGAGGGAGGGGGGGACGACCCTAGAACTCGGAGGGAGGGAAGGAGGGACGGACCCTGAAACTCGGAGCCAGGGAGGGAGGGGGACGACCCTGGAACTCGGAGGGAGGGGGGGCCTCTGGCACACACACTCATTCTCACACACACACTTGCACCCAGTCTCACTCTCTCTCTGTCACAAACACTCGCACATTTACTGTCTCTCTCTCACACAGTCACTCTCACACACACTCTCTTTCAAACATACACACTCCGAGGAAAACCTTGCTAGCGCCCGTTTTATTTGTGCGCGCGCTTATGCGGAGTCTTTCCTGCAGAGGAGCGGTCTTAAACCATGCATATAAGCGAATCTTGCACTTATCAGTGGTGCACTAAACCGAAGTTTGTCCCCATAGAAATTGATGGCGCCAAAAACGGGACCGAAGTACGGCATGCAGTTGAACAGAGCATGCGCTTATCCGACGTGCACTTAAATGGAGTGCACTGTACTTTATCACGAATCTTTCTTTGGCGTTTCTGGGACATAGATCGTAGAAGTCCGCGCAGTTCTATCCTTATGTTCCACCTACTGGAGTTATAAATGAAGCCCACTCCAGCCTATCCAAATCCATCTTGCCATTTGAGGGACCCAGACCATAAATCTGTCCAGCACTGTCCTAAGTTCCAGCTACTGAAATGCCACTGAAACCCTTCCAGCTTATCCTAAACCAGCTTGCCATATACAGACAACAGACCTACAAAGTCTGCCTGGAACCAGCCTTAGTTCTTTACAGTCGGAGTAGCTGTCCAAGAGTCACTCACACATCCACTCCCTGCAGCCATTTAAGGTTGTTTTTTTTAAATTTAGTTTTGTTAAGGGGAGGAAGTGACGTCACCCACACAGATGGCCATTTGAGCCTGCAGCTCCTCATTCCCTCAATCCATTCAATATAATTTTGCAGCCATCCTGAGCTTTTAACATACTTTATGAGTACCAGAGTTCTCCTTTCAGTACGCTGCATTGCTCCATATGACTTCTACGGCGAGAGGGGGGGGGGGGGTTAATTTTACCAAGTTTTCTTACTCAGCAGTACTGTGGGGCCCCACGCATTGAAACTAGTAACATGGCAGAGGATACACGTGGTCATAGGAGCCGACTCTGTGGGTGCTGTGGGTGCTTGAGCACCCCCAATATTTAGAAAATTCCTTCTATGTGTCCACGGAAGGGTTATTTCCACTTGGTTTAGCACCCCCAATAATTTTGAAACGTTGGCTCCTATGCACGTGGTGGATGCCTAATGGCAGAGCACATTGGATCCACAGGCGTGGTGCTGCCCATTGCAGCGGAGGAATCTACAGGGGATAATAGAGAGTGGTTACAAGAACTAAAAACAGACCTAAAAACTGTTCTCAATGACTTGTTGGTCTTGGGCTCTGACCTGTGAAGGGACATCACTGAATTAGGTCAGAGGATTGAAAAATCAGATCAGCGCATTGAGGACCACTCGGAGGCCATACTAACCCTGGATAAGTAGTTGGAGGCTGTTAAGGCTGCTAATGCTGACACAGCCTTTAAAATTGAAGACTTAGAAAATAGGTTGCGTCGTAATAATATCCAGATTAGGGACCTGTCGGAAACACCGGCATATGCAAATCCAAACTGCAAGCAGGTGGTACAGCGTCTGGCCAGCTTCCTTCTCTCTGAAGCGGGAGAGAAGCTTCTGGCAGAGTGGAATGAGCTACTGCGCACCTATAGATCATTAGGGAAGGCCTGAGAAAATGTTGCTAGAGACACTGTTACTGGCTTTAATAATTTTAAAGTGAAAGAGGAGGTCAAGAGAGCGGTCCGCAAAAAGGATCCACTTATATGGGACACTTACACTCTATCATTATATCAAATGTGGCTGCCTCTACCTTAAGGCACTGTGGTGAACTGCGCTGCCTTACTGAAAAATAAAGAGCTGATGGTATGTTACAGATGGCAGCTCCCATTTGCCTTGGTGTTTACTAGTGATGGACAGCTACACAGGATTCGTTCTCAAGACGGCAGCAAGTTTTGCCCGCAGGAGGCCTTGGACCTGGAAGCTGGGGCAGTTCCTGTTTCCAAACAAAAAAATGCAAGATAGGACCCAGATGGCAAAGGGTC
The DNA here is from genome assembly GCF_901765095.1 of Microcaecilia unicolor. Taxonomy (NCBI): domain Eukaryota; kingdom Metazoa; phylum Chordata; class Amphibia; order Gymnophiona; family Siphonopidae; genus Microcaecilia; species Microcaecilia unicolor. Next base: position 227,739,715 of record NC_044031.1, on the reverse strand, counting down.
TTCAACAGTAAGAGCCGCCGTCTGCAGTACCAGGCCTCAGCGACGGGCCTCCCAGGGGCTCTGCCATGATGACTTGTTTCTGCGTTTAATGAAGGGCAAGTCTCTGGAGGTTTTCCCTGAAATGACCCTGTGGAGACGGGGGATTTTTGGATGGGACTTTTTTTCCACATGTCTTTTCTGCTTTGGTTAACGCCTTTGCTAGTTTTTAATAGCATCCTGGATGGTCCCAACCTACAAGAGTTATAAGCATGTTTATACTTTATTGTAACTTATGCTTTTGTACTGACAATTTGTTTTGACTGATATGTGTGTGGGTGGTGGACATGAACTGTTGTGGGTTGACATGTTGTGATATGATGGTTGGGGGAGAGGGAGGGGTACCCTTGCTTCTTCTCTTTTATCATGTCAGATATACCCGGAGGGAGGGGTATAGTGGGGGTTAGGGATCTGAGGTTGGAAGGGGGGAGGTGTTTGGGAAGGACTGGTGGCGGGTGTATGAGGAGCTGGGGGGATGGGAAGGGAAAGAGTTCTAAGATAGGGCTTTTGGTTATCAGCTATCTGTGGGTAGAGTGTATTGGGACAGAGTTGGTGGGCTTCTGAATAGGGATCTTATTATCATTTTGCGATTGTTTCTCCTCAAGGTAAATGGGTGATTTTAAAGTTGTTTCCCTCAATGTTAAGGGATTAATTCACCATTTCAGAGGCAACGTGTATTCAAGGAGTTAACTAGGACTTCAGCATTTATATATGTTTTATAGAAGAGACACATCTGCTAAAGCATCATCAGGCACTTGTATGTAATAGGTGACACCCATTACAATTCTTTGATATATCCAACTGCTAAAAACAGGAGGTAGGTATATTATTTTCTCAGTTCCTCAATTTAATTATTAAGCAATGCATAACTGACCCAGATGGCCGTTTTTTGGCTCTCCAACTGAGATGCAGGGGGCAATATATAATTTGGTCACTGTTTATGCACCTAATGATATGCAGCAAGCTTTTTACTTAGACTTGGAGCACAATCTTCTCCGTGGCCTGAGGGATTGTGGATTATGGGGGGTGACTTTAATGTGACATTACATCCTTCACTGGATTCCACTGCACAGCTGGTGTAGGAAAGACTTAAAGGGGTTACTGTCTAACATGAGATTAGAGGATATTTGGAAGCAATTTCATGGTACGCATTGACCAATTTACGTTTTATTCGGCTTCTCATGCCTTGTCCTCCATACAGACTATTTTATTTTTCTTCATAAGCATCTTCTCTCTCGTGTTGAGAAAGTGGAGATTGACAATATCATGTAGTCTGACCATGCCCTGATCTAGATCTGATGTAAAGGCCCATGCCAGGACCAGAAGCTCCATTTTTGGAGGCTCAACGAGACCTTATTAGATGAAGAATGTGTAGTGCAAGACCTTATTAAAGAGATTCCTTTATTTCTTACTGAGAACACCACATCAGGGGTTGCTTTGGGTACGTTGTGGGATAGCCTTAAGGCTTTTGTTAGAGGATGCTTCATAATGTGGGCCAGTATGCTGAAACGGGAACGAGGGGGTCAAGTTAAGGATCTCAGACATCGTTTATCCCAGTTAAAACAACACTGTGTTCAGAATCCATGTGGAGGGGCATAATCGAACGGGGCGCCCAAGTTTTCCTGAGGACGTCCTCGCAGGTTGTCCCAGCGAAGGGGCGGGGAAACCCGTATTATCGAAACAAGATGGGCATCCATCTTTTTTGTTTGTATAATACGGTCGGGGATGCCCAAATCTCAACATTAGGTCGACCTTAGAGATGGTCGTTCCTGGTTTTCAGGGATAATGGAAACAGAGGACACCCATCTCTGAAACAACCAAATCCAAGCCATTTGGTCGTGGGAGGAGCCAGCATTCGTAGTGCACTGGTCCCCCTCACATGCCAGTACACCAACCGGGCACTGCAGTGGACTTCACAAATTGCTCCCAGGTGCATAGCTCCCTTACCTTGGGTGCTGAGCCCCCCAACCCCCTCCCCCAAAACCCACTACCACAACTGTACAACACTACCATAGCCCTAAGGGGTGAAGGGGGGCACCTACATGTGAGTACAGTGGGTTTCTGGTGGGTTTTGAAGGACTCACATTTACCACCACAAGTGTAACAGGTGTGGGGGTGGGGGGTTGGGCCTGGGTCCGCCTGCCTGAAGTGCACTGCACCCACTAAAACTGCTCCAGGGACCTGCATACTGCTGTCAGGGAGCTGGGTATGACATTTGAGGCTGGCAAAAAATATTTTTAAAGTTTTTTTTTTAGGGTGGGAGGGGGTTAGTGACCACCGGGGAAGTAAGGGGAGGTCATCCCCGATTCCCTCCGGTGGTCATCTGGTCAGTTCAGGCACATTTTTGAGGCTTGGTCGCAAAAAAAAATGGACCAAGTCGGCCAAGTGCTCGCCAGGGACACCCTTCTTTTTTCATATATCGGCCGAGGACGCCCATGTGTTAAGCATGCCCCAATCCCGCCTTCGCTATGCTTTCAAACATGCCCCCGTGAACTTTGATCGTCCCCGCAATGGAAAGCAGTTGAGGACGCCCATCTTGCGATTTTTGTCGAAAGATGGGCACCCTTCTCTTTCGAAAATAAGCCTGATAGTGTCCCTGAAAGATGAGGATGAGAAAGGTATACCAGACCATAGAATGAGGGCTTGTTTCTTGTGCTTCTATCAGGCTCTTTATTCTTCTGAAACGCCAGGCCTCTCCAAGCGTCATGCAGCAGTACTTGGAGGGCATAGCTCTTGCAAATCTTAATGAGGCCCAGAGGGATCTTTTAGATCAAGACATCCGGGTTGAGGAGGTGTACTTGGCTATTGGGTCCTTGAAACCAGGTAAATTCCTAGGGTTAGATAGCCTTACAGCAATATTTTACAGGGCTTTCCGGGGTCTTGTGGCTCATCTGTTGGCCCAGGTCTTTAATGGGGTTCTGGGAGTTGATCCCTTGCCTGCATCTATGATGGAGGCAGCCATTACTATTCTGCCTAACCGGGAAAGAACCCAAGCAATGTGGAGAGGGGCACTTGCCAGGGATGTCTTCTCTCTCCCTTGTTTGCATTAACTGTGGAAACTGTTAGCTGCTTGTATCCAACAGAGTTCTGCTATAAAGGGTCTGCAAACTGGACAGTAGGAATATAAAATATCTGTTTTTGCAGATGATAGTTTACGGCTGTGACAGAACCAGAGTCATCCCTACCTCTCATAATTCAGACTCTCAAACTGTATGGTACCTTGTCCAGTTTTAAAATGAACGCAGCCAAATCTGAGATTTTGAACATTACTTTGGATTCTGGTAGGGTGCACTCTCTGAAGACATCTTTGCCCTTTGGGTGGGCTAGAATTACAACCAATATTTGGGAGTTAATATTTGCCTTGACTATAACAATCTTTATAATTATAAGATGGTGATATAGGAGCTTGTTTGGCTCTGGATCGGTGGCATGGTCTGACTCATACCTGGCTAGGACAAGTAGCTGTTTGCAAAATGATGTTACCTAAATTCCTGTACCTATGCCAGACCCTCCCGGTGCCCATACCAAAGCAAATACTTGTTAATTTACATCTGGAAGAGATAACCTCAAAGGGTGATTGTCACAAAACACCTAGCCACCCACCTGAGATTACCCCACGGCCACTTAGAGGGTCTATCCCCAGCACAGCTCAGGTCCGCCTGCACCTACCGCTTGTGCTCTACACTAGCACCCTCCTCCCGCCGACTAGGTCACAATTACTACTACTACTACTATTTAGCATTTCTATAGCGCTACAAGGCATACGCAGCGCTGCACAAACATAGAAGAAAGACAGTCCCTGCTCAAAGAGCTTACAATCTAATAGACAAAAAATAAATAAAGTAAGCAAATCAAATCAATTAATGTGAACGGGAAGGAAGAGAGGAGGGTAGGTGGAGGCGAGTGGTACAAGTGGTTACGAGTCAAAAGCAATGTTAAGAGGTGGGTTTTCAGTCTAGATTTAAAGGTGGCCAAGGATGGGGCAAGACGTAGGGGCTCAGGAAGTTTATTCCAGGCGTAGGGTGCAGCGAGACAGAAGGCGCGAAGTCTGGAGTTGGCAGTAGTGGAGAAGGGAACAGATAAGAAGGATTTATCCATGGAGCGGAGTGCACGGGAAGGGGTGTAGGGAAGGACGAGTGTGGAGAGATACTGGGGAGCAGCAGAGTGAATACATTTATAGGTTAGTAGAAGAAGTTTGAACAGGATGCGAAAACGGATAGGGAGCCAGTGAAGGGTCTTGAGGAGAGGGGTAGTATGAATAAAGCGACCCTGGCGGAAGATGAGACGGGCAGCAGAGTTTTGAACCGACTGGAGAGGGGAGAGGTGACTAAGTGGGAGGCCAGCAAGAAGCAGATTGCAGTAGTCTAAACGAGAGGTGACAAGGGTGTGGATAAGGGTTTTGGTAGAGTGCTCGGAAGAAAGGGGCGGATTTTTACGGATGTTGTAAAGAAAGAAACGACAGGTCTTGGCGGTCTGCTGGATATGAGCAGAGAAGGAGAGAGAAGAGTCAAAGATGACCCCAAGGTTTCGAGCTGAGGAGACAGGGAGAATGAGAGAGCCATCAACAGAATAGAAAATGGGGGGGAGCGGGGAGGTGGATTTGGGGGGGAAAATGAGAAGCTCGGTTTTGGTCATATTTAATTTCAGGTGGCGTTGAGACATCCAGGCAGCAATGTCAGGACAAGCACGCTGAAATTTTGGTTTGGATGCAAGGTGAGATATCAGGGGTAGAAAGGTAGATTTGGGAGTCATCAGCATAGAGATGGTAGGAAAAGCCATGGGATGAGATTAATGAACCAAGGGAAGAAGTGTAGATAGAAAAGAGGAGGGGACCAAGAACAGAACCCTGAGGTACGCCGACAGGCAGGGGGATAGAAGTAGATGAGGATCCACCAGAGTGAACACTAAAGGTGCGGAGGGAGAGGTAGGAAGAGAACCAGGAAAGGACAGAGCCCTGGAATCCAAGTGAGGACAGGGTATCGAGAAGTATGCTGTGATCGACAGTGTCAAAAGCAGCGGAAAGATCAAGAAGAATGAGGATGGAATATTGACCTCTGGATTTAGCCAGTAATAGGTCATTGGAGACTTTAGTAAGTGCAGTTTCGGTTGAGTGGAGAGGGCGAAAACCAGATTGTAATGGGTCAAGAATAGCATGTGAGGAGAGAAAATCAAGGCAGCGGCGGTGAACAGCACGCTCAAGTAATTTGGAGAGAAAAGGAAGGAGGGAGATGGGTCGGTAATTAGAGGGACAAGTAGGGTCAAGTGAAGGCTTCTTAAGGAGAGGTGTGACCACAGCATGTTTAAAGGCAGCAGGGACAGTCGCAGTGGAAAGTGAGAGGTTGAGAATGTGACAGATAAAAGGAATAAGAGCAGGAGAGATGGCATTAAGAAGGTGGGTGGGAATGGGATCAGAGGAACAGGTGGTACATTTTGAGGAAGAAAGGAGAAGTGTAGTTTCCTCAATAGTAACTTCAGGAAAGGAGGAAAGGGAATGAGGGGAAGGAGAGAGAGGGGAACGGACTAGTGGAGGGAGAGGTGGTGAGGTAGAGAAAGCAAGGTTTATCTTTTGAACCTTGTTGTGAAAGAATCAGCAAGGGTCTGAGGAGATAATGAAGGGGGAGTTGGGGGAGGGGGCACCTTGAGGAGAGAGTTCAATGTGGTGAAGAGAAGTCGAGGGTTAGAGCCAAGAGAGTTGGTCAATCATCTCCGAGCGAGTCTCCCGCTCTCAAATTATTCCCAGTGATTTCTGGGTTACTGGAAACCACACTCCCAGTGGGTCCCACAGTTCCCATAAAGCACTCTCAAACCCACCACACAAAGCACCAGGATTGTTTATCAGTCCAGACAGGCAGAGTAAACAAACTAAATATTGTTTCTTATCACAACTTGAACAGTGAAACAGAAAAGGTGCAATTAGCAAAACAGTAACAGGTAACTGATTTCAAACTAAACATTTGTTTACTTTCTAAAAAGTACCTGGGGAGATCAGGAAATATGGTGCTCACAGATTATCAAATATAACTGATCACAGGGCCTCAGCAGATCTCTCTCTCTCTCTTCTCCCTGGTCAAGACTGGGGCAAAAGGCAGTACCTCCCAAATGAATTTGAGCTCCTGAGCCAATTAGAGCCCAGAATAACAAGTTTGAAAGTATACTGCAGATCGTCTTTTCAAAGGGTTTAAACAAAGAAAACAGCTTTGGTTCTGCAACAGCTTCAAAACATAAACATGTACCACCTGCTGGTCTAACTAGAGAAATAAACTTCAGGAAATAAGGCAGTTTTACAGGCTTAAAAATACCCACTGTTCTGTCACAGTGTCCAAGTGGGTTTTAGTACAGAGGCATGGCAAGGCAGGATTGGATGTCCTGGACTTGAACCATTATTATTGGGCTGCGCAGCTTAGATCTCTGATGGCATGGGGATTGGCTTCTACTATGCCATGGGTGCGGTTGGAGGGGTCCGTTTTAGAGCATGTTTCTTGCTCGTAACTTTTCTGGACTCACCTGGCACTCTCTAGGTGATAAGAGAATTCAGAATCCTGTCATACAAAATTTCCTGGCTATCTGGGTCCTTTGGTATCACATATTACTTAAGGGCAAAAGAATGCCACATTGTACTCCATTTGCTGTTATGGCTCCCCTTATTGAGGATTGGCCTAAACATGCATTTAAGACTTGGGAACAGAAGGGTTTGTCCCACACTAGTCAGCTATACAGGGAGGGTAGTATTCTGTTCTCCTTATTAGATCTTTTCTCCAACATACTTATCTAGATAGTAAGGATTTTTTTAATGTATCTACAACTTAGACATTTGCTCTCTACTGAGGCCTACAAGAGGATTTTTCAGGCCCCCTCTACCACCTTTGAAGATTTTTTAGCTAAGGGCATAAGGCAAACTAAGATGATTTCCTCCATTTATGATTTTTTTGTCTCAACTCAACCCTGGGGGAAACCATACTATATGAGACAATGGGAGCTTGATCTTGGCCGAGATATTTCCCCACAAGAATGGGAGGGAACCTACCAAGCTATGTTTTGAATCTCTATCTTGGCTAATTTGCTGGAAAATGGGGTGAAATCAATGTATAGATGGTACAGATCACCTGCAACTATTGCCCGCTTTATTTCTACTCATTCAGGGACCTGTTGGAGGGGATGTGGTGAGCTAGGTACTTATTTCCCTATCTGATAGGATTGTCTTTCCATGAAGACCTTTTGGCTTAGATGGGCAGGGGTTTTTTCCACCATATTTAGTATTCTCATACCAACTGATCCTGCTTTATTTTTGCTACACATGGTGCTTGATTCTCTTCCACATGAAGTTGTGAAAGTGCTCCTCCCTTGTATGGCTGTTATCTGCACAGAGGTGCCTAAATGTTATCTGCAGAGGTGCCTCTGTAACATTTCCACCAGAGGCACCGCTTCAGAGTGCCTTGCGGTATGCTTATTATCTCACTAAGTTGACGGCGCAGAGGAAAGGATGTCTAGCTGTTTTTCAAAGAATTTGGGCACCTTTTCTTACCTGGTACCAGACTGTCTCAGTATAATTTAGGGTTATTACACTATGTTGTACACTGCAATGGGATTGGTATTTTGACCACCGCTAGACTATGTACTTCCTTTATTGGGGCACTTTTTGTCTATTGATGTATTATGAGCTGCTTGAGGGGGTGGGGGAGGCATAGGTTGGGTTGTGGGTTGTGGTTTATTCTGGCAATTTTGTTTGCTATTGTTGTGTGGGTTTTGTAAATTTTTTAAAATTAATAAAAATAAAGTAAAAAAATATATATTTTTGTTTTCTACCATCTATGTTCTAAATAGAGTTCCTTTGTGTTCATCCCACGCCTTTTTGAATTCACTAAGTAAACTGTGTGTTTACAGAATAGTCCTGAGCACACTGCTAGCATTTACATGCATAACTGTAAATTCACATAAGTGCTAGTATTATATAATTTAAACATGCAAATGGCACTTAAATATAAACATCCTGTTACAGAATGAGGCAGCAAGTATCTGTTCCAAAGTTTCCAAACTGAAAAACAAACTCCCAAGTTACCATAATTCAGTAGGTTTTAGTAGTCTTTTTCCCCTACTAATCTCAATCCAACCCATAGCAAAGATTTGAAATCAAAATCTGTTAACCTTCAGACTTTGGTGATTGTCACTACATTGTTGTGAGAGACTATATTTATAACACTGATGCATCTGGGGCTGCCATTCAAATTGTTATATTATGTATGGTGTCTGTTACCCTAGTCCCCCACGAACCACTGGATTTGACATTTACAGCTCTGAAAAAGAATTTGTGAAATTTAATGCTGATGATATATTCTTATTTTGTAATTTGTAACAGTTTAATATGTATTTCATGTTTAAATATAACAAACAAAACTGAGTATTATATAAAGGTGTTTTGGGGCTTGCAGGTGGTATAAGAAAGGGAAAGGGAAATGGGACTTGATATACCGCCTTTCTGAGGTTTTTGAAATTAATTTCTTTAGCAATCTTACCTGTTATTTTATCTAGAAGTGCAACATCTTGCACCTCTACAGGTAGTGATGCTATTCTCTGATGAACAGCTGCATCTCCTGAAGCAGCATTCTCTAGCTCCTGCAGGGCTCTGATAACATCTGTGGTCTGAAACAAAACATGCACAGATAAAACCATTTACCTTCAGAACTAATTCACTTACCCAGGGCCCATTACAAAGCACCAGAAACATTCAGTGTAAATCTAACCTTTTTTTCTAACTGAATAAATATATTTCACTAGGCAAGTAACAACTAAGTACAGAGCATTTAACTATTAATATGTCTTTATCATCATTCCAAGAAAACCACCAAGGACTCATCAAGTATAGGATAATCAAGAGTCCTTTATTAATACACCCAACACAGGCCATGTTTCGGCATCAATACGCCTGCATCAGGGGTCTAATGAAAAACAAACGAATCAAAAATAAAATAACTACATTATTAAATGTATACATATCCTATATAATAGAAAGCACCTCCAACGTTCTGAAGCTGACTCCGTGGCAGTGAAGGTTTGAAGGGTTCATGCTGCCTGTAACACTGTATGCATCCTTCTGTCCTGACGTCAGCGTGCTTCCGGGTTCGTCACAAGCAGCACTGCCCAACCACACAATAGCAGGTGCTAACAAAGGTACAGGAGAACTCAGCGCCTCTTCCGCACTCCAACCGAATGCAGACGCGAGGGGCAGCCGGACTCAACACTGCCTGTACAGCCGCTGTCACCCCCCTCCCAGCCACACACCACACCGCCCCCCCTCTCCTGGGTCCACAGCCAACGCCACTACAACACCTCTCCTACCTTGTGCACCCTCCCTTTAAAATTCTTACACACACACACTCACGTCCGTCCCTCCTTCCCTGCTCCAGGGTCCCCCCTCCCTCACACTTCCAGGGTCGTCATCCCTCCCTTCCACTTCCAGGCCCCTTCCCTCCAAATTTTAAAAGTCATCTTCGCTTACCAAGTCGGGGTTACAGCGGCCGGCAGCAGCGGTAAAAGGCGTGCAGGTTCGCCCCTTCTCTCTCTCTCTCAGCTGTGGTCCCGCCCTTGCGGAAATAGGAAATGGCGGGTGGGATCACAGCTGAGAGAGAAGGGGCGAGCCTGCACACCTTTTACCGCTGCTGCCGGCCACCGTTAACCCCGACTTGGTAAGCAAAGATGACTTTTAAAATTTGGAGGGACGGGGCCTGGAAGTGGAAGGGAGGGAGGGGGGAACGACGACCCTGGAACTGGGTGGGAAGGAGGGGGAACCCTGGAACGGGGAGGGGGAAACCCTGGAACGGGGAGGGGGAGACCCTGGAACGGGGAGGGAGGGGGGGAACCTGCAACTAGGAGGCAGAGGGGACGACCCTGGAACTCAGAAGCAGGGAGGGAGGGGGGGACGACGACCCCAGAACTCGGAGGGAGGGGGGGACGACCCTGGAACTCGGAGGGAGGGGATGACGACCCTGGAACTTGGAGGGAGGGGGGAACGACCCTGGAACTCGGAGGGAGGGAGGGATGGGGGGGGACGACCCTGGAACTCGGAGGGAGGGAGAGGGGGGGACGACCCTGGAACTCGGAGGGAGGGGGGGGACGACCCTGGAACTCGGAGGGAGGGGGGGAGGGGGGGACGACCCTGGAACTCGGAGGGAGGGAGGGGGGAGACAACCCTAGAACTTGGAAGGAGGGAGGGGGGCCCTGGCACACACATTCTCTCTCTCACAGACACACTCGCACCCAGTCTCACTCTCTCTCTGTCACACATACACACACACACATTCACTCTCTCACACAGTTACTCTCACACACTCCGAGGAAAACCTTGCTAGCGCCCGTTTCATTTGTGTGAGAAATGGGCCTTTTTTACTAGTACAAATATAAACATATTTAATATTATTGTATTTATTTTATTACTTTACAAGCAAAAAAGCCCGTTTCGCAAAAAATGAAACGGCCGCTAGCAAGGCTAGCATTTAATCACCATTATGTTTTAAATTCTCTGCCTTTCCAAATTGGCATTTCTTTTTCTATTGTTTCCTCTTTCTCATCAGTCATCTTTGCCACCCTGGACCTTTTCCTTTCAAGGGCCTTTTGGTCTTCGCTCATAGCTGCATGCCTGTTTCTTTGTGCTTCGGCTCTTCATGTGCATCTCCTTCCTGTCTTCCCTCTCCTCCATCTATATCCTGCATTTCTCCTGCCATTCCCTCCATTGATCCATGTTCAGAACTGATGTTGTACAGTTAAGCACCATTTGCGCACATATGTTATAGAATACTAACATTTACATACAATGCACACATATTGCTTGTCAATTAAGACTGTACCTGTGTCTTGTTCCCAAACGTTTTGGAAGTTGACTGTAAATATTTGACTATCTTGAATGAATTTGTAAAATGAGAATGCAGTGTGATTAGAAGTGAAATTCTTAAAATAATTTGCTAAGAGACAATCACCAGATTGTTCTTTTATGTTGACACTATAACTGCAAAAAAGATTTACGTTCTTAAGACGACCAAATAATATATTTTTGCCATATATTCCCAATTTTAAATTGAAACTTAACAGATACAATAACATTTTGATAGTCCTTTTAATCCAATTACTGTCAATATAATTGATGCAGTAACTTATAAAGTAGATAAGAGTTTAAAAATTTTGGGAGTGACTAGAGATAATTTAACATTTGAATCAAGCTCAGACCAGGGGCGTATCTGCGTGGGGCCTCAGGGGCCTGGGCCCCCGCAGATTTCGCCCTGGACCCCCCTACCGCTGCCAACCCTCCCCCTCCGTTGCTCGCCTACCTTCGCTGGCGGGGGACCCCAACCCCCGCCAGCCGAGGTCCGCGTCCTCCTGCCGCTGCCGGCTGCCTTTGGTGCTTTCATTTGTCCATTGAAGCTGGCGCCGATGAAAGTTTCTTTTGAGTCTGACGTCCTGCACGTACAACGTGCAGCGACGTCAGAGTCAAAAGAAACTTTAGTTGGCGCCAGCTTCAATGGACAAATGAAAGCACCAAAGGCAGCCGGCAGCGGCAGGAGGACGAGGACCTCGGCTGGCGGGGGTTGGGGTCCCCCGCCAGCGAAGGTAAGCGAGCAACGGAGGGGGAGGGTTGGCAATGGTAGCGGCTGGGGGGAGGGGGATCGGCAATGGCGGCGGCGGGGGGGGGGGGGGGCTATAATGTGCCCCCCCACTCTGGCCCTGGCCCCCCCTACCGCCGCAGTTCAGATACGCCCCTGGCTCAGACTAACTATTAAGGTTTTTAAAAGTTTATGGAAATTACGAAGAATCAGAGCCTATTTTTCTTTAGATACTTTTGCCTAGTAGTTCAAATGTTAATCTTATCATACACAGGCTACTGTAACATTGTATATGTTGGACAGAGAGCTAAAGTGTTATGTAAACTTCAATCAGCCCAAAATACAGCAGCTCGGTTGATTTATGGAATATCCAAATATAAGAGAGTTACGCAAATATTGTTAAAGATACATTGGCTGCTGGTTGAAGCTTATTCCATTTATAATTTATGTTAATCCATTGTATTTTATATTGTATATTACCCACTTATATGCAGGGACTGATTAAATTACAAATACATAATATCATCGCTGATGCATGACCATTTTTATAGCTTCAGTTTCCCCCACCAACTTAAACATAAGGGAGACCAACAAGTGATTCAATATTTTAATGGGCTTTGTCACGAAACACCTAGCCACCCGCCAGGAGTTACCCCACAGCCACTTAGAGGGTCTATCCCCAGCACAGCTCAGGTCTGCCTGCATCTGCCGTTTATAGCACCCTCCTCCCAGCGACTGGGTCCCAACCGCCCCTGGGTGAGTCTGCTGCTCTCAAACTATCCCCAGTGATTTCTAGGTTACCGGGGGCTACACTCCCAGTAGTCCCACAGTTTCCAGAAAGCACTCACAGACCCATAACACAAACCACCAGGATTCTTTATCAGCTCAGACAGAGGCAATAAACTGTTTATTGTCTTTTAAAAATCGAACAGTGGAACAAAATACTGCAAATAGCAAACAATAACAAGTAACAAATATGGATCAATTATAACATTCACTAAATATTTGCTTACTTCCTAGAAAGTACCTGGGGAGATTAGGACATATATCTGTTCACAGAGCCTTAGCAAAGAGATCTCTCTCTCTCTCTTTTCCCGGGTTAAGACTGAAGCAACAACTGCTGGGTAATTTCAAACTCCAGGCCAATCAGAGTTCAGTCAACAAGTTTTAAAAGTATACTGCTCACAGTACTGCAGGTTCACTTCTTCACTAAGTGAAACTAAGTCTTTTCTATAACAGCTTTAACACATGCACCACCTGCTGGCCAAACTAGAGAAATGCACTTCAAGAGTTAATAAAGGCAATTTTACAGGTTTAAAACACACAGTTTCTTGTATTGATCAACCAAAATAAATACCAAGATATTTCATTCATGATTATTGCATTTTAAAAGGAAGACAGTAAATCCAGTAAATTAACTTTATCATTATGAGGAAGGCATGCTGTTTTATGCAAATTGACTTTGTAACTTGATATCTTAGACAAAGTAACGAGCGATAACATATAAGGAATTGAATTAGTATTAGTATATAAAAATACAGTAACTGTAAACTAAGAAGTCACAAAGGGGCACTGTTGAGCACAGCCTAAGATGGGTGCCTGAATCCAGAGTTCCTCCATAACCCATAAAAATCAGTCTCCAAATAATCTTGCACGTGATTTTCAAATAGTATACTCACTATTTTTTTAGTTAGGAAATATGTCCAGCACTAAGCTTCGTCTCTGGCCAGTTTCAAGGGGTGAAAAGGTTGAAGTCGGAGCCCTCTTCACCCCAGAAAGTGTAGGACGGCAGAGGCACAGGTGAACAGCCTACACTATGGGGCTTAGTGGAGTAAAAGTTACAGGTTAAGAATTTACTTAAGGAGAGCAAGGACTCAATGAAAGCCCTTACTGGAGAGGTAGTTGGATTAAAATCCCATTAGAAACTATGATGCATTGAATGCAGTCCTAGAGAAGGCCCAGGCATTGGAAGAGCAACTGAGCATAGTGCACCAGCACTTAAAAGCCCTGCAATTGCTAGAGCGCAAGGTCGAGGAATTGAATAACCAGATGAGGAGGAATATAAAAATTCTTGGATTACATAATGATTCGGAGGGCCCAGACATATCTCAATATCTGAAGCAGTGGCTGCCCTCCTTTTTGGGTCTCACGTTTCAGTGGTCTTTAGAGGTTGAGAAAGAACACCAACCAAGGTCCAGGGCTAAATTTCCAAGACAAATTGTGGCCAAGCTTCTGAGATACCTGGAGGGACTGTCAATTCTGCAGGCAACCAAATTAAAAGTATCACTGAGCTATCAGGGTCATAAAATTTTGATCCTGCCAGATCGCAATGGCGAGATGCAAGAGGAAGGAAGGCCCTATTGGTTCTGCATGAACCTATATATGAAAATCAAGACACAAGTATCTTCAACACACACTACATTAGTCAATCCTACTCATTCATATCCCTTAACACAGTTCACCTTTTCACACTTATGAATCACATAAATATGACCTTCAGTGCAATATATGTTGTGCTTTAGTCCTAAGGCAAACCATCTGGAACCATAGAGCTTGCCCCATCTGTCTCCAAATATCAGCTATGAAAGATGAAATCAACAACCTCAAGACGGAATTGGCTATAATTAAGGAAGCATCCAGGATTACCCAATTCCCAGCCAATTTACCACCAGCACTGCCACAGAGAATAAAGCAACAGAAGAACTGATAGGTCAGAGTAGGCTCGGGTAGATTACGACCTGTGACACAGAGGCATTCTCCCTACCAATCTTTGACCCTCTATAATTCCTTTGCTGCACTGGATAATTATGATGCTGAGAAAAGAAGTACAGTTGTGAAAACAGAGGCAAGGAATGTAACACAATCTCAAAACACATCCCCAAAACAATTGGTGGAAAGCACAAACTTCTTACTGCTAGGAGGCTCCATTATCAGAGGCATTAACTTGGGAACGCAGTTCAACAGTCCCAACCTAGTGAAATACCTTCCAGGATCCTCAGCTACCAGAAGTGCCAACCAAATACTAAATGCGATCTGACAGGAGAGTAAGGATTCTAATACTGATATTGTAATCCACCTGGGAACAAATGACCTGGTCAACAACACCAAGTTTAGAGCACAGAGCGCATTCCAGAAGCTTGGGGCTTTTTCTGAAGTAGTTCCTACAATGTGGGAAGGGAGAGGAATGATTAAGTAAAACAGAGGAATTTAATAGGTGGCATGAACCTTGGTATAAAGGTTTTAGATATATAGAACGGGGTAGTACATGGAAAAACAACAGGCTGTACTGTAATGATGGCCTACATCTTTTTGTAGCAGGATAAAGGATCCTTGGGGATAAATTCAGACAGTATATTTCTAGATATTTAAACTTCAGGCTGGGGGTGACAAAAGGAAATAAGAATTCAGAAAGTCACCCCCAGAAAAAACATGATGGCAGAGAGAAAGATCATGTAAATATAGAAAGCCATCCAAACTCACTGAGCACATGGAAAACAATGAGCACAAATGCTTGTAGTCTAAGTAAAAAGATTCAAGATGTGCAAGTCTTGATATTTGAGGAAAACTTGGATATTATTGCTATTACAGAGACATGGTTCAATGATTCACATGAATGGGATGCAACCATTCCAGGCTATAATCTTTTTAGGAAGGATAGGGAGGGCCAACAGGTGGAGCGGCAGCACTGTATATGAAAAACAATATCAGAGCGGCTGAAATGCAGGGAACCTAGGGAAAGGAAACAGCTATATGGATTGTCCTAGAAGGAGAAAATGGAACCTGTATCCACATAGATCTTATCTATAGACCTCCGGCACAAATGGAGAAGCTGGACAAGGATCTGATAGAAGATATTCATATGCTTGGTATGAAAGGGGAGGGGCAATTGTTGGGAGATTTCAATTTGCCTGATGTGGATAGGAATGTCCCGTCAGCAGAATCGGAAAGAAATAGAGAGATCGTGGATGCCTGCCAAAGTGCCTTCCCTCAGACAAATGGTGACAAGAACCCACGAGGGACAGTCGACACTGGATCTAGTGCTCACAAATGGAGGAAGTGTTTCCAATGACTGTGTGTGTGCCCACCTAGGTAACAGTTATCAAATGATATGGTTTGATAAAAGCAGAGTGCAGACGCACAAAACATAAAGCACTGGATTTCAGACATATTTATTTTGGTAAAATGAGGGAATACCTGAAGGAGGAGCTGATGGCATGGGTAGGGTGAAGTGGAAGCTCAGTGGTCCAATCTGAAAACTGCTACAAAAATGGCAACTGATCTTTATACAAGGAAAGTAAACAAAAACAAGATGAAGCCTATATGGTTCTCCAAACAAGTGGTTGAAAAAATAAGGGATAGGGGGCAATGTCCTTCTATGGATTAAGAACTGGTTATTGGACAGAAATCAGAGAGTAGGGTTAAATGGCCATTTTTCTCAATGAAGTACGGTAAATAGTGGAATGCTGCAGGGATCTGTACTAAGACTGGTGCTATTTAACATATTTATAAATGATCTGGAAATCAGAATGATGAGTGAGGTGATTAAATTTGTAGATGACAAAACTATTCAAAGCTGTCAAAACGCATGCAGATTGTGAAAAATTGCAGGAAGAACTTAGGAAACTGGAAGACTGGGCAAACAAATGACAGATTAAATTTAATGTAGACAAATGCAAAAAGTGATGCACATTAGGAAGAATAATCCAAATCATAGTTATTTGATGCTATGGTCCACTTTAGGAGTCAACACTTGATAAAGACCTAGGTGTCATTGTAGACAATATGCTGAATCTTCTACCTACTGTGTGGCGACAGGCAAAAAAAAAACCCAAACAGGATGCTAGGAATTATTAGGAGACCAAAAATATTATAACGCCTCTGTATTGCTCCATGGTGCGACCTTACCTTGAATATTGTGTTCAATTCTGGTTGCTGTATCTCAAAAAAGATATAGCAGAATTAGAAAAGGTTAAAAAAAAGCAGGGTGACCAAAATAGTAACATAGTAGATGTAACATAGTAGATGACGGCAGAAAAAGACCTGCACGGTCCACCCAGTCCGCCCAACAAGACAACTCATGTGTGCTACTTCTGTGTATACCCTACCTTGATTTGTACCTGTGCTCTTCAGGGTACAGACCGTATAAGTCTGCCCAGCACCAGCCCCGCCTCCCAACCACCGGCTCTGGCACAGACCGTATAAGTCTGCCCAGCACTATCCCCGCCTCCCACCACCGGCTCTGGCACAGACCGTATAAGTCTGCCCAGCGCTATCCCTGCCTCCCAACCTCCAGTCCTGCCTCCCACCACCGGCTCTGGCACAGACCGTATAAGTCTGCCCCGCACTATCCTCGCCTCCCAACCTCCAGCCCCACCTCCCACTACCGGCTCTGCTATCCAATCTCGGTTAAGCTCCTGAGGATCCTTTCCTTCTGAATAGGATTCCTTTATGTTTATCCCACGCATGTTTGAATTCCGTTACCGTTTTCCTCTCCACCACCTCCCGCGGGAGGGCATTCCAAGCATCCACCACTCTCTCCGTGAAGAAATACTTCCTGACATTTTTCTTGAGTCTGCCCCCCTTCAATCTCATTTCATGTCCTCTCGTTCTACAGCCTTCGTATCTCCGGAAAAGGTTCGTTTGCGGATTAATACCTTTCAAATATTTGAACGTCTGTATCATATCACCCCTGTTTCTCCTTTCCTCCAAGGTATATATGTTCAGGTCAGCAAGTCTCTCCTCATACGTCTTGTTACGCAAATCCCATACCATTCTCGTAGCTTTTCTTTGCACCGCTTCGATTCTTTTTACAACCTTAGCAAGATACAGCCTCCAAAACTGAACACAATACTCTAGATGGGGCCTCACCAACGACTTATACAGGGGCATCAACACTCCCTTTCTTCTGCTGGTCACACCTCTCTCTATACAGCCCAACATCCTTCTAGATACAGCCAACGCCTTGTCACACAGTTTCGTCGCCTTCAAATCCTCAGATACTATCACCCCAAGGTCCCTCTTCCCGTCCGTACCTATCAGACTCTCGCCACCTAACACATATGTCTCCCGTGGATTTCTATTCCCTATGTGCACCACTTTGCATTTCTTCACATTGAATTTTAATTGCCAGACCTTAGACCATTGTTCTAGCTTCTTCAGATCCTTTTTCATGTTTTCCACTCCCTCCGGGGTGTCCACTCTGTTACAGATCTTAGTATCATCCGCAAATAGGCAAAACTTTACCTTCTAACCCTTCGGCAAGGTCACTCACAAATATATTGAACAGAATCGGCCCCAGCACCGATCCTTGAGGCACTCCACTACTCACCTTTCCCTCCTCCGAGCTAACTCCATTCACCACCACCCTCTGGCATCTGTCCGTCAACCAGTTCCTAATCCAGTTCACCACTTTAGGTCCTATCTTCAGCCCATCCAGTTTATTTAAAAGCCTCCTGTGGGGAACCGTGTCAAAAGCTTTGCTGAAATCTAAGTAGATTATGTCCATAGCTCGTCCCTGATTCAATTCTCCTGTCACCCAATCAAAAAACTCAATGAGATTCATTTGGCACGATTTCCCTTTGGTAAAACCATGTTGTCTCGGATCTTGCAACTTATTGGCTTCCAGGAAATTCACTATCCTTTCCTTTAGCATCGCTTCCATTACTTTTCCAATAACCGAAGTGAGGCTTACCGGCCTGTAGTTTCCAGCTACTTCCCTATCACCACTTTTGTGAAGAGGGACCACCTCCGCCATTCTCCAATCCCTCGGAACATCTCCCGTCTACAAAGATTTATTAAACAAATCTTTAAGAGGACCCGCCAGAACCTCTCTGAGCTCCCTTAATATCCTGGGGTGGATCCCGTCCGGTCCCATGGCTTTGTCCACCTTTAGCTTTACAAGTTGTTCATACACACTCTCTTCTGTAAATGATGCTGTATCCACTCCATTTTCATTTGTACTTTTTCCAGTCCATCGCGGTCCTGCTCCAGGATTTTCTTCTGTGAAAACAGAACAAAAGTATCTATTTAGCAAATTTGCTTTTTCTTCATCACTATCTACATAGCGGTTCGCAGTATCTTTTAGTCTCACAATTCCCTTTTTAGTCAGTCATTCTCCTTTCACTAATATACCTGAAGAAATTTTTGTCACCTCTCCTTACATTTCTAGCCAGAGGGGATGGAACTGCTGCCATATAAGGAAAGGCTAAAGAGGTTAGGACTCTTCAGCTTGGAAAAGAGATGGCTAAGGGGAAATATGATTGAGGTCTACAAAATCCTGAGTGGTGTGGCGAGAATGGAGGTGAATCGATTTTTCACTTATTCAAAAAGTATAAAGACCAGGGGACACGCAATGAAATTGCATTGAAATACTGTTAAAACAAATAGGAGGAAATACTTTTTCACTCAAAGACTAGTTAAGCTCTAGAATTCATTGCTTGAGGATGTTATCACAGCAGATAGCGTATCTGGGTTTAAAAAAGGTTTGGACAAATTCCTGGATGAAAAGTTCATAGTCTGTTATTGAGATGGACATGGGGGAAGCAACTGCTTCCCCTGGGATTGGTAGCATGGAATGGTGCTAATAATTGGGTTTCTGCCAGGTACTTGTGACCTGGATTGGCCACTGCTGGAATCAGGATACTGGGCTAGATGGGCTATTGGTCTGACCCAGTATGGCTATTCTTATGTTCTTAAACATAGAAGAATGCAATAACAGGAACACAGAAAAGATTAAACTCAAAGAAACAAAGAGGGAAATAAGGCTAGCAAAAGCGCAGGCTGAAGAAAAAATGTAAAGAGGTGACAAGACCTTTTCAGATATATTGGGGGAAAGGAGAAAAGATAGGAATGGAATTGTAAGACTGAAGGATGCTGAGAATAGCTACATGGAGAGTGATGAGGATAAAAGAACATTCTAAACAAATACTTATCTTCAGTGCTCACGGAAAAATATCCTAGAGGACGACCACAGCTGCCAGTCTGTGAACTGAGTGAATTTTGCGCCAGTCATGGAAGAAAACGTTTATAAACAGCTTGAGAATCTGAAAGTGGACAAAGCTATGAGGCAGGATGGGAAACATCCCAGGATATTAAGGAAGCTCAGAGAAGTCCTGGTGGGATCTCTTAAGGATTTATTTAATAGATCTTTAGAGACCGGAGAGGTCCTGCAGGATTGGAGACGAGCTGATGTGGTCCCTCTTCACAAAAGCGGAAACAGGGAAGTGGGAAACTACAGGCCAGTAAGCTTCAAGTTGGTGGTAGGAAAGTTGTTGCGGAAGGAAAGGATAGTTAACTTTCTAGAAGCCAATTGGTTACAGGATCTGAGGCAACATGGCTTTACCAAAGGAAAATCCTGCCAAACGAATCTGATTAACTTCTTTGACTGAGTGACCAAAGAACTGGATAAAGGACATGAACTAGATATAATCTACTTGAATTTTAGCAAAGCTTTTGATATGGTCTCTCACAGAAGACTCATAAATAAGTTGAGAGGGCTGAACTTAGGACCCAAAGTGATGAACTGGACTGTAAATTGGTTGACCGACAGGCAACAGAGCGTGGTGATAAATGGAATCCGCTCGGAGGAAAGGAAGGTGAGTAGCGGAGTGCCTCAGAGGTCGGTACTGGGCCAATTCTGTTTAATATATTGGTGAGAGAAGGGAAAGTTTGCCTTTTTGCAGATGTCATGAAGATAGCCAGTATAGTGGATATACTAGAAAGAGCAGAAATCATGAGGCGGGATCTCCAAACATTGGAAGAATGATCAAGGGTCTGGCAGTTAAAATATAAACTAGCACAATGTGCAATTATAAATAAAGAATGCATTTAATCTAAGAAAAGAAGCCACACAAAGTGTGGAGGTGCACTTAATCCCCAAGAAACAATACAGGAAGAAAAAAAGGAAGAGTGGGGGAAGATAGGCTCTTTCCAATCAATAACGGAGACGTATATTTGAAAAAGGTATAATGTTTATTATAACAGGTCGACTCAACACAGCCATGTTTCAGTGACGTATCACTACGGCCTCGCTTGCTGTATGCATTTCTGAAAGAGAAGGAACTGTATGTTCTTCAAAATTGTTTTTCTTGGAATATTAAACACTCAAGTACCTCATCACCTTAAGAATGCATTTAAGCCTTTTCAGGAGCTGCAGAGGATGTGTTCTTGACCAACCAATCGGCCAGACACAGAAACACATATACGCTCAGTCTGTGCAAATACACCACAACTAATGCTAGACACTTGAATATATGGGGAGCTGACGTGAGGCCAAGTAGTAGAATACAGTACTAGTAGTGGTGTTTTCCTACCCAAACCTGAACTACTTTCTGTAACAGGGAAGTATCAAAATGTGGGTATAGGCATCCTTTAAGTCCAGAGAGAACAGCCAATTGTTTTCATGAATCACAGGGAGAAGGGTGCCCAGGGAAATCATCCTGAACTTTTCTTTGACCAGGAATTTCTTCAGGGCTCTTAGGTCTAGGATAGGATGAAATACCCCCGTCTTCTGGGGCATAAGGAAGAACCTTAGAATCCCTCTCCTTTTTCTCTTGGTGGTATGGGTTTGATTGCATTGGCCTGTAGAAGGGCGGAGATTTCTTCTGCAAATACCTGCTTGTGCCGAGAACTGATGAACAATGTTCTCAGTGGGCAATTCGATGGTCCTTGACACCAATACAGGGCGTAACTGAAATTGACTATTTGAAGAATCCACCAGTCAGAGGTTACAAGCAGTCACCTGTGTTGGTAAAAACTCAGCCTCCTCCCTACCGGGAAGCCATCCGGGATGGCTACCTTGAGTGCAGCTATGCTCTCCTGCAGCCAGTCAAAAGCTCATCCCTTCCTTCCACTGGAAAGCCGGTTGGGGCTTCTGAGGGCGGGACTGGTGAGGCCAAGAACGCTGGGTCTGAGGGTTCCGGGCAGAGCAAGGCAGCGACGGAAACTTACACCTTTAAGAGTAGTAGGGTCATCGCCACCATCTAGGCCCGCTCGAAAATCTTGATGAGGAAGAGATTGCAGCTGGAGGGTGCCAAGACAGGGCTTAGATGGCATCAGTATGTTCCTTTATAAGGAGAGCAGCCTCTTCTACCTTATCTCCAAACAGATTGTCACTTCGGCAAGGAATGTCTGCCAACCTCTCCTGAACCACTGGTTCTAGGTCAGAGACATGCAGCCATTAGAGTCTGTGCATCACAACACCCATGGCAGAGAGCCTGGACACTAATGTCAAGAGTCATAGGCACCCCTTGCCAGATACATTTTACACTCCAGCTGTTTATTGGCCAACTGGTGAAGTTCTGCGACCTGCTCTTGTGGGAGAGAATCCACAAGACCTAGTGTACTGCGGACCAAAGACTCAAGAACATAAGAGTAGCCATACTGGGTCAGACCAATGGTGCATCTAGCCCAGTATCCTGTTTTCCAAACAGTGGCCATGCCAGGTCACAAATACCTGGCAGAAACCCAATTTGCAGCAACATTCCATGATACCAATCCTTCCCCATGTCTATCACAATAGCAGACTACAGACGTTTGCTCCAGGAATTTGTCCAAACCTTTTTTAAACCCAGATACGCTAACTGCAGTTACCACATCTTCTGGCAAAGAGTTCCAGAGATTAACCATTCATTGAATGAAAAAAATATTTCCACCTATTTAAGTATTTCCATGTACCTTCCTCGATTGTCCCCCAGTCTTTATACTTTTGGAACGAGTAAAAAATCAATTTACTTCTACTCGTTCTACACCACTTTGTAGATCTCAAATCATATCTCCGCTCATCCGACTCTTTTCCAAGCTGAAGAGCCCTAACCTCTTTAGCCTTTCCTCATACGAAAGGAGTTCCATCCTTTTTATCATTTTGGTCACTCTTCTTTGAACCTTTTCTAATTCCGCTATATTTTTTTCAGATACAGCGACCAGAACTGAATGCAAGGTGCAGTCGCACCATTGAGCGATACAAAGGCATTCTAGTATTTTCGGTCTTATTTCCTAATAATCCTAGCATCCTGTTTGCTATTTTTGGCTGCCACCCCCACACTGAGCAAAAGATTTCAGCGTATTATCTACAATGACAACTAGATCTTTTTCTTGAGCGCTGACCCCCAAAGGTGGACCCTAGCATCAGGTAACTATGATTCAAATTATTCTTTTCAATGTGCATCACCTTGCATTTGTCCACATTAAATTTCATCTGCCATTTGGATGCCCACTCTTCCAATTTCCTAAGGTCTTCCTACAATATTTCACACCTTGAATAGTTTTGTATCATCTGCAAATTTAATCACCTCACTTGTCATTCCGAATTCCATATCATTTATAAATATGTTAAATAGCACCGGTCCTGATACAGATCCCTGCAGCACTCCACTGTTCACACTCCTCCAATGAGACAAATGACCATTTAACCCTACCCTACCCTCTGTTCAATAACCAATTCCTAATCCACGCTAGAACTTTGCCTCCTATCCCATGAATCTTTAATTTTCTCAGGAGTCTCTCCAGAGGAACTTTTATCAAAAGCTTTCTGAAAATCTAGATACACTACATCAACCGGCTCACATTTATCCATATGTTTATTGATGCCTTTAAAGAAATAAAGCAAATTGGTGAGGAAGACTTCCCTTGGCTGAACCCATGCCAACTCTGTCCCATTACACCATGTTTGTCCATGTGTTCTGTAATTTTATTCTTTATAACAGTTTCCACTATTTTGCTCGGCACCAACATCAGGCTTACCGGTCTGTAATTTCCCAGATCACCCCTAGAACCCTTTTTAAAAATCGGCGTCACATTGGCCACCCACCAATCTTCAGGTACTATGGACGACTTTAATGACAGGTTACATATTACTAACAGCAGATCAGCAATTTCATGCTTGAGTTCTTTGAGTACCCTTGGATGTATGTCATCTGGGTCCAGGTGATTACTACTCTTTAATTTGTCAATTTGGCTCAGTACATCTTCCAGATTCACAGAGATTTCCTTCAGTTCCTCCACCCTCATCACCTTTGAAAACTATTTCGGTACAGGCAGAACTTTTACATCTTCAGACAGAAGAAAAGAATTCATTCAGTTTCTCTGCTATGGTCTTGTCCTCCCTGAGCACCCCCTTTTGCTCCTTCGTGATCTAACAGTCCCACTGATTCCCTCGCAGGCTTTCTGCTTCTGATATACCTAAAAAAGTTGTTACTATGAGTTTTAGCCTCAGCAGCAAGTTTCTCTTCATATTTTCTTTTAGCCTTCTTTATTAATGCTTTGCATTTGACTTGCCAGTGCTTATGTTGCTTATTTTCTTCATTTGGATCCTTTTTTTCCATTCTTTGAAGGACAATCTTTTGGCAGTAATAGCCTCTTTTACTTCACCTTTTAACCACACTGGTTGTCATTTTCTCTTCTTTCCACCTTTGCAAATACATGGATGTATCTGGACTGGGCTTCCAAGATGGTATTTTTGAATAACGTCCACGCCTGATTTAGTGTCCTAACCTTAGCAGTAGAGCTGGTAGGACTGGATGCAGGCAATAAGCACTGAGGCCTGAAAAGCCTTCCTTCCAAATGAGTCTAGCTGTGGAATGGTGGCTGAGAGTTCTATGCCTACTGAGCGCACAGCAGCTGCTCCTACAAACTGAAGCTGATAGTATAGATCAAGTTTTAAGTTTGCAAACTTCTCTTGTTATTCCCAAATGTTTGCAGACTCGTCCATCTTTATTTACCCTGAAGGTAATATGGCAAGCTATCTCTGACCTAGCTAAAGCCACAATACCCAGGGTAATTGTTCTTGCTCATAATGTCTCATCAATTCAAGCAAAGAAAGCAAACATTGATTTGGGGTCTTTAACAACACTAAGCAAGAATGTAAAGATAAGAGTTGTTTAAGCATCTATTATTAATATGAGGGGAAAAGCGGAAGTTGTTGCAAATATTTCTAGAGAAGCAAATTTGCATCCCTACCTGGGATCCCAACTCTGGAATGCTCTACCCAGATATATTCGGTCAATTAGTGAATATCTTCCCTTTAGGAAACTATTGAAAACCCATCTATTCAAACAGGTTTACCCGAATGACTTGACCTACCATAAGGAAACATAAGCAACCCATCTATTTACCAGTTCAACTAATCATTAACAACAATGACTAAGAATTATCTCCTACCAACTTTCTTACCCTCCATGCTCTTCCCAGCTTCTCCTCTACCGCTCCACCTCACCTATCCCTATCCTTTCTCTCATACCTCTTCTATCCCATTTACTCCTTGTTCATTTGTCCTATCACATACCTCCTTTGTTGATTCTGATACTACAGATTGTATTCTCTTGTTACTATGTAAGCCACATTGAGCCTGCGATGAGCGGGAAAGAGCGGGGTACAAATGTAATAAATAAATACATTTGCTAAACTTTCCCTACTCTAATAGTGTCTTTCCTCACATGTTTAAGAAACACCTCATGGAGGTATTAGAAATTCCTGAGAATAATATACCACCATGTACTAAAGTTTATTATCTACCACCAAAGAATCCCCCCAATCAAGGACAACATCCAAAGTGGAAGCTCAGGATAATTCTTCAGAGAATACTCCATAAGACTTGGATTTGGCAAATTTGTCTTTCTTTTTGAAGTCTTCTGACCAAGAAGTTACCATGGTTTCAACTTAAATAGTGACCTTGGTTTTGACTGTGGACAGAGACTGGCTCTTAAAAATGTGTTTGAAACACAGACAACAATTGTTTTACAATAAGAAAATCTGGATGTTTCCAGAGAGACTCAATGAAAACTAAAGCAATTTTTGCTGCTGCATCCTGGAGTTCAACAACTTGGGGGATCTTTCCTTCTTAAATATCCCTGTAAATGCACGGTCAAATTCTCAAAAAAAATGTTTTCTTTATTCCTTCTCAATTGTCCGCTTTTTCGCTACTAGGAGATTAGCTACTGGAGATGTAGGAGAATCTTCGATTGTAGTCACTACATAATTGGCTTATATTTAGTTACAGTTTCAGCTGAGTGTTAGTAGCTGAATGCGTATTTTCTGACTTTAGGTAGTAATTTCATGCTTTTGTTCTCCTTTAGTTAAATCTTTAATTTCCCACATTGTGGATTGTAAGGAGCAATAGAGATTTATTTCCTAAGTAGGGTTTCTTATTTCTTTAGTTTTATTTCTGATGTTGGATCTATTTCTGTATTTCTGACTTAGTGTTTAAAATTGCATTAAAAAAAAAAAAAGAAGACTGCGACTGGGGCCAAAATAACTCTAAATATTTAATGGCAAGGGAAAAAAACTTGGTATGTGAGAAAAAAAATGGGCCAAACCAGACTGGAGGTTCCAGAGATAGGGCCCCTCCCCCTCACTGTTCCCTCTAAGGTGCACGGCTGCGCACCTCTTTTTGAAATCCCACATAGTCTTGGATTGCAGCGCAGCAAGAGCAACACTACTCCACCTCCCTCCCGCCACCACCCTGGCTGCTGCTGCCTACTTCTCCAAACAAGTAGCAGCAGCGGCAAAACAGCATACTTTACTCTCATGGGGGTGCAGCCTCTGTAAGTGCAGTTGCTGATCATGCCCCTTCGATGTCCTCTTCCTGTTTGGGGCAGAGTGGCAGTCACATGTACAGAGGCTGCGGCCCCACCAGAGTGAGGTATGCTGTTTTGCCACTGCTGCTTGTTTAGAGGCAAAGCAGCAACAGCAGTAGTGGGGGTGTCGGTAGATGAGAAAGGAGGGAGATCGTGATGAAAGGGGGAGAGGAGGAGAGAGAAAGGAATATGCTGGATGGAAAGGTGAGGGGAAAAAAGGGATTTACTGATGGAAGGGGAGATAGGGGACAAAGTTGGGAGGAGACATATGAGATTCTAGATGGAAGAGGGAGAGAAAGTGGGCAGATGTAGAGGGAGGGGAACAGAGAGAAGTGAGATGATGGAGGGGGAGAAGTGAAAGGGGAGCATGCTGGATGGAATGTTGCGGGAGGAAAGAGGGAGCAGACGCTGTATGGAAGGGGAGACGCAGGATGGGAAAAGGGAGAAAAAGGGGGGCAGAAGCTGTATAGAAGGGAGACAGAATACTGGATGGAAGAGTGGTGAGACAGAGAGAGATAATGGCAGGGGGAAGTAAGAAAGACAGAGGGAGCAACGCTGTATGGAAGTGAAGGGAGAGACAGGAGGGAGATACTAATGGAAGGTGGAAGAGCGCATGGAGATGCTGTATAGAAGGGGGAAAGAAAGGAGCAGATGTTTGGAGGTAGAGACAGAAAGGAGGGAGATAATGGAAAGGGGAGATGGGGCAAACACTGTTTAGAAGGGAGGAGAGAAAAAGGGCAGTTAATGAAAGACTGGGAATAAGGTGAAGCAAAATACGAGTCAGGGTGGGGAAAGAGATGGAAAGCTGCAAGTAGACACAGTTAAAAAAAATAAAGAGGGAAATTTGAAGACTAGATAGTAAGAATGAATTAAATCTGGATAGAGGCTGAAAAATAAATTGAAGAAAAGACAAAAGGAAAAGGAGAAGAGAGAAGATTGTCAAACAGACAGGAAATCCTGGCAAGAGACTTAAGAGAAGTCAGACAAAAACAGAAACCAGAGAAGTAAATGGCCAGAAAACAAAGGTAGAAAAAAATAATTGTATTTTTAAATTAGGATAATGTAGTGTGGTACCCGTGTTTATAAAGGTTAATATAAGCAGAAAATGAAATAAATATTTTCATTTGACTAATTTAAATACATTTTTGACTAACTGTTGGAGATCAAAACTTCCTTTCTCAGGTCAGGATAAGATACTATAACAGCAGCTTTCTGTCTTGACCTGAGGAAGGTGGTTTTGGCCTCTGAAAGGTAATTGAAAGATGTTTTAAGTTAGTCCAACAAAATCGTGTTATTTTCGATTTTTCTTTTTTAATTTGTAATGTAGTGATGGGAATATATCAGTTTTGAAGTCTACATATTTGCACAGTACAGGGAGGATATGCATCATTGTTTCTCTGGTTTCACTATAGGCAGAGTCTGGCTTCTTAGGGGTTCAGTTTAATTTTTGTCTATATATTTCTGTTTTTAGTTTATAGTTACTTTATACTGGGATCTGTGTTCTGGGTTTGTTGAGGCATGTTTCTTGTACTACTCTGGCTAGTTTTCACTTATGTATATTCAGTGGTATGCTGGAGCGGGCTCTCACGGCTCGTGAAAGCAGTTTGTTACATTTTTAAGAAATTTGGGAACCTGTTAAAGTAGCCCACCCCCCCCCCCCCCCCCCCCCCCCCCCCCCCCATGGCTACTTGAACAAATGGCTCCCTCCTGAATTCTCTTTTACTTTGTGAAAGGAGATGCTGAGCTCTGCCAGCCAGGTAAATAGATTGCTGCACCCTGCTTGTTTCCAGTTCTGAGCAGCAGGCTGGGACTTCGTGTATGCGCGAGAAGTCCCAGCTTGCTGCTCAAAGCCAGAAACAAGCAGCGGGGAGTGGTGGCATTCCATTATTGGCTGATGGGGCTCGGCATCCCTGCCAGCAAAGGTATGCCTAGCATGCCCGAACGAGGGGGGGAGGAAGAGAGAAAAGCATGTGTTGCACCCCCCCCCCCAGTCCACCCCTGCTCCTTCCCCCAAAATTGCAGGGCTGACTACGCTCGGAGAGAGAGCCTGTTAAAAATTTACCAGCACACCCGTGTGTATTGATATTCTGCTACAATGTTTATGGTGCTGCCTTAGCAATGGAGGATTAATTGACTTGTCCAAGATCTCAAGGAGCAGCCGTGGGATTTGAATTCTGACTTCCTTGGTTCTCAGCCTACTGCTCTAACCATTATACATATTAGCTGTACTTAATGTTTGGTAACTCTGCAGTAAAATAAAGGCTAGCAGAGCTGAAGCCTGGTGGCTATTTGGCAACCTACCAAAATATTGATAGGTTAATCATTTTATGGTTGCCAGTAACCTCAATATTTCTGTTACAGAGCTGCAGAACATCACTGTTCATATGGCCAACAGGAAGATGCTGGACTGGAGACCTAGTGCTGACTGAGAACTAAGTGTTAAAATACCTGCATGTATTTCCGGAATACTGCTTTAATATGTTGTATTATTTGGGCATGCATTTTTTTTACATAATTCTCTAGAGTATATACAGTGTGCTTAATACCATCAGTAACAGAGCTACTAGGGAGGCAGCTGGTAGATAGTGAAGGAATCCTTCCCTATTGTCCCTTTTTTTGCTCTTACAGAATTAGCAGCTGAGTTTACAACCTCCATCTGCAGTTCTCTAGTCTAGGCCTTGACAAATTGTCATTAAACCTAAGCCAGGCCAAAAACTTAGGAACCAGCATCTAAGACATTTCTTGCTTCTCTTTTCCCACCCTTCTAACATTGTCCCCTGTGAAAATTGGGGTGGGGTGGTGGAATCTCTTCTCAGATTAGCAGTAGCTACTTTATAAATTGACTTAACTAATATTTTCCCCCTATTTTTTTGCCTATGGGCAAAGAAACTTTAGTAAATCAGTTCATTAAGATGCCTCTACTAATTAACTGTAAACTTAATTGTCTCTCTTCCCAAAGCATGCTGTCAGCTGTGTGGCAGCACCCTCTAGACAGGTGAAGCAAAAAGGCCATTGCCTCTGTTTCACCTATCACCATATGCTGGACCCCCCATCAGTTTGTTTCTCATACCCCCCCCCCCCCCCCAATAGTCTGTCATGCCCCTTGTCGCCTCAAACTGCTTTCTCTCTGTCCTGCACGGTGATCAGGCTCTGCAGATACTTGAGCTGCATGGTGCAGGAAGTTGGGGAAGTCTAGCTGTTTCAAGTCCCGTGAGACTTCACGAACCCCCTGTACCAAGTGGCTCAAAGTATATGCAGAGCCTGATTGCTGTGCAGGGCTGAGAGAAGCAGTTTGAAGCAGCACTGTAGAAGAGAAAAAATATATTAGGAGCTGGGCGCCAGGAAGACATTTCTAGGATCCATGGCAACCAAGCACTTAGGATTGGTCAAGCCCTGCTCTAGTCTCCCCAACATCATCGTGTGAGAAGCCTACCCTATTGGCTTCCATTGTAATTAGCAGAAGAAACTAAGTAGGATCAAACCAAAGGGAAGACAGTAGGGACAAAGGACTGGAGGGCAACTCTAGTCGCAGAGAAGGTAGCTGGTGATCTGGAGAAGTTTCTGTGTTCCAAAGTTAACATTTCTCTATCTGGTTGTAGGCAGAATGTAATGAACTCCCTCCAAAAAAATGTCACACTTCATTTCTGTGGGAAAAGCATTTCCAAAAGCTACAGTATACACACACTGATTTACTAACAAAGGGATTAAAGAACTGCTCCTTTCAAACTACTGTTCCCTCTCATCTCCTCTCCTGATCATAGTCACACAGAACACCCATATATACCAACACACAAACACACATGTACAAATATGTAAACCTGTCACACCTCCCCTTCCACATACACAAACCTATTTTACATGCAGAAGGGTTGAAAAGAATGCCCTGAACCATGATATGCATGCTTTCCCTAATTGTTTCACTATTCCCAACCCAACGGAAAACGGCAGTCTGTCTAGGGGCAAAATAACTCTGAAAATTTAACAGAATAGGATGAAATTTGTCTTGTGAGAAAAACCAATAAAAAAAGACAGTTCAAATATGTGACTCATTAGATCAGGGGTTCCAGAAAAATAAGCTCCTTAAAAAAAAAAAAAAGATGGCACAATATATTTCTGTGGTAAGAGTTCCAGCTTCAGTAGCATAGAAACTTACAAACAGTGAAACAGTTATGCAATTCCTAATTCACACTGCCTGTACCTGTCCTCATCTCTTAACACTACAACTGCACCACCATCCTGCAAAAACTGCTCCACCTCAAAAAAACTACCCCACCTCAAAAAACTACCCTTCTGCAATTTCCCCATCCCCCATACCACCTTCCCTGCAACTGATCCCCCACCCTCATCCCTCAAAAAAACCACCCATTCTGCAACTGCCTAGCAACCTGCAAATTGCTATCCCCCAAACTACCCCATTGCAACTGCACCATCACCTCATAAACTGTTCCCTGCAACTGTCCCCATACTAGTCTCAACTGACACATCACCCTGCAACCTGTTCCAAACCCACTAAAACTATCCCTGCAACTGCCCCCCCACCCCCGGGCTTACAAAATTCCCTAGTTGTGATGTACTGCATTTTAAATTAGTCCAATACATATAAGGGTTGTATGAAATGTAATGCCTCCACCTCCATAATTCATCAACGGATGACAGCACCGGCACGCTACCTATGTTCAATTCTCTGTTAGTGAGAATAGTGTGTGTGAAGAAGCTGTTTTGCTATTGTTTTTGAAATGGAAGCATGCACTGACCATTCTTTGGACAAGTCTCACATGAGAAAGGTTGACAAATTCATAAAGGACAATCAGAGGATCACTCCAAATATTATATTGCAACCCTGAAAATTTTAAAAGATTTAGAAGCGTTTGTATGCACAGGATGGAAATTTTGTTGCAACATGAAATGCTAGGCCTCACACAGCATGAATCACCACAGAGGCAATTGCAGAGATGGCTCTTACATTCTTACCCCATGCACACCATACAGCCCCAGACTTAGCATGATACGATTTTCATCTTTTTCCAAAATTGAAGGAGCAACTTCAGGGGCATCTGTTGGACTCAAGGGAAGAGGTGGAAAAGACTGTGAGCAACTGGCTGAAGAGACGATATGCAGTTCTTCCACAATGGCTTTCAAAAACTTGTTAATTGTTGGCAGAAACATGTGGCGAACATTTATGACTAAGTAGAAAAGTAAATACACGTAATAAAAGAGCAAGTTTCAAGCATTATTTATTACAATATCTTCATTTAAACAAAAGTTATGGAGGTAGATGCATTACTTTTCAAATAACCCTCGTACAATTCATTTCTTGTTGTTCTTTCTACTGTGAAACTTTGAATTGTTCTGCAGTCAAATTATTGGTTCCTAGTGGCCTGCCCATTACAAGAGATATTAACACACTAACAAAGGTTAGGGGACTCCTATCAGGAGATTAAGATTGGCAACTGTCTTTTCTGGATTCTACTGATATGTACATTCATGTTTGGAAGCTAGAATGCCTAACATGTCTGTCTGAGAATTTTTCAGAGTTTAAAAAACTATCTGCACATCTCCAGTCCTGTGAGTGAACCTGCACACAAATGTCTCTCCAGGGTAACTAGTAGCAGAGACTCTGGATAGGATGGGAAAGTTATGGTGGCGAAGTACTGGAAGGTGGCTCCAGTCACTTACAAAGAAGTGATGAGGTGTAGAAATTAAGTTTCACCATGATGTGGGGGATTGAATTGCTTATCCCATTTGGGGGGCAGCTTCATTTCTATTTCAACAGCTGCACCATACAAACTCTGATTCACAGTAAAACAGCAATTAAGGAATTACACCTTTCAATTAATCCTTTCCGCTCATCTTTTCTCCAGATCACTTACATATACACAGAGACAAAAAGAGACTAGAGATGTGTGCACAATACACACACACACACACACACACACACAGGAGATGGAAAGAATTTCCCCATTTGTTTCCAGCATATATGGCATTGCGAAAAAAAGGTAATAAAATAGATTTAGTCTAGAAGCAAACAATTTTGATCTCCAAGTACAACAATATTCCAACTTCTTGTTAAGAACATGAACATCTGCCCATCCCACTAACTTTCTTATATGAACTCTAAGGAAACTTATCTTGTTTTATTTGTATGTCTTAAGACAACTGTAAGCACTAAGAAGCAAAGGCTATCTGTATAGTGTTGTATACATCTAATATGCACAATACAAATCATATAACCTAGAAAAGCATACACAGGAACCTGTTCAAACTCAATACCTGGGGAGGTTCACCTGGGGAGCTTCGAGCCGAACAGTCATCATCTTCCTCAATTTTGACTTGTTCATATGTGCGCTTTTTTGCTCTCTTTTCGCCAACTTCAGTAAGAGAGAAAAGAATGAATTAAGAATGAGAATCAAGTACAATTTAAAGCTAACAGAACAGCACAAAATACTTACACAGAGCCTGCCTCAGCTGTTCCAGCACATCACTTTCATAAACTGCCCTTTCTTCCCAAATAGAAAGCACTCTGCCAAGATGTTTTTTACAATTCTCATCAGTCTCACTGTAAAGAAAATAAGAATTCCAGTATGAAATCATTTACTTAATCATGAAGACAGAAGCTTACAAGTCACATAGATGAGGTATGTCAATCAACATTAAAACAGAATACTTTTCCAGGATTTGAATACCCCCAAAGCATCTCCGGAGTTTCTGAGGCTGCACATCTTGCCTCAATTTTCTAAGTAAAAAAAGTAAGCTAAAGGACGTGGGATTTGTAAACTGTTGCCTTCAGAAAACAGTTATTACAGGTAAGCAACTGTTTCTGAAAAAAAAAAAACAGGTAGTTCATTGAAGTTACACAAAAGGATTTCACAGCTAAAGGTTTTCTTCAAACCAAAAATGGAGGATAGAACTAACAATGAACAAGGTGAATTTATTTTTTTAACAGATATTTTATTGAAAATTTTCAATAATAGAACATTACACAAAGGAGGAAAAGAACAAGGAATCAATTCCTCAAAGGAGGAAAAGAGAGAAAAATAAACCAGTAGTCAAAACACTGCACCAATCAGCTTAATAATGCAATCAAAGAACAAAATATCATAAAAAAAGAAAAAAAATGAATATTCCATAGTATAGTTAGTGACCTACAGTCAAGAAATCTTACTTTGTAAATAAACACTAGACCGCCACCTCTCCCTCGACAATCACACCACATCCACCACAAAGAAAATGTTCACAATGATGTGGATATTGAAACACGTAAAACCATATCTACCCCAGAAAACATTCCAGAATTTATTGCAATCCACGGTACTTACCCATGCTGATTATTGCAACAGTATTTTCTTAGGCTGCAAAGCCTATATCCTAAAAAAACCTCAGACCGCCCAAAATACAGCAGCAAGACTCATCTTTGGCAGATCACGTTTTGAGAGTGCAACTCTTCTCCGTGCAAGACTGCACTGGCTCCCAATCAAAGAACGTATCAATTTCAAAGCCCAGACTTTAATCCACAAGATAATACACGGAGAATCTCCGAACTATATGATAAATCTGGTCGACCTTCCAGCAAGAAACATGTCTGTATCCTCACGAAAGTACCTCAACCTGCACTACCCCAGCTGTAAAGGTCTCAAGTACAAAACTTATTATGGATCCAATTTCTCCTTCCTGGGCAGCCGTCTATGGAACGCTCTCCCTAGACCTATCCGAGCAATCCATGACCACCTACCATTTAGAAAAGCACTAAAAACCCATTTATTCAAACAAGCCTACCCAAAAGACCCATATTAATCTCTTGAACCCATCTACCTTACATATACTGAAGAGAAAACGACATTGACCCAGATTCTATCTCCCACCTTACCTTCCTCTCTCTATCACCTGTCTCTACCTACCTATCCATCCTATTACTACCCATCCATCCTATTATTATGTTATATTTAATTTCCTACTTTACATAACAAAATTCTGTGTTATCTATTACTATGTAAGCCGAATTGAGCCTGCTTTTAGTGGGAAAGTGCGGGATACAAATATAATAAATAAACATCAACAGGAGACCATAATTTCTTCTTAATGTGAGGTATACCATACTTCTCTGCCAAAGTCATTTCCAGCTTTTGATGCTGCAGAACCGAGTTTCACCAAAAATGTACGTTCAGCAATTTAGCTGACTTCCAATTAGCCAATATTATAGACAGTGCTATAGTGAGAAGAGCATCAAAAAGTCTAGTATGATTAGCAGACAAAGTTACATGAGGAGAATGTGATTTAAATACCACAAAGCGAATGCTACATACCTGTAGAAGGTATTCTCCGAGGACAGCAGGCTGATTGTTCTCACTGATGGGTGACGTCCACGGCAGCCCCTCCAATCGGAACACTTTCTAGCAAAGTCCTTTGCTAGTCCTCGCGCGCCGATGCACACCGCGCATGCGCGGCCGTCTTCCCGCCCGAACCGGCTCGTGCCGGCCAGTCTCATATGTAGCAAGACAAAGAGAAGGGAAGACACAACTCCAACGGGGAGGCGGGCGGGTTTGTGAGAACAATCAGCCTGCTGTCCTCGGAGAATACCTTCTACAGGTATGTAGCATTCGCTTTCTCCGAGGACAAGCAGGCTGCTTGTTCTCACTGATGGGGTATCCCTAGCCCCCAGGCTCACTCAAAACAACAACCATGGTCAATTGGGCCTCGCAACGGCGAGGACATAACTGAGATTGACCTAAAAAATTTACCAACTAACTGAGAGTGCAGCCTGGAACAGAACAAACATGGGCCTAGGGGGGTGGAGTTGGATTCTAAACCCCAAACAGATTCTGAAGCACTGACTGCCCGAACCGACTGTCGCGTCGGGTATCCTGCTGCAGGCAGTAATGAGATGTGAATGTGTGGACAGATGACCACGTCGCAGCTTTGCAAATCTCTTCAATAGTGGCTGACTTCAAGTGGGCTACCGACGCTGCCATGGCTCTAACATTATGAGCCGTGACATGACCCTCAAGAGCCAGCCCAGCCTGGGCGTAAGTGAAGGAAATGCAATCTGCTAGCCAATTGGATATGGTGCGTTTCCCTACAGCCACTCCCCTCCTGTTGGGATCAAAAGAAACAAACAATTGGGCGGACTGTCTGTTGGGCTGTGTCCGCTCCAGATAGAAGGCCAATGCTCTTTTGCAGTCCAATGTGTGCAGCTGACGTTCAGCAGGGCAGGAATGAGGACGGGGAAAGAATGTTGGCAAGACAATTGACTGGTTCAGATGGAACTCCGACACAACCTTTGGCAAGAACTTAAGGTGACTGCGGAGGACTACTCTGTTATGATGAAATTTGGTGTAAGGGGCCTGGGCTACCAGGGCCTGAAGCTCACTGACTCTACGAGCTGAAGTAACTGCCACCAAGAAAATGACCTTCCAGGTCAAGTACTTCAGATGGCAGGAATCCAGTGGCTCAAAAGGAGGTTTCATCAGCTGGGTGAGAACGACATTGAGATCCCATGACACTGTAGGAGGCTTGACAGGGGGCTTTGACAAAAGCAAACCTCTCATGAAGCGAACAACTAAAGGCTGTCCTGAGATCGGCTTACCTTCCACACGGTAATGGTATGCACTGATTGCACTAAGGTGAACCCTTACAGAGTTGGTCTTGAGACCGGACTCAGACAAGTGCAGAAGGTATTCAAGCAGGGTCTGTGTAAGACAAGAATGAGGATCTAGGGCCTTGCTGTCACACCAGACGGCAAACCTCCTCCATAGAAAGAAGTAACTCCTCTTAGTGGAATCTTTCCTGGAAGGAAGCAAGATGCGGGAGACACCCTCTGACAGACCCAAAGAGGCAAAGTCTACGCTCTCAACATCCAGGCCGTGAGAGCCAGGGACCGGAGGTTGGGATGCAGAAGCGCCCCTTCATCCTGCGTGATGAGGGTCGGAAAACACTCCAATCTCCACGGTTCTTCGGAGGACAACTCCAGAAGAAGAGGGAACCAGATCTGACGCGACCAAAAAGGAGCAATCAGAATCATGGTGCCTTGGTCTTGCTTGAGTTTCAACAAAGTCTTCCCCACCAGAGGTATGGGAGGATAAGCATACAGCAGACCCTCCCCCCAGTCCAGGAGGAAGGCATCCGATGCCAGTCTGCCGTGGGCCTGAAGCCTGGAACAGAACTGAGGTACTTTGTGGTTGGCTCGAGATGCGAAGAGGTCTACCAAGGGGGTGCCCCACACCTGGAAGATCTGTCGCACTACACGGGAATTGAGCGACCACTCGTGAGGTTGCATAATCCTGCTCAATCTGTCGGCCAGACTGCTGTTTACGCCTGCCAGATATGTGGCTTGGAGCACCATGCCGTGACGGCGAGCCCAGAGCCACATGCTGATGGCTTCCTGACACAGGGGGCGAGATCCGGTGCCCCCCTGCTTGTTGACGTAGTACATGGCAACCTGGCTGTCTGTCTGAAATTGGATAATTTGGTGGGTCAGCCGATCTCTGAAAGCCTTCAGAGCGTTCCAGATCGCTCGTAACTCCAGAAGATTGATCTGCAGATCGCGTTCCTGGAGGGACCAGCTTCCTTGGGTGTGAAGCCCATCGACATGAGCTCCCCATCCCAGGAGAGACGCATCCGTGGTCAGCACTTTTTGTGGCTGAGGAATTTGGAAAGGACGTCCCAGAGTCAAATTGGACCAAATTGTCCACCAATACAGGGATTCGAGAAAACTCGTGGACAGGTGGATCACGTCTTCTAGATCCCCAGCAGCCTGAAACCACTGGGAAGCTAGGGTCCATTGAGCAGATCTCATGTGAAGGCGGGCCATGGGAGTCACATGAACTGTGGAGGCCATGTGGCCCAGCAATCTCAACATCTGCCGAGCTGTGATCTGCTGGGACGCTCGCACCCGCGAGACGAGGGACAAGTTGTTGGCTCTCGCCTCTGGGAGATAGGCGCGAGCCGTCCGAGAATCCAGCAGAGCTCCTATGAATTCGAGTTTCTGCACTGGGAGAAGATGGGACTTTGGGTAATTTATCACAAAGCCCAGTAGCTCCTGCCTCGGATGTGTTCTTCACCAGCCAATCGTCGAGATATGGGAACACGTGTACCCCCAGTCTGCAAAGTGCCGCTGCTACTACAGCCAAGCACTTGGTGAACACTCTGGGCGCAGAGGCGAGCCCAAAGGGTAGCACACAGTACTGGAAGTGACGTGTGCCCAGCTGAAATCGCAAATACTGTCTGTGAGCTGGCAGTATCGGGATGTGCGTGTAGGCGTCCTTCAAGTCCAGAGAGCATAGCCAATCGTTTTCCTGAATCATGGGGAGAAGGGTGCCCAGGGAAAGCATCCTGAACTTTTCTTTGAACAGATATTTGTTCAGGGCCCTTAGGTCTAGGATGGGACGCATCCCCCCGGTTTTCTTTTCCACAAGGAAGTACCTGGAATAGAATCCCAGCCCTTCTTGCCCGGATGGCACGGGCTCGACCGCATTGGCGCTGAGAAGGGCGGAGAGTTCCTCTGCAAGTACCTGCTTGTGCTGGAAGCTGTAAGACTGAGCTCCCGGTGGACAATTTGGAGGTTTTGAGGCCAAATTGAGGGTGTATCCTTGCCGGACTATTTGGAGAACCCACTGATTGGAGGTTATGAGAGGCCACCTTTGGTGAAAAGCTTTCAACCTCCCTCCGACTGGCAGGTCGCCCGGCACTGACACTTGGATGTCGGCTATGCTCTGCTGGAGCCAGTCAAAAGCTCGTCCCTTGCTTTTGCTGGGGAGCCGAGGGGCCTTGCTGAGTCGCACGCTGCTGACGAGAGCGAGCGCGCTGGGGCTTAGCCTGGGCCGCAGGCTGTCGAGAAGGAGGATTGTACCTACGCTTGCCAGAAGCGTAGGGAACAGTCTTCCTTCCCCCGAAAAATCTTCTACCTGTAGAGGTAGAGGCTGAAGGCTGCCGGCGGGAGAACTTGTCGAATGCGGTGTCCCGCTGGTGGAGCTGCTCTACCACCTGCTCGACTTTTTCTCCAAAAATATTATCCGCATGGCAAGGCGAGTCCGCAATCCGCTGCTGGATTCTATTCTCCAGGTCGGAGGCACGCAGCCATGAGAGTCTGCGCATCACCACACCTTGAGCAGCGGCCCTGGACGCAACATCAAAGGTGTCATACACCCCTCTGGCCAGGAATTTTCTGCACGCCTTCAGCTGCCTGATCACCTCCTGAAAAGGCCTGGCTTGCTCAGGGGGGAGCTTGTCCACCAAGCCCGCCAACTGCCGCACATTGTTCCGCATGTGTATGCTCGTGTAGAGCTGGTAGGACTGAATCTTGGCCACGAGCATAGAAGAATGGTAGGCCTTCCTCCCAAAGGAGTCCAAGGTTCTAGAGTCCTTGCCCGGGGGCGCCGAAGCATGTTCTCTAGAACTCTTGGCCTTCTTTAGGGCCAAATCCACAACTCCAGAGTCATGAGGCAACTGAGTGCGCATCAGCTCTGGGTCCCCATGGATCCGGTACTGGGACTCGATCTTCTTGGGAATGTGGGGATTACTTAGAGGCTTGGTCCAGTTCGCCAGCAATGTCTTTTTGAGGACATGATGCATGGGTACTGTGGACGCTTCCTTAGGTGGAGAAGGATAGTCCAGGAGCTCAAACATTTCAGCCCTGGGCTCGTCCTCCACAACCACCGGGAAGGGGATGGCCATAGACATCTCCCGGACAAAGGAAGCGAAAGACAGGCTCTCAGGAGGAGAAAGCTGTCTTTCAGGAGAGGGAGTGGGATCGGAAGAAAGACCCTCAGACTCCTCGTCAGAGAAATATCTGATGTCTTCTTCCTCTTCCCACGAGGCCTCACCATCGGTGTCAGACACAAGTTCACGGACCTGTGTCTGCAACCGTGCCCGGCTCGACTCCGTGGAACCACGGCCACGGCGGGAGCGTCGAGAGGTAGACTCCCTCGCCCGCACCGGCGAAGCTCCCTCCGCCGACGTAGTCGGGGAGCCTTCCTGGGAGGCTACCGCAGCCGGTACCGCAAGCGGCACCGATGTCGGAGACCTCGCCCCGGACAATGGGCCAGCCGGCGCCTCGCTCGACGGTACCGGTGGCGCAAGCACCCCCGGTACTGGAGGGGAAGGGCGCAACAGCTCCCCCAGGATCTCTGGGAGAACGGCCCGGAGGCTCTCGTGCAGAGCGGCTGTAGAAAAAGACATGGAAGCCGATGCAGGAGTCGATGTCAGAACCTGTACCGGGCGTGGAGGCTGTTCCGGGCTGTCCAAAGGGGAGCGCATCGACACCTCTTGAACAGAGGGCGAGCGGTCCTCTCGGTGCCGATGCTTACTGGGTGCCGACTCCCTCGGCGACCCAGAGCTCTCGGTGCCGACACGGGAAGGGGACCGGTGACGATGCTTCTTCGATTTTTTGGAGCGAAGCACGTCACCGGAGCTTCCCGGCACCGACGAGGAGGACGTAGAATCCAGCCGTCTCTTCCTCGGGGCCGAGGCCGAAGAGGGTCGTCTCGGGGGGGCTGTACCGCAGGAGCCCTCAGGGTAGGGGGAGACCCACCCGAAGGCTCACCGCCACCAGCAGGGGAATGGACAGCCCTCACCTGCACTCCAGACGAAGCACCTCCGTCCGACGACATCAGCAGACGAGGAGGTCTCGATACCACCGACACCGACGCAGCCTTCCGATGTCGCCCCGATGCAGAGGGCCGATGCCTCGATGCACTCGATGCAATCGGGGGCGAGGATGAAGGTCCGGGCGCCGACGACGTCGAGGCAGTCGATACTCCCGGTGCCGACGAAGAGCCCGAGAACAAAATGTTCCACTGGGCTAACCTCGCTACCTGAGTCCGCTTTTGTAAAAGGGAACACAGACTACAGGCCTGAGGTCGGTGCCCAGCCCCAGACACTGAAGACACGACGCGTGCCTGTCAGTGAGCGAGATTACCCGGGCGCACTGGGTGCACTTCTTGAAGCCGCTGGAAGACTTCGATGTCATGGCCGGAAAAATCGCGCCGGCGAGATCAAAACTCGAAATGGCGAAAATGGCACCACAAAAATAGGGAGAAGAAAAACTTCGACCGAGGCCTAAATAGGGCCTACCCCGACGACAAAAGAAAACTTACCGGGGCAAAAAACTTGAAGTACGGGAAGGGAGAAAACCAAGAGGCCTCCTCCCGACACACTTTTTTTTTTTTTTTTTTTTAAAGAACAAAGTCGATAAACGACGCACGAGGTCAACTTTTTGGGGCACGAACGGCGAAACACGACCGTACCGAGCGCGGACAAAAGAAGACTGGCCGGCACGAGCCGGTTCGGGCGGGAAGATGGCCGTGCATGTGCGGTGCGCATCGGCGCGCGAGGACTAGCAAAGGACTTTGCTAGAAAGTGTTCCGATTGGAGGGGCTGCCGTGGACGTCACCCATCAGTGAGAACAAGCAGCCTGCTTGTCCTCGGAGAATAAAGAGATATCATTATTTAAATGAAAAATAGCTTGAATAATAGTCCATATCTGTGTCCAAAAAGAGCAAACAAAACTACATTCAAATATCATATGCATCAGAGTTCCCTGAGTAATACCACAGTGCCAACATTTGTTGCTATTAGATAGTCCCGCTTTGTTCAGCTTATTTGGGGTCCAAGTAGTTGTCTGATAAAAAAAAGTAGAGTGATTGTTGTGATGAAGCCGAAGCTAATGGTCTCATTGTATGCAACCAAAATGAGTTCCAAACTTTACAGTTAAAACATGACAACTACTACTCAACATTTCTAAAGCACTACTAGGGTTACGCAGCGCTGTACAATTTAACATAAAAGGACAGTCCCTGCTCAAAGAGCTTACAATCTAAAGGACAAATGAATAGTCAGTTCAATAGGGGCAGTCAAATTGGGGCAGTCTGGATATCCTGAAGGTAAGAGTTAGGTGCCGAAGGCAGCATTGAAGAGGTGGGCTTTAAGCAAAGACTTGAAGATGGGCAGGGAGGGGGCTTGACGTAAGGGCTCAGGAAGGTTGTTCCAGGCATAGGGTGAGGCGAGGCAGAATGGGTGGAGCCTGGAGTTGGCAGTGGTGGAGAAGGATACTGAGAGGAGGGATTTGTCCTGTGAACGGAGGTTTCGGGTGGGAACATAAGGGGAGATGAGGGTAGAGAGGTAGTGAGGGGCAGCAGACTGAGTACATTTGTAGGTAAGAAGGAGAAGCTTGAACTGAATGCGGTATCGGATTGGAAGCCAGTGAAGTGACCTGAGAAGAGGGGTGATATGAGTATATCGGTTCTGGCGGAATATAAGATGTGCAGCAGAGTTCTGAACAGACCAACATCTGTTTC
Source organism: Microcaecilia unicolor (assembly GCF_901765095.1). NCBI lineage: Eukaryota > Metazoa > Chordata > Amphibia > Gymnophiona > Siphonopidae > Microcaecilia > Microcaecilia unicolor. The sequence goes on along the minus strand of NC_044031.1, from coordinate 227,698,234 downwards.
CCATACTGAACAAAGAGATGAGTTGTGTGGCAATATTGTAGATAGAATAAGTTTATAGAGGGCAGAGGCCGCATGTCCATTGTTAATCAGTGTTCTAGCAAGAGAATATACGGATGGTTCCTTAAAAGAGTATTTTTGATGAAAGACAACTCCAGCAAAGCAGTGTTGAAGTTGTATCCAATTATAGGCATTTGTTGAGTCTAGGTGGTGTCTTTGTTGCAAAAGCTCAGAGTCTGTTCAAAATAATAAAAATGGGACACAAGTGGTCTCGGATTGGGCTCTTAACCTCAGAGAGACCTGGTAAACAGAATGCTCAAGACTGCTATCACATCTGGAATCTGCTTTGGTAGAGTATGATGTAAATGTGTGCAGTGAAGTACACACCACAACTCTACATATGTTCCAGGAGGCAGATTTTTGATGGTTTACCAATGCTGACATAGCCTTTGACATGCCTACACATGTTTTCTTGGAGGAGTAGCCTAGTGGTTAGTGCAGAGGACTGTGATCCTGGGGAACTGGATTTGATTCCCACTGTAGCTTCTTGTGACTGTGGGCAAGTCACTTAACACTCCATTGCCCCAGCTACAAAATAAGTACCTGTATATATGTAAACCACTTTGAATGTAGTTGCAAAAAACCACAGAAAGGCGATATATCAAGTCCCATTTCCCTTTAAAAACATGCCACACTCCACTCACATTTAAGGCAAAAAAAAAATCACACACATACACACAGGTAGACCCTTTTAAGGGCCAATTAGATCAAAGTACAAGGTAACAGCTCTCCTATAAATTTATGGTGTGCAGGGCTTCCTATGAGATCGCACTGATACCTATAAGCTATTCAAGCATATTGTGTGGGATGGAAAAAGATCCAGGGCCTTACCCAGGGCTGGCATGCAGGGAGGTGACAAACAGGGCAGTTCACCTTCTACATCTACCTTACATCGAGTTTCTGTTCACAGGAAAGTAAAAGGTAACAGCTCTCCTATAAACTTATGGTGTGCAGGGCTTCCTATGAGATCGCACTGATATCTATATAAGCCATTGAAGCATATTGTGTGGGATAAGAAAAGATCCAGGTCTTACCCTGGGCCGGCATGCGGGGAGGGGACAAACAGGACAGCTCACCTTCTCCATCTACCTTAACATTGAGTTTGTTCACAGGAGGTTGCTGGCACCTGCGCCAATACTGTTCCTCTGCCATGTTCTGCCCCCCTATGATGCAACTTCCTGTTTCCACTCGGGCAGAACACGGCAGACGGATAGCACTGGAGCAGCCGCAGGTAGCATATCAGAATTGCTGCTGTGCCAGCAATCTCCTGTGAACAGAAATGTGATGTAAGGTAGACGGAGGTGGTGAAAGGGAGACCAGATTGGGATGATAAGAAGAGATGGCAGAGCATGGGAGACCCCTGGAGCTGTTTTAAAGTAAATGGGGAGAGGGAGGGGAAGAAAGAAGTGATGGGCCCAGGAACAAAGAGGAGGGAGGGGGAGAGAGATGGCAGACAATGGAATGGAGGAAGGGAAGAGAAGAAAAATACATTGGACTTGGGGGTGATGGGGCGAGAGATGCTGAACAATGAGTGGGCGGGAACAGCAGAAAGAGAGGGAGCAATGCTGGACCATGGGAGGGGGAGAAGACGGAAGAGATATGGGACAGGAAGATGATGGGGGATGGAGAAAAAGGGACAAGATGTCAAAGTCATGAGGGAGGAGAGTAGATACTGGTCTACAATACTGGCAGGAGTAAGAGGGAGGGGAAATACTGGAACCATGTGGACGAAGCCAAGAGAGGGTGGTTAGTGAACACAGAGGGAACAATGTGGTAATGGGGTGTAAATGAGATGGAAGGGAATAGCAGGCTAGGGAAGGAGTGAGATGGGAAATGGGACAACTAGTGAATGAGAGAAGATGATGGAAAATTGATAGCTGAAAAGTTAAAAAGAAAAGAAGTGTGAAAAAAGATGGAGGTGAAAAAGGCAGAAAGAGCTGAAAGGAGCAGATCAATGTGTCAGAGACAGGTGTAGTGAGGGAATAGGACAAGACAGGTGAGAGGAGAAAAGGACAAATGGACAGTACCCATCAAAGAGAATTAGCAGAAGACAGGCATGAAAGCAGAAGAGAGAAACTGGGACCAACATGATGAAAAAAATAAAATGTCCAGAAAGCAAATGTGGAAAAAAAGTTTTACTTTGAATTCATTAACATGAATATGTTAACTTTGGGATATGAATATCTCAGATGTCTTTGTATTGTGTTCAGTGGCATAACCAGATGGTTGATTTTTTTTTTTTTTGGGGGGGGGGGGGGGGCGGTGCAGGGTTGAACCAGAAAGTGGGTGGACACCAAATTTTCTCCCTGCCCTCACCTGAATATAAATACCTGATCTGGCAGGGATTTCCAGGTCCCTCCAGGTAAAGATTTCCTCTTCCTTTGCCACTCCGGCAGCCAGAACTGTCCAAGCTCTGAAGCCAGTGGCAGTGTACCTGAGATGCTGCCACTGCTGGCCCACCCTTGTGCATGCGAAAACTGAGAATGCATAGGGGAGGACCACCTGTGGCTTGAGAAAACAGCTGTACCACAGAAATCCGCAGAAGCGGAGAACTCTATGATTCCACGAGGATGCACAGACAACAGAAAAAAGTGGGTGATGGACCACGGGTTCCAGAGACAAGGGAGACAATCTTAAGTTCAAAAGATTTATTGATAAAAGACTCGACACAATGTTGTGTTTCGGCCACAAGGCCTGCTTCAGGAGTCTTAATTTTAAAAAAAAGTTGAACTTCAGAATTCCAGATGTGAAGTACTTCCAAGTAGATCAGGTAAAAGTCGCTGAAACACAGCATTGTGTCGAGTCTTTTATCAATAAATTTTCAACTTAAGATTGTCTCTCTTGTCTCTGGAACCCATGGTCCATCACCCACTTTTTTCTGTTGTTTGAGAAAACACCTGCCAGCTGCAGAGCTTGGAGAGCTATGGCTGCTGGACTGGAGGAGGTGGTCTTCAGCTGGCATGGCTTACGGGATAGAGGGCTGAGCCCAAAGTGTATATCTCTATGTGGGGGGAGGGGGAGGGAGGCTCACCCAATCCCCTTCCGCCCTTGGCTATGTCACAGTGTGTTCAGTACAAAAGGAAGTGCTTTTTTTTTTTTTTTTTTAACTTCTTCAGTGTTGCAATACTTGCCAAGTTTAACTTTTTGGGGTTCCCAGTTCAATTTTGGGTCTTCATATTTCTAATCCCTTGTTCTGTATTTGGTGAAGATCTGTTTTAGTGTGTGAAATCATTTAAAGTTGTCTATGTGTGGTAGATGTGGGTGAGGAGATCGGAGGAGAGAGGATTAGGGGCCCCCGTCCTTAATTTCCGCCCTGGGCCCCAGTATGTCTAAAACCGACCTTGGCCTTACCAGACAGCAAATCTCATCCATTTACAATCACAACACCTCAGAAACACCTCAGACTAATGCATTTCCTTCTAGAAGCCAGAACCACTTGCACTAAAATCAGAAAGACTAAACAACTTCTGCATTATAAAGTTTAGAAAGATCCCCAATTTGATATGGTTCCCTGATGACTTAAACTTTGAGGAAACCCTGTCTCAGCCAAGAATGTACAAAAATAGCCTTCCAAAAAAAAGTCCAAAAGACGACTCCAAAGATCGACAGAGGTCAATCTTTATTGAAGAATCAAACTGAATAATGACTTGATACAGAACCGTGTTTCAGTGCGAACCGCCTGCTTCAAGTAAAAAAAAACTACATGCAAACAAAAGTTACATATATCAATACACATGCATAACGATAAAACAATACAGGAGAGAAATATTTAAAAATTACATGAACACAAGTGACCGGTGGTGAATATATTTGTAATCAAAAACAGTGAGCAAGTGACGGCGTTTAAGGACCTGTTTTGATTCTACTGATATTGTAGGTTAACTCCTGCTCCTATCTGATGGTCCTTCACATTTATTTTGATTTTGATGTGGTTAGGGCATGCTATTTTGATTGTATTCTACAATACTTATACATTTGCCACTTGTTTTTCTTTAAGAGCTGATCTAATTATTATTTGAAGAGTTTTTTTCCTTCTTTGCAAATTCTGCTGTTTCCTTCCCTATATGTTCTGGTAGATTCTCACTCATTCTTTCTACTTGTCAAAACATTTGTTCAAGTTGAATGATGAGCCTGATTCTAGATGTTTACTGCCTTACTTTAGACAGATTGTAGAAGTAGAACTGAGACTAGCAGATTAGTGCATCTCAAGTTTCACCAGCATTTTAGAATTTACCAACAGTTAGCCTGTTCTAAAATACAGGCGAAATGGATGATCATGCACTGAGTGTGTGCAGCAAAAACATCCATTTTAGAAAAACATATATATCAATGGGGTCAAAGACAGCAAATAACTACTTTTGTAGCCTTAAAACATAATCAGGTACTATCCTGACACTGTCACCGTGACCACTTTCCCTTGCCACTTCAGCATTTGGTGGTGGTGGGGGGGGGGGGGGGGTGGCCGGTGTTAAAAAAACACTGGGGAATTAAAGGAGGCATCCCTCCCTAACCCCTCCATTGGAATGCTGCTGAACAGCAGATGTTTAGTAAATCTTAATTGTGCTTGGTAGCAGATGTAACTACCAACATTCATTTTTTAGACATATGTTTATTCCCCTTCTGAAATAGGGAATACATTTTTATGAATTTGCCATACCCTTGTCCCACTGAAAATATGCCTCCTTGCTATTTGCATGCACTTCAGTTTGATACGTGCATACCCCGGCATATATATGGGGATATAGACGTTTATGTGAATTATCAAATGTATATAGGGTTTGTAAAATGAGGGCCTTAGTTTCATATTTCAATGCTTTTTCTGTATTTGGTTCCAATGATGCAGTTAAGTAACCCTGGAGGCCTATGATAGCAGCTCGACAGAACTAGATTATGCCTATGAGGCTCAGGGAATGTACAGTCTTGGCATACACTGATTCTAATAAATGAGCTCGTGAGTATGAAGAAGATTTCTTGTTTCTACATCTAGGTTTTCAAGATTTTTAAGAGGCAGGTCCATAATTCCAAAGCTGTTTTGTGTGGGAATTGCCAACTGCCAACTGATTAATAACTTCTATCTTATTAGGTGATATTAATGAACTTCAATATCAATTTTAAACTCCTGTAAGCTTCTTCACTGATCTTTTCTCTCAGTGATTTATGTTCGATTATCGCTGTTTCCTCTGCCTACATAAGTATTGCCATACTGGGACAGACCAAAGGTCCATCAAGCCCAGTATCCTGTTTCCAACAGTGGCCAATCGAGGGCACAAATACCTGGCAAGATCCCGAAAAGTTCAATACATTTTATGCTGCTTATCCCAGAAATAAGCAGTGGATTTTCTCCAACTCAATTTAATAATGGTCTATGGAAGCCGTCCAAACCTTTTTTAAACTCTGCTAAGCTAACCGCCTTTACCACATTCTCCTGCAACGAATTCCAGAGTTTAATTACACGTTGAGTGAAGAAAAGTTTTCTCTGATTCGTTTTAAATTTACTACTTTGTAGCGTCATTGAATGCCCCCTAGTTCTAGTATTTTTGGAAAGCATAAACAGACGCTTCACATCTACCTGTTCAACTCCACTCTTTACTTTATAGACCTCTATCATATCTCCCCTCAGCTGCCTTTTCTCCAAACTGAAGAGCCCTAGCCGCTTTAGCCTTTCCTGATAGTGAAGTCGTCCCATCCCCTTTTATCATTTCGTTGCCCTTCTCTGCACCTTTTCTAATTCCACTATATCTTCTTTGAGATGCGGTGACCAGAATTGAACACAATATTCGAGGTGCAGTTGCACCATGGAGCGATACAAAGGCATTATAACGGTGTGCAAAAGTCTGTAATAGATTGTATGCAATGTAGAATTTCAGTATCATTGGCATTCATTTCCATTTTTTAAATTTGTGCTTAGTGCTATTTTGTGGCTTCCTGCACAATTTTGTAATGCTGTTTTCAGTCAAATACATGTTGTGTATGTGAAATAAAGTAAAACAGGTTAACTGATCCATATACAATGGACCCCCATTATAAAACGATGTTTGAAATCCATAAAATCTCATGTTAAATGTGGGGTGAATTATATTGGGGGGGGGGGGGGTCAATTGAAAATTAAAACAAATGAAACAAAAATTGATCTGTTGCAAAATATTTATTTGCTACAAACCTAGGCATATAGCGAATGATACATACCTGTAGCAGGTGTTCTCCGAGGACAGCAGGCTGATTGTTCTCACGACTGGGCTGACGTCCACGGCAGCCCCCAACCAACCGGAACAAAACTTTGCGGGCGGTCCCGCACGCAGGGCACGCCCACCGCGCATGCGCGGCAGTCTTCCCGCCCGTGCGCGACCGTTCCCGCTCAGTTGAATGACAAGCAAAAATGAGTAAAAACGCAACTCCAAAGGGGAGGAGGGAGGGTAGGTGAGAACAATCAGCCTGCTGTCCTCGGAGAACACCTGCTACAGGTAAGTATCATTCGCTTTCTCCGAGGACAAGCAGGCTGCTTGTTCTCACGACTGGGGTATCCCTAGCTCTCAGGCTCATTCAAAACAAGAACCCAGGTCAACTGAACCTCGCAACGGCGAGGGCATAACAGAAATTGACCTACGAAGAACAACTAACTGAGAGTGCAGCCTGACCAGAATAAATTCGGGTCCTGGAGGGTGGAGTTGGATTTAAACCCCAAACAGATTCTGCAGCACCGACTGCCCGAACCGACTGTCGCGTCGGGTATCCTGCTGGAGGCAGTAATGTGATGTGAATATGTGGACAGATGACCACGTCGCAGCCTTGCAAATCTCTTCAATAGTGGCTGACTTCAAGTGAGCCATCGACGCTGCCATGGCTCTGACACTATGAGCCGTGACATGACCCTCAAGAGTCAGCCCAGCCTGGGCGTAAGTGAAGGAAATGCAATCTGCTAGCCAATTGGAGATGGTGCGTTTCCCAACAGCGACCCCTTTCCTATTGGGGTCGAAAGAAACAAACAACTGGGCGGACTGTCTGTGGGGCTGTGTCCGCTCCAAATAGGCCAACGCTCGCTTGCAATCCAATGTGTGCAACTGACGTTCAGCAGGGCGGGTATGCGGTCTGGGAAAGAATGTTGGCAAGACAATTGACTGGTTAAGATGGAACTCCGACACCACCTTTGGCAGGAACTTAGGGTGAGTGCGGAGCACTACTCTGTTATGATGAAATTTAGTATACGGAGCATGAGCTACCAGGACTTGAAGCTCACTGACCCTACGAGCTGAAGTAACTGCCACCAAGAAAATGACCTTCCAGGTCAAGTACTTCAGATGGCATGAATTCAGTGGCTCAAAAGGAGGTTTCATCAGCTGGGTGAGGACGACGTTGAGATCCCATGACACTGCAGGAGGCTTGACAGGGGGCTTTGACAAAAGCAAGCCTCTCATGAATCGAACGACTAAAGGCTCTCCAGAGATGGCATTACCCTCTACACGAAGATGGTAAGCACTAATCGCACTAAGGTGATTCCTTACTTAGTTGGTCTTGAGGCCAGACTCTGATAAGTGCAGAAGGTATTCAAGCAGGTTCTGTGCAGGACAAGAACGAGGTTCTAGGGCCTTGCTCTCACACCAAACGACAAACCTCCTCCACTTGAAAAAGTAACTCTTTTTAGTGGAATCCTTCCTAGAGGCAAGCAAGACACGGGAGACACCCTCAGACAGACCCAACGAAGCGAAGTCTACACCCTCAACATCCAGGCCGTGAGAGCCAGAGACTGAAGGTTGGGGTGCAGAAGCGCTCCGTCGTTCTGCAAAATGAGAGTCGGAAAACAGTCCAATCTGCATGGTTCTTCGGAGGACAACTCCAGAAGAAGAGGGAACCAGATCTGGCGGGGCCAAAAAGGCGCTATCAGAATCATGGTGCCGTGGTCTTGCTTGAGCTTCAGTAAGGTCTTCCCCACCAAAGGTATGGGAGGATAAGCATACAGGAGGCCGGTCCCCCAATGGAGGAGAAAGGCATCCAACGCTAGTCTGCCGTGTGCCTGTAGTCTGGAACAGAACAGAGGCAGCTTGTGGTTGGTCTGAGAGGCGAAATGGTCCACCGAGGGAGTGCCCCACTCTCGGAAGATCTTGCGTACCACTCTGGAATGGAGCGACCACTCGTGTGGTTGCATGACTCTGCTCAGTCTGTCGGCCAGACTGTTGTTTACACCTGCCAGGTATGTGGCTTGGAGAAGCATGCCGAACTGGCAGGCCCAACACCTGTTAATATATGGCCTGGTCTTAGATCTACCACTGGAATAGTGATGGACAGGGCCACAGGGCCTAAAACATCTGAAAAAGAACTGACTAGGCCAAATAACTAACGAATGAAATAATATTAGATAATCTGCAGAAAGCAGGTCTGAACAATGAGTCTTGACACAAACAGGTACAGGTACAATATTCAAATAATATATAGCACCTGAAATGAAAGAATGATGGATAAAATGAATAAAATGTGGTTCTCAAAATGGGGCCTATTTTAAGTATATTTTTGTATAAAATGATACTGATACAGAGATCAGAAGGTGTTGTGAAAGGTGTTGATGAAATATGTGAAACTGGTATCTCAACAGAAAAAAATGTTAGTAACCGCAAAAACAGTTTGTTCCAAAAAAACATGTTGATATTACCGGAAAATGTTGCAACCTTGTGAAATACATGGAACGGAAGAGCTGGGTACAAAATGCACAGATGGCAGTACGCGACAGTTTAACCGCAGAAATTGAGAAATATTTGAAAAAAAAACAGGTCCCAAAATAGGTGCTGCCATAGACTTCAATAGAGAGATGAGAGTATAAAAGAAGGGTGATTTTGGCTTAAGTGCGAAGTCATCCCCAACGCATCTCAGACGGCAGAGCGCTGTGCCATTGAACCCAGAATCCATCCGATGTCTGTATTAATTTGAAACTTTGGTAAGAATAAATGCCTCCTATCTGAAACCTTTCTCTGTCTTCATTTTCAAGTATTCCTTACCTGTCACTTATTTTACTAACTAAACTAAACACACACTAGACACTCATTTTGTGCACAAAATACTGATAGATTCTAATAGACTATATGTGGGAACATAAATGGCCCAGAATACACCTAGACCTAGAGAGACAGAAAGCAGTGGTCATGGGAATCAGTTTTGAATTACGCCTGCTGATGCCTGCCCAGACCAGACCCCCATGGGACTGGGTGACAATGGAAGTAAGAAAAACAATTCAGAATCTTCTGGATGAACTTAGTACGTTCAATCCTCCATATGGAATAGCCCAAGGAGGACGAAAACGAGGTCAAACAAAACAGTAACAAAACAGTGGTGAGCCCCGGTCGCTGAGCGTACTCGCTGACCTTCCTCCCCCCCATTTGAACGCAAGAGGGGATGTTTAATCTGTGCGTTCAATGTCCTATTTTTTCTTTCTCCCCGTGGTCATTATCTCTTTCGTGTCCCCCCTCTGTCATTCCTTCGTTTTTTCCCTCTTCCTCTCTCTCCTTCTGCCTCCTACGGACATTGCCCACTTGAGGGGTATTGGGCACTATTATTCTGTCCGTTCCTTTCTTACCTCTCACCTCTCTCCCCATTTTCTCCTATTTTGCTGGCTTCCTATACTGAACTAATACATCTGTATCTTGGTCCTTCTTTCTGACTGTCCGTATACTTTATCTTGTATTCATCACCTATATACTGTTCCTTTTGAGTGTTTGCTGTATGAAAGAATATGTATGCCATCTCGATTCTGAGTTTTGGGAGACCATACTTAGCAGATGGTGACTGTATTTTCTTTTTCAGCACGATTGTCTGTAAGCGGTCTTATGCGGGCTGTTCTTTGCCTAACGCCTTGACATTTCGTGTCTTAAGTCTCTGTCCAACATTTGTTTTCCTCCTTCTTTTTCCCTGAACTCCTGTGTATTTTATGTCCTATCTTCTGTCCTTCTGACAGCCCATGGCCCCCCCCTTCCTGCCCAAACACTTCTGTTTCTTTACTTTTTGTTGCCCTTGCCTGTCATCTCAAAATACTTCGGCTTCGCTGAAACCTCTGATTTGGGTTTTCCCCTTCTCTCAAACTGTATTGCAGTATAATCTCCCTACATTGCTTGTTTTCTCACTATAAAGCCCATTTCCTGTTCTTTAACTGCGTAGTCAATCTGACTTCTCTTTTTCACAGCTGCTATGCTTTACATTTTGTTACTTTTTGGGCGTTGTCCGTTTTTCTGCTAGAATCGGACTTCAACAAATATCTCTGTTTCTACATCCTCTGTATCCCGTTCCCTATTGTCCTCCCCTTTGATAACCACCTTTCCTCTAGATAATCCTCTTTCTCCTAGTCTCCCATTATAGTGAACATTATAGTGCCTATTGGATTAACCTCACACCTTACATACACCTTTTTGCCCTCCCCTTCACTTCGTTCGCAAGCCTAAAAAGATCACCTTTCATGCCTTTCAAAGCTATTCTTTTTTGCTGTCAGACTCATGCAACACAGTTTTTGTTGCTTCCGAAAACTTCGCTTATTATATCACTAGCAACAATCATAATTGATATATAGTTATTTCCTGTTGAACTAACTCTTTGTTTGCCAGTTACAGAAAAACATAGTCTGCTTTCCCTTACACTTCACTTTATAGGATGCCTGTAGTTGTTCTTGGTACACTGATACCGTACTCACATTTTATAAAAATTACTGGATGCCATTGTTTCCTGTTGTATCGCATTTACCGCTTTATACATGTTTAATCTGCCTCATCTGAATGTTAGGTACTGTTTCTCTGCAAGTATCAAAGTAGTAAAATTACTTATCTTTCGATGGCTCATGTTGCCGAGTTCAGTATATGTGCACCTCCGTGCATGTAGCAATGTACGGAAGTATTTTCTTGCTTTCACTTTTAGGATTACGGCACAGCCTTTTAGGGTTTTAAAATCATAATATAACACTAATCTATAGCCTATTTCCTTTCTTCTTCTCTGCATTTCTTATGTCTCATCTCAGTACGCCATAACTGTATGACTGTAGGAAACACCAACTTCCTCTTAAGCTATTATAGTCTGTATTGTATAGTGAACGTATCTTATCCGAAGAGCTTACATATGCTTACTTTGCTTTAAAATTTTTTTGTTTCTCTCTCTTTGTCTAACATCGGACACTTCTACATATTGTTCATTCTTTCCGGATGGAACCTGGTCCTCATAAGTCCTTATAAGTCCCGTCTTTCTGTTTTTCTCTCCTTTTTCCTTTCACATTAAAAGTGCGTAGATGCTCCACTTCTCCTTTTTGGGCGGTGGCCACTTCCTCAATATTCTCTCCTTCTTGACTCTGCTAATCTTTAGCTTGGGCATCTCTTGTAACATTTTGTTTAAAAATAATTTCTGTTGTAACTTCTTGCCCTGCACTTGGTACCGCTTCCGGTGTTTCCCGCATTGGAATCTACTTTTTCTCTTGCCTATATTCCCCGCCCTTATGTCAGCAAGGTGACGTTCTTATCTCTGTCTGTGATTTCTTTGCTATATCATTTTGTTATTTATTGCTTTAACTATACATATACCCGGTGACAGGTCTGTTGCAAGTTTAAGTATTGTCAGCCCGTCGTTTTAATTTTTTTGTCTTTGAGAGCTTATTGTCAGGTCGTACGTTGTAGAGATTGTGTGTCATCACTTTTGACAGACTGCTACCGTCGTCCGTGCTGTTAATTATTTTTCTTTTTCTGCTAAAACTCCCATTAGGGGTATTGCCTGCCACCTGGCTATTATCGTATTTGAAATGGACAATGCTAATCTCTAATTGCTATCGTACGCCACAGTTTGCATACTAAGAATTTTAGACCTGCATCTGTTTGACCTTGGAGCCAAACTTAAACATATTTAGTAATCAACCTATTTCTACGGTCCTTTACAAACACTTGCTTTGTTTTTATTGGCTACTGATGCATGCACTTTGGGACTGAGCTTCTGTCATGATTTCTGCTCGGCATGATTAATGTGCACTCATTTCCTGTAGAAATGCTTGCCCCTAACTTTCCTGCATACAAGTGATTTAGGCTTACGATACTGTGCCTGCGTTCTATAAATAGGTAGTGTGCGGCAATGTTCTCAGTCCTATCATATATTTAAAAGTTTAATCCTGTTTTATGGTTCATAGTCTCTGTATGCGTCATGATAATTCCATGTCATGGTACATATTCCTTTAAATTACCTTAGCTTCTTTGAATGTACCCTCTCCCACAAACAGCTTTTATTTTGTATTGTCCTGGTTTTGCGGCCCTCTTCACTGTCGGCGGCCTTATTTCATTGCTTTTTAGTTCCTCTTCATGATTTCTTATTGAATTATTATTTGATAAGCAAATCTTGTCTTGTTACTCTTTTAAGGTACCTTCCCCCGAGAGCTTACATGTGTTCAGTGTTAAATCTTTCTTACCATTTTCTTTGAACAAGATTTATTTTATTTCTACTATTTTATCTTGTAGTTTGTTACAGGGGCTCTTCCCTGGGATGGGCTATACCTTTTATTCTACTTTAAGATTTTATTTTTTTGTTTGTTTTTTCTCCCCTTATATACCAGTGTCACGCTATAACTATTGGACTAGATACCGATGTCTGATGTCTGCGACTCACACCCATTTGAGGGCCACAAAACCTTCAATGGATGACGGTATCATAAATTCCAGATTTAAAGCAGATCTCCATTCAATTTTCAGAGTGGCCTGCGGATTCGGCAATATTGCCCACATATGGGTTACCTGTATCGATGATCACCGTGACAATACAGGGACGCCTAACGACATTGGTTGAGATTGTATACAGGTTGACTCGGGCATCTAAAATCTTATAAAGGTTAGTTGTAGATGAACTCCTAACCAGGGCTTTTAGGACAGTTAGTTGTAGACGAACTCCTGACTGATTTAAATTTACTAAAGGTTAGTTGTAGATGAACTCCTAACCAGGATCCAGGGGAGGTTTTAGTTGTAGATGAACTCCTAACCAGCGGAGACCCCTGAGACCCGTGTCCTCCGACTATGGGAGCCTTTCTTCCGCGTCTCCCATATTCTTTAAGGGTAGTAGCAACCCCCATTTGTTTTTTTGGGTTCTAACATTTGCAGTCTACCCTGGAGGATAAGTAATTTGGGATAGAGTAGTATAAATATATAAAGGCTGACAATATATTTTTTTTTATATACACTGCTTTTATCCTGTTACTTCCATTTCTCCGTTCATGTAACCTGCGGCAAAAGCATTGAGCTTTCCGCCAATTAGTAATTTATGTTCTAGGTTCCGCCACCGGGACGCTCTTGAAGACGCGTGAGTATAACTGTGTTTTGTATATGCATGATGCATGTTTTTGTTTAGATAATTTTCCCGTGCATGGTTTTGTTTAGTTGCCCCTGTTATAGACCTCAGAATTTTGACTTGAACCGTCTTACTTAAAGATATTGCATTATATAGAATACACTCTTTTATGAGTTCCTATGTGGATTGTCTTCCCCCTATTTCAGATCCCACTATGTCCCCCTCCTCATCCCCTAGTCCCCTGGAAAGAGTCCTTAATTTCTTTCCCGCTGATAGAAAAGAACTTACCCGCTTATGTCAAACCTGGCATACCGGTTGGTCCGCTAAGGATCAAGGACTGGAATGGCCATCAAAGGGCTCCTTTGATCAGGGCAAACTCCAAGCTTTGGTCTGCTACAATGAGTCCCACAAAACAGGAAAATCTAGGGATAAACATTTAGCTGCCATTAATAAATTCATACTTATTGCACAAAACCAGAACGATAGGAGTCTGGGTAAGTCCGATTGCGACCAAGCTCCCTACCAGGAGGCAGTAATACCTACTGCCCCACCACCTTATGATGCTGCTACCGCTGCAGGTACGACAAAGCTCCTACCATGTGCAGTGGGATATACCCCGATACCCCCAGGATATTGTGATAAACCGGTCACAAGTCCTCTGCTGCAGAATTCTCAAGGATCTCAGACAGTGACACCCCCGCTACCTGCGGTATCTCCCGCTCCTATGATATTTGACCCACCCACTACCGTGCGCATTGCCGGTGTTGTTGATCTATCTCTTCCCTCATCACAACAAAACGCAAACCCAATATCTCAGGGGTCAGCACAAACTCAGACGCCCTTAACCCCTTCAACAATGCCAGTGGCTCAGACTGTTGCTCAGTCGCCCACGGTCACGACTGCCCCAACGATGCAAGCAACTACCCAAACGCTAACTCCACAACCTCATGTCTATCGTACTATTGGTGGTTATGAGATTGACATACCCCCCCCCATTATTGAACATTACCCTTGTGTCCAGGACCCTTTGGTTCCGGTCACCATTCACCACCCAACCATCAGTCAGATTGATGCGGCTGCCCAGACCTCCACCTGTCCTGTGCCAGGATCAGGATTGACCTCACACATGACTACTCAAACGGCTACCTACCCATACATGGGACATTCAACTCAGACATCACCTCCACCGCCACATTTGGACTCCTCTGTCCAAACTGGTTTCTTGCCTCCCGCATCCCTGCATTACCCTATTCTGTCTCAGTTACGACAGATGGGCTTCATTCCATGTAGTCCTGCTACACAGACACGGGCTATTTGTCAGGAACTCTGTGATCGGGGTTTTATTACAGCGCCCCCTGTTCCAATGAACCCTTCCATGCCGACTCTAGAACCTGAGTGTTCTACTCCTCCTAGATGGGAGCAATTGGGTGCACGCCCCAAGGGTAAAATTCCCCAATTAGCAGAGGAACTGGCTCGTCTCCGCCGTCCTCTCATACTTCCAGCCAAACCAGGTACTGGGGATCTACCAAAAATAATATCCTCCCCATTAGACGCAGCATGGGAAGTTTTACAACAACAACTCCCAGCTAAATCTGACCTGGAGGATATTCGAAATGAACCTCCCCCAGTGCTAAATTTCTCCTCCTCGGTGGAAGGAGATTCGTCGCACCTGGAACTACCCAAGACCCGTCCCCCTGACACTCACATTCCTTCAGGGGCATGTTGTATGCCACAACATGGCACCACATTGGCCAGTATGGCATTCGTTTCAGAAGGACTTCGTTCCTTACGTAAGTCCATTTCAGAACTCCCGGATACTATTGCATCTGCTGCATCAAAATCCAAAATGCCCCAACAACATGATGTTATTTCACATCATACCAGACAGCGCCACCCTCAAAGTTATCTTACTGATGAGGGATCTAGTCGCTGCCTTGCAGTCATTGACGGTCCCCGTCACCCTACAGGTCTGAACATTGATACAGAACCTGGCTTATCTGGTCCACCTAGCACACCCGCCCAATATGTAGCATTACATGAAAATTCATGGTATTATGTTCAACCATGGATTGATAATCTTGCAGGATGGTCTGAGGCGCTTCAGCCCCAGTCCGCCCTCTTCCCACGTGAAGGATCCTTGCGGTCTGATAAGCTCTCACTAGTGAGAGATCTTATTTATGACCACCCTGACCCCCATTGGGATCAGAAAACGACCCTCTACCTAATCCAAGGTCTTCAGGTTTGGAAAAAGTACGAGAATCAATTTCCCCCAACCGCTGCGATCGATCTTCTTACATCTTCATTGGCAAAACCCTTTGAGAAAGTAAAACTCTTTCCCCTGCTGAATAAGATGTCAGGTGGTGTTCCTCATACGGAGTACACTCCACTTTCAGCAGTTGAATTAAATAGCCTCATACTGCAACTCCCGGATATTACATTAGGAGGTAACCGATGGTTGAAGAAATTTCAGGACATCACACTAGGTACCACTCTGTCAGTTGGAGACATGAAAGCGCTTTTGGGCAGAACCCCACACGCCAGTGTCACTGACATATTCACTCAATCGGGCTATGCCAAATTTGTAACAGATACCGAGTATGATGGCAATCCTTTAACAGAGATTCAGACCAAAGTATTCCAGGAAATCCGGACCATGTATCCGACCCTTAAAGATTTTTCAGTTATCACTTCTCAGAGATGGGAAATGGATTCAGAGCCTATTGAGGCTTACTTACTCAGACTCCAAGATCTCTATAAAGAAGAGACGGAGGAAAAATTTGACTCCGATAATGCTCTTCCGGTGTTCTATCATTTACTTAAGGGAACCCTACCTTCACAGATTAAAAACAAACTAGAGGACACAGTTGGTCTCCAACTAGAAAAATGGCCAAAGATTCGTGAACACATCCTTCATCATTGCAGAAAGCTTATTAAAAACAAGCAAGATGAAGCCCAACATCGTAAGACAGTACACACTAACCTGGAAGTGCTACAGACTGAAGATCTCAAAGAAAAGAGAGCCTCTAAGAACACTGACACAGAACCCAATACCCCCGAGACCTCTCCCCCTGTTATTGTTATGTATGCTGACCAACGCTATGACAATAACACCCGAAATCAGGGCCCACGGCCCTACCGCCCAGACCGTAGAACTGATTACCCAGAAGAAAGAGGTCGTAGCTCCCAACCTCAGCGAGGTCCCCCAAGGGGTCCTCTGGATGATAACAGACGATCCAGAGACTATCGTTCCCGACCTAGTCCTGATCGCTATCCTGATGTCCAGTGTTATCGCTGCCAGCAGTATGGGCACTATGCTGCTCAATGCTCTCACCCCCAACGACTTATGCCTCGTCGCACGCGGCAGAGGTCTCCAGAACGACAGTCATTCCCATTATGGAACCCGGATCAACGCCGCCCACAGTGACTAGGCGTGGTCCACACTGCTGCAGGATTGGATGATCCCATGATCACCTTGTTAATCTGTGATGTCCCCGTTCCCTTTTTAATAGACACGGGCGCCTCTCGCTCTGTGCTAGCCCATGTCCCGCACAAATTGCAGAAACTTCTTAAAGTTTCCCCTAACAATATTACCACCACAGGCTTTGATGGTGTCCCTACAGACACACCCCTGCTTGAGCCCTTGCCAATTACCTATGCGGATCAACAACTATCTGCTCCCTTTTTGTATGCTCCGTTGTGCCCTGTCAACTTACTTGGGAGAGACCTGTTGACATTGTTTCACTTTGAAATTCATTTTGATCCTTCCCCTAATGAAACCACTTCACTCATGATGGCTGTCACCTCTATGGTTGAGAAACAAATAGAGGTCGCTCTGAATGACCTACCAAGTTTTCTTTGGGCCACACCTGAGAAACCCTATGGTGAGGTTAAAGGCCCTCCCCATCGTATTCAGCTGCTACCGGGTTGCAAAGGCCCTAAAATTGCCCAGTATCCACTAAAACCTGAAGTTATTGCTGGTGCTCAGGAACAAATTGATTCCTTATTACAGCAAGGCATCATTGAAAAGTGTAATTCTCCATATAATACTCCATTATTCCCAGTGCCAAAGAAAGAGCCTGGCGCCTTCCGTATAGTACAGGACTTACGCGCGCTAAATGACCTCACTTACGCGGTATTTCCAAACGTGGAAAACCCAACTACACTCCTCAACAGTATTTCCTTGCAGACATATCATTCCACCATTGACCTATCCAATGCCTTCTTTTCCATCACCCTTGACCCTGTAAGCCGCCCGTTAACGGCTTTCCAATTCAATAACACAACATATCAGTGGACCCGTCTCCCCCAGGGATTTACTGACAGTCCAACAGTCTTTTCGCAAACTTTAGCAGGACACATACAGGAATTCAAACAGTACCGATACGATCTCTCACCACAAACCTCTATTGTACAATATGTAGACGACATGCTCATTACCTGCCCTGACTTTGACACATGCGTTCAGGTCACCTGTGATTTTCTTGGCTTCCTTGCTACGAAAGGCTATAAAGTTAACAGAAAGAAATTAAAAGTAGCTCAGACACATGTTACCTTCCTTGGACACCACATAGGCCCCCGTCAGAAGGGCCTAGGTCCCGATACTCTCCAACATGTATCCTCCTTGCGGATGCCCACTACTGTTTCTGATCTCAGAGGTGTCCTTGGCATGTTGAATTTTTGTCGCCTTTGGATACCCAATTATTCTGCTCGAACACAGCCATTTTATATGAAACTACAGGGTAAACAGAAAGTTAAACGAGAACCCTTAAACTTCACAACTCAAGAAACAACTGATCTTATGGCTCTTGTAAAAGATGTTATGCTTTCCTCACCATTGGCCACCATTGATGTTTCTCAGGATGTACACCTTTGGGTCGTGCATACTGAGACTACTTGGTCTTGCCTAATCACTCAAGAACATGATGATCTTGCCTGTGGTTACCTTTCAGGTACTTTTTCCCCTGTTGAAAGAGCCTTTGCCACTTGTGAGAAAGGCCTTGTTGCCGCCAGCACAGCTGTCACGAAATTATACAGCTACATTCCTCACCTTCCGGTGATTCTTCACACGTCCCATGATGTTAAATATCTGTTGGACAAACAGATTAGTCACATGACTGTCTGCCGATTACAAAAATATCAAGTACTTTTGTTCAGTGTAGTGCACTCTATTCACCCATTAACTTTAACTGACCTTCAACGCCTAGATCCATTACTCACGGTAACAGAGACAGCACAGAATGCCATCTTTCCCCATGAGTGCACTACCCAATTGTCTGTTCCCGAATCCCTCCATCTGCATTCAGAAATCTTGCAGAGTGGCGAGGTTTGGTTTACAGATGGTTCTCAGCAAAACGGAGTTGCTGGTTTTGCCGCCCTCCATTATACACCGGAAGAACATATACTGGATCCTATACAATTCAGGTTACCAGATGCATTTACAGCCCAAACCGCAGAACTTGCAGCGGTTTTATACGTCCTACTGTATAAAGCATTACACTCTGATTTGAGCATTGTCACCGATTCAGACTATGTTTTTGCTTCCTTGCATTCCCATGTTCGCAAATGGAACCAGAGGGGTATGATTTCCTCTACGGGACAACCTCTCAGTCACTTACCTTTGTGGACTGCACTTTTTGATGCGTTGGAGAAGCGCCATCAAAAAGGCCTCCGCACCAGTATCTCCTGGATTAAAGCTCATCAGGAGACAGTTTTTTCTTTCGCCATTAATGGGAACCATGCTGCTGATGAACTAGCCCGTGAGGTCACTTCCTTTTCCAGCCTTCCTTCCGAGTCCCCTACTGATGTGGCGCTTCCGGTAATTGCAACCGAAGTGCCTCCCCTTGACACACCTCCTTCTACTCCTTCAGACTCCACACACTCTGAATCCTCCTCTCCAAACACCCCACCTATTTTCCCTGCACCTCCTGTCATAACCTCCTTACTATCTCCTGAATCAGAGCCCCCTGTTACGTCCCCTCCCCCTGAATCCCTAACCTCAGACTTCTCTACTACCCTCACTTCCTCACTTTCACAAGCAGAACTCAGTTTATGGAAGCAAGCTGGATGTTTCCTTAATCCAAATGGTCTTTGGACCCATCCTAATGGTCAATTATGTGTTTCACAGCATGTTTTATCCCTTCTTTTGCATGCCCTCCATTATCCTTTACATTTAAATGCTAATACACTGTATGATCAATTGTCTTCCAAGTTATGGGCTCCCCAAATGATGCCCATGTGTCACACTGTAGTTCATAATTGCTACAAATGTTTTCTGTATACACCTAAACGAGGACCTGTCATCCCTTCCGGTCATTTGCCTGTTGTCCAGGGACCTGGCCAACATTGGTATATTGATTTCACAGATATGCAGACACCCGTTCGTGGTAAACGGTATCTGCTTGTCTGCGTGGACGGTTTCTCTAAGTGGATAGAAGCTTTCCCTTGCACTAGAGAAACCGCACAAACCATGGCACAGTCACTGTGTAACGAAATTATTCCTCGATTTGGTATTCCTGGCAAAATTACCACAGATAATGGTACACACTTTGTGAATGAACTCTTGCAGAACCTCCTTCCAGCACTTGGTATTACACATAGAACTGTCTGTGTTTACAAACCCACCAGTAATGGTTTGGTTGAAAGATACAATGGATTGCTTAAAACAAAAATGCGTCAGCTTATGGCAAATGGGATAAAGAATTGGCTTGATGCCCTCCCTTTGGCACTGTTATCTCTCCGTGCCACTCCATCCTCTTCCCTTAAACTGACGCCGTTCCAATTATGTACAGGTCGCCAGATGCGACTCCTACCTGGCAATCCAGACACTCAAGTACCCGATCAATACTCAGTATATTGGGATATCTTGCAGACTATTGTAAGTTCTCTGTCCTCAATTCCACAGGCCATTTCGGACAGAAGAGGGGATTGTGATGCCAATAGATCCCCCCCTTATAAAGTGGGCGATCTAGTGCACCGGCGTTATTACACGCACAAGACCTGGCGAGATCCCATCTACGTTGGGCCCTTCAAGATAGAAGCTCTGTCAGCCACAGCTGCCAAGCTTGAGGACCACACATCCTGGGTCCATCTGAAAGATATCCGCGCCTATCCAAATACCCAATCAGGCCTCCTGGATGTTTCCATTGATGTTTCCAGCACAACAGTCACTGGAGAGACCAGTCCCACCACAAACTCCATCTCCACCACCACTGAGCCCAAGACCACCGACCCCACATCCAACACTCTTGAACCATCTTCACCAACTCGACCAAAGACTTAACCACTTAATCAACTTAGACCATCCATCTCCTGAATCCCACCTCCTTGATCTGGCTGACGTTGTCATCCAAACCTTCGCTGATTCTCCAGAGTCACCATCTGAACAACCACCTGTATTGGAACCTGCTTTTGAGTTGCCGTCCTCACCTCTTCCTCCAACTGTTCCAGCTCTCCCACTTCCATACGTAGATCTTCACATCCGTCTCATCCGAATCCGCAACCTTGCAGAAGATCTCACCCAAATCCGCAACTTAGCAGGACAATTGAATCCGGAAGAACAAGAGTCTGTTGCGGTTTCCACAGTACAGAATCTGCACAGCAACATCTGTGAGCTGCTTGACATTCTACATTTGTACTTCCCGAATCAAGCCAGATAAATGCCACAGCAATTTCCGCCGATTTTCACTCCAGAAGAACTGATTCCCTTACAGACTATTTCTCTACATAAAGTTCCTATTCCAATACCACCTTTCCCAACCACTCCTGTGAAAGTGTTGATACCACCACCCTCCCCCGCTGGTAAGAGTCTCCGCAGGGAACCAACTGCTGAGAACCTTGCTGCCCTCGACAATATCAAGGAACCTGATCCACCAGACCCACTGGACATTGGACTTTACCCTGTTGATAAGTGTAACTCTGAGCAGGTATCTGAAACCAATTCCCATTGGTCGAACGACTTCGACGACACTTATTTGGAAGGCGACACCAATCCTGACGACACGGACGGAACCAGCACCCGTCCGAGCGTCGTCTCAGCAGCAGTGACGGTGTTACATCAATACACCCTCTTCTTCTGCTTTCCATCTGCTCGATTGTTTGCTGTTGGACTCGTGTGCATCATCCTACTTTGTATAGGTTTGGTTTTGTTTTTCACTACCCTGTTTACCTATACTGCTGACAGTAACCTCCTGGATCTTTGGATCACACTTACTGCCTTTCCCACTGGCAACGTTACCTTGCCAGCCGGAAACGCCACGGTACTTGCAACTACTTCGGTACTTGTAACTACCCCAGCAGTACTTGCAACTACTTCTGTACTTGTAACTACTCCAGCAGTACTTGTAACTACTTCGGTACTTACATCTACTCCTGCTCCATCACCTACTACAGCAGCCTACACAGAGCCCCAACAATACACCGCATTTACCCGCCTGTTTGGATACAGATCCCCCCAGACGACCTCAAAGATAGGTCCCATTGCCACCAGTCATCCCACCCCCTGGGCAGATACATCTGCCACGACAGACTTTTCAACTGGCTATCCTCCAGAGCCTATTGAA
The DNA here is from genome assembly GCF_901765095.1 of Microcaecilia unicolor. Classification (NCBI taxonomy): domain Eukaryota; kingdom Metazoa; phylum Chordata; class Amphibia; order Gymnophiona; family Siphonopidae; genus Microcaecilia; species Microcaecilia unicolor. Next base: position 227,676,344 of record NC_044031.1, on the reverse strand, counting down.
ACCTCTGCGACTACTCCTGTCCTCACTGATTCTCCTGTTTTGCATTCTACAACTGTTCCCAATAATATCAGTAGCTCGGTCCATATTGTCCCCAATCTTACAACTACTTTTGAGGATAATATTACCTTGCTTGAATTACGACCCACCCCTCCTCCTTATTCTCTGGTTCCTCCTAGTGACGCTCCTCCTCCCACGAATACTACTTTAGCCACTTCAAACATCACCGTCCCAGCCACTCGACCTCCCAGATAGCTCATCATCCTTAAGTAACCATCAATATATGTCCCAGAATTTCCCAGATAACCCGCCCTCTCCACCTGATTCTCCCCCACCATCGCCTTTTAGTATAGGTGTACACTTAATCCCTGAACCCCCAGAGTACCTTTTTGATCTAAGAGAGTTAATACATCCTCATTGGGACCCAGCTCCAGAAGACGATCCCAATTGGGACCCCTTCACCCGATATCTGACATTGTGTGAACCTTTGTTTGAGAATTGGACACTAGGTCCTAGCCGAACGGTTACAGACACTGTGATACTGTTTGGAGGAACCTTAGGTTTACAAATAGAACAAACCGACGACCTCCTAATAAGACCAGAAACTGGTGACGTTGTAGATTTTTGGATTATCACATACGCCGTACTGGGCACTGATTGGATACCCTTTGTGTTCATTAGAGAGGTTGGATTGGGACCTTTGGAAGTATACAGTCTTTTTGTTATCCCCGACACTCCTGAAAGAGGAGCTATTAGAATTTACCCACCCTACCCAGTCATTAGAATTTACCAACCCAACCCAAATTCTTCCTAATGATATATCAAGCTTTGGTATACCTAGGAATATTAATTATAGCAATTACAGTTCTGGTTAAGACCCTAGGATTTATTGTGTTACTCATTTTCATTAACCGCCAATTACCTTTGGTACAATTCAGATCTTACATTTAACCATGAAAACTACCAACATGAAGTCCTTCGTCTTCCTCCTGTTGTGTGTGCACACCATACCCACGATACAAGGAACACAGCATCTAGAAAGTTTTCTAAAACAATTCATTACCACTTACGAAATAGCATTACCCACCACCACGGACACAACCACAATAACCCTTGATGTCTGTGCTTACACAATGTGTGGGGCACATCCTGTACAGCAATATTTGTCTGCTTTTGAGGTATACCTGTGTCCCTTCTCCAATTGTGGAAGTTGGGCACAAGTATGGTGGTATACAGGTTCGTGGGTCCCCTACTCAGGTAGTGAGATTCCAGATCTCAAGAAGAGCATTTCTATCATGAAAGTGCGAGTGAATGGCCTCTGTCCAATGACCAAATGCAACCAAGTGGCTATCACTTTCAGAGGAGTAACAGCCACTACCTACAGAACTTATTCCATAGGAATTGATGCCACAGGTAGAGATCCAGTTGGAACGTTCAAGATTATTCCACCCCCAGCCCAACCTACAGCGACCAATCCTTTGATGCCAATAAAGATCCCAGAAGTAAAAATTCCTTACCAGATCGTGCCAATTAATAATTCCAAAGATTTAATAGCATTAGAAACAGGATTTGGAGAAACAAACCTATGGCTCGAATGGGCACATTATACTACAAAGAGCTTGAATGTCTCTAATTGTTATTTTTGTTCCCATGCAAGAGCAGAACCAACTGTAGTTCCTTTCCCTTTAGATCTCTACAATGATCCAGATGGTTTTTGGTGTATGTTAGAATTATTGCAGGTAAAAAACGAAGTCAATCAGTCTTGCCAACATCTTGACAAGCACCACCCTTACTTACCCCCTCGGCTGAGGGTTCCACCTGCATTCAGGATTCCAGATCCTGCTACCAGATATCATACATGTATAGAACGATATGAGGGGAAAAATACACGGTTTTTAGGAAATTTGACTAATTGCAACACAACCTTAGGAAAAGAGAGTCTGCGAAATCTTAATCTCACAAACTTTTCACAAGCTAGAGCAGACATATGGTGGTACTGTGGAGCCCATACTATCCACCATACACTTCACATACGTTGGAAAGGCAGATGTGCCCTAGTAAAATTGGTAATTCCAATCATCATAGCATCTTTGCTCCCTCCTCATAGCAGCTCTTCCTCACGAGTGAAGAGAAATGCAATGCCTGGATCTTTTGATGATCGGGTCTATATAGATGCTATTGGTGTTCCAAGAGGGGTCCCTGATGAGTTCAAAGCCAGAAACCAAATAGCTGCAGGATTCGAATCTACCTTCTTTTGGTGGGCTACTATCAATAAGAACGTAGACTGGATTAATTATATATATTACAACCAGCAGAGATTTGTGAACTACACTAGGGACGCAGTTAAAGGAATTGCAACACAATTAGACGCCACCAGCAGGATGACGTTGGAAAATAGATTAGTTCTTGACCAACTTCTAGCAGCGGATGGCGGGGTGTGCCAAAAGATAGGTACACAGTGTTGCACCTTTATCCCCAACAATACAGCTCCAGATGGATCAATCACCAGAGCTTTGGAAGGCTTAACCTCACTGTCACAAGAATTGGCAGAAAACTCTGGCGTTGATACATCCTGGACTGGTTGGATGGATAAAGCTTTTGGTAAATGGAAGACATTTATCATTTCAGCAGCCACAACTATAATCATAGTGGTAGCAATTTTTGTGCTAGTAGGGTGTTGCATAATCCCTTGTGCTAGAGGCTTAGTAGAACGCTTAATTGAAACCGCAATCACGAAAAAGACAACAGCAGGACAATATGTCCTGTACGAAAATCTCCTTCCCAACACCACAGGAGATGACACATTGGACTATCTCCCTCTGAGAAGGACCAATCGCTATGCAACTGCTAGAGACACTAGAGAGATGTCTGCATCTGTATAATCAGGCAATAGCACACACAGGGATACAATATAACCATATAAAGCTTTATAAGATAAGATATAATCAGTATATAACCAAAGAATTAATGATAAAATAGGTAAGAATAAGATAGAATTTGCATGTTAAAGGGTAGAAGTATAGTAGTTTTTGTATAACCATAGATATTGATAAGTAGAAATGATTGAAATAATTGAAGTGGTGCCAGAATGGTAATCAGAAACCAAATAACTCAGACTGTGCCAGTTTGCACTGAGACTCAGAAAATTTTATGGCCTTGTAGGATACCTTCTGGAATGGATGGTACCATGGTATATTTACCCTGGTGTCACCCTATGGGATAGGGTGAAGAGGGGAATGTTAATATATGGCCTGGTCTTAGATCTACCACTGGAATAGTGATGGACAGGGCCACAGGGCCTAAAACATCTGAAAAAGAACTGACTAGGCCAAATAACTAACGAATGAAATAATATTAGATAATCTGCAGAAAGCAGGTCTGAACAATGAGTCTTGACACAAACAGGTACAGGTACAATATTCAAATAATATATAGCACCTGAAATGAAAGAATGATGGATAAAATGAATAAAATGTGGTTCTCAAAATGGGGCCTATTTTAAGTATATTTTTGTATAAAATGATACTGATACAGAGATCAGAAGGTGTTGTGAAAGGTGTTGATGAAATATGTGAAACTGGTATCTCAACAGAAAAAAATGTTAGTAACCGCAAAAACAGTTTGTTCCAAAAAAACATGTTGATATTACCGGAAAATGTTGCAACCTTGTGAAATACATGGAACGGAAGAGCTGGGTACAAAATGCACAGATGGCAGTACGCGACAGTTTAACCGCAGAAATTGAGAAATATTTGAAAAAAAACAGGTCCCAAAATAGGTGCTGCCATAGACTTCAATAGAGAGATGAGAGTATAAAAGAAGGGTGATTTTGGCTTAAGTGCGAAGTCATCCCCAACGCATCTCAGACGGCAGAGCGCTGTGCCATTGAACCCAGAATCCATCCGATGTCTGTATTAATTTGAAACTTTGGTAAGAATAAATGCCTCCTATCTGAAACCTTTCTCTGTCTTCATTTTCAAGTATTCCTTACCTGTCACTTATTTTACTAACTAAACTAAACACACACTAGACACTCATTTTGTGCACAAAATACTGATAGATTCTAATAGACTATATGTGGGAACATAAATGGCCCAGAATACACCTAGACCTAGAGAGACAGAAAGCAGTGGTCATGGGAATCAGTTTTGAATTACGCCTGCTGATGCCTGCCCAGACCAGACCCCCATGGGACTGGGTGACAATGGAAGTAAGAAAAACAATTCAGAATCTTCTGGATGAACTTAGTACGTTCAATCCTCCATATGGAATAGCCCAAGGAGGACGAAAACGAGGTCAAACAAAACAGTAACAAAACACACCACATCCCGACGGCTTCCTGACACAGGGGGCGAGATCCGGTGCCCCCCTGCTTGTTGATGTAATACATTGCAACCTGATTGTCTGTCCGAATTTGGATAATTTGACAGGACAGCCGATCTCTGAAAGCCTTCAGTGCGTTCCAGACCGCTCAGAGCTCCAGGAGGTTGATCTGAAGATCTTTTTTCTGGAGGGAACACAGTCCCTGGGTGTGAAGCCCATCGACATGAGCTCCCCACCCCAGGCGAGATGCATCCGTCGTTAGCACTTTCGTGGGCTGTGGAATTTGGAATGGGCGACCCAGGGTCAAATTGGTCCGAATGGTCCACAAGTGCAGTGAAGTGCGGCAACTGATGGAGAGGCGGATGACATCTTCTAGATTCCCGGTGGCCTGGCACCACTGGGAAGCTAGGGTCCATTGAGCAGATCTCATGTGAAGACGAGCCATGGGAGTCACATGAACTGTGGAAGCCATATGACCTAGGAGTCTCAACATCTGCCGAGCTGTGACCTGCTGAGACGCTCTGGCCTGGGAAGCGAGGGACAAGAGGTTGTGGGCCCTCGCTTCGGGAAGAAAGGCCTGAGCCGTCTGAGAATTCAGCAGGGCTCCTATGAATTCCAGAGACTGGACTGGCTGGAGATGGGACTTTGGGTAATTTATCACAAACCCCAGCAGCTCCAGGAGGTGAATAGTGCACTGCATGGACCGGAGAGCTCCTGCCTCCGAGGTGTTCTTGACCAGCCAATCGTCGAGATATGGGAACACGTGCACTCCCAGATTGCGTAGATACGCCGCGACCACCATGAGGCACTTCGTGAACACCCGTGGGGCAGAGGCGAGCCCAAAGGGCAGCACACAATACTGAAAGTGCCGTGTCCCCAGGCGGAATCTGAGATACTGTCTGTGAGCTGGTAGTATCGGGATGTGAGTGTATGCGTCCTTTAAATCCAGGGAACATAGCCAATCGTTTTTCTGAATCATTGGTAGGAAAGCATCCTGAACTTCTCTTTGACCAGATATTTGTTCAGGCCTCTCAGGTCTAGGATGGGGCGCATCCCCCCTGTTTTCTTTTCCACAAGGAAGTACCTGGAATAGAATCCCTGCCCTTCCTGCCCGGGTGGCACAGGCTCGACCGCATTGGCGCTGAGAAGGGCGGAGAGTTCCTCTGCAAGTACCTGCTTGTGCTGGGAGCTGAAGGATTGGGCTCCCGGAGGACAATTTGGAGAACCCACTGGTCGGAGGTTATTAGAGGCCACCTTTGGCGAAAAACTCCCCCCGACTGGCAGATCGTCCGGCACAGACACTTTGATGGCGGCTATGTTCCCATGGATCCAGTCAAAAACCCGTCCCCGGTTTTTGCTGTGGAGGCGCCGGGGGCTGCTTAGGCACACGCTGTTGACGGGAACGAGCGCGCTGGGACTGTCCCTGTGCCTGATGAGGCCTTCAGGCCGGCTGGGTGTACCTACGTTTGTTGAAGGCGTAGGGCCCAGCCTGCCTGGCCCGGGAAAAACGTCCACCTGCTGAGGTGGATGCTGAAGGTGCCCGGTGGGAGAGCTTGTCGAGGGCGGTTTCCCGCTGATGTAGTTGGTCCACCAACTGCTCGACCTTCTCACCAAAAATATTATCCCCCCGGCAAGGGACATCGGCCCTGGGTGCGGTTGTCCAGGTCAGAGGCACGCAGCCATGAGAGCCTGCGCATCACTATACCTTGGGCCGCAGCACGAGATGCCACATCACAGGTGTCATATATACCCCTGGACAGGAACTTTCTGCACGCCTTCAGCTGCCTGACCACCTCCTGAAAAGGCCTGGACTGCTCCGGGGGGAGCTTGTCGACCAGGTCCGCCAGTTGCTTCACATTATTCCGCATGTGTATGCTCGTGTAGAGCTGGTAAGACTGGATGCGGGTCACGAGCATTGAAGATTGGTAGGCCTTCCTCCCAAACGAGTCCAGAGTGCGAGACTCCTGCCCCGGGGGCGCTGAGGTGGTATCCCTCGAACTCCGTGCCCTCTTGAGAGCAGAGTCCACGACCGCCGAGTCATGAGGCAATTGAGGCCGCATTAACTCTGGGTCTGAGTGGATCCTGTATTGGGACTCCGCTTTCTTGGGGATGGTGGGATTAGATAAAGGTCTCAACCAGTTCTGAAGCAGTGTCTCTTTGAGGACATTGTGCAACGGTACCGTGGAGGACTCTCTAGGTGGTGATGGATAGTCGAGGACCTCGAGCATCTCAGCCCTCGGCTCATCCACAGAGACCACGGGGAAGGGAATGCAAATAGACATATCCCTGACGAAGGAGGCAAAAGAGAGGTTCTCAGGTGGCGAGAGCTTCCTCTCTGGTGAAGGAGTGGGGTCGGAGGGAAGGCCCACAGACTCCTCTGAGGAGAAATATCTGGGGTCCTCCTCCTCCCCCCACGAGGCCTCTTCCTCGGTGTTGGACATGAGCTCCTGTAGCTCAGACCTCAACCGGGCCCGGCTCGACTTCGAGGTACCGAGACCTTGGTGGCGTCGTCAAGCGGTGGACTCCCGTACCGGCGGGGATGAAGCTCCCTCCATCGACGTCGACTCCACCTGCGTGGCGGTCGAGACCGGCACCGCAAGCGGCGTCGGTGTCGAAGGCCTCGGCACCGGGCTAGAGCACGCCGACGCCTCCATCAACGGCGCCGAGGGCGCAAGCACCCCCGGCGCCAGCACAGTCTGGCGCATCAGCCCTTCCAGGATCCCCGGAAGGATGGCTCGGAGGCACTCGTCCAGGCCCGCTGTCGGGAAAGGCGATGGGGCCGGTAGAGGTGTCGGTGCCGGAAGCTGTTCGGGTCCAGGAGACGGCACCGAAGTACTGGTGCCCTGACGTAACGATACCTCTACCACCGAGGGGGAACGCTCCTCCCGGCGCTGCCGCTTCCTCGGCGTCGAATCATCTCTGGAGCCGGTAGCCACATGCGCCGTGGGCGACCGATGACGGTGCTTCTTTGTCTTTTTTCGGTGCCCGTCATCGGCGCTCAGCGGTACCGAAGAGGAGGAGGTAGATCCCCCCTCGGCCTCGAGGGATCGGGTCCGACAGGGTTCGGTCCCGAGGGCCCTTGGTAGAGGGAGTGACCGGGGCCGATTGCCCACGCGGCCGCTCACCCCTGCCATCTCCGGAAGACCGGCGGACCAACGGGACCTGTGCTCCTGGGGTCGGTGCCGATTTCGTGGACATTGGTACCGAAGATCCGGCCGTCGACACCGATGCCGTCGAAGTCGAGGGGCCGGCGCAAGTTCCGAAAAGACGGTCCCGAAGAACTTGCCTCGCCACCTGTGTCCGTTTCCGTAAACCGAGACATAAGGTGCACGTCTTGGTATCGTGCTCCGGCCCGAGGCACTGGGGGCACCAAGCGTGTCGGTCTGCGAGATATGCCGGCCACACCAACCACACTTCTTAAATCCACTCGGGACCTTCGAGGACATCGACGGAAAAATCGCGTCGGCGAAGTCAAAGTCGTCGATGGTGGCAGTAAAAATCACACCTCGAAAAATAACTCGACCGCGCAGCCACAAGGCCGTAACAAGACGCCCCCGCTAAAAGAACGAGGGGGAAACAAAGATTTTCTCTTTTTTTTTGAAACAAATTAAAATAGAGAAAAACAACGAAGAAGAAAACGATGAAGAAAAAAGACTCGCGGAAAAACGCGATCCGGTTTCCGGGGCTGACAGAGAGAGAGACGAACACGGCTCTCTCCAGCGTGGAAAAGAAAAGACTGAGCGGGAACGGTCGCGCACGGGCGGGAAGACGGCCGCGCGAATGCGCGGTGGGCGTGCCCTGCGTGCGGGACCGCCCGCAAAGTTTTGTTCCGGTTGGTGGGGGCTGCCGTGGACGTCAACCCAGTCGTGAGAACAAGCAGCCTGCTTGTCCTCGGAGAAGCTGAACTACAGTAGACAAACATTATTAAAACATTTTTGTACAGTACAAGTACAGGAACTTACCTAGTGTGGTCTGTTTTCTTAAAACAAACTGTTTGCTTCTTGCAAAATCAAGAATGTTTTGTAGCTGTAAAATTTTGATGCTGTCCACATCCTGAGTTTCTAGCCATCTCACATGATTTATTTGCTATAAACAGCCATACACACTGCTGAACCGCTGGATTTGTTAATTACCAGACTTCAGATGATTTAGTGCAGGTAACTTTTCTTGAGTAGACAATGACTTCCGCTTATGAGATGGTTTCTTCATGTACAAAGCTCACAACAAAGACAACGGAAGACAACACTGATAAGGAAAAATCCACCCGTGGTAGATTGCAGAACAGCACCGAGCAGACAAAGCCACTTGAATAAAGAGTTCACCCGTGGTAGATTCCAGAACAGCACCTGGAGCTGAAAAAAGCCGCGTTTATAACGAGTCCACCAGGAGCAGGAAAAGCTGCGTGGATAATGAACGCACAAAGACCCAACCCCAGCATAGCTAAACATTGGCAAGAAAGTTTTTCAAGCAGAGAAAGGGGTGAGCTCCACCCCAGCGTAGCTAGACATTGGCAGGAGAGAAAATGTCAGTAAAAAAAAAAAAAGGGAGCCAATACATGATTGTATTATAAGCGGGTTTGAGTTATAACGGTGTTCCACTATATTGTGATTTCAGTGCGGCTCAACTGCTATTTGAATGCTATGTCTATGACATAAGATTAAAATAAAAAGTGTCTTTAATTAATTTATTATAGTATTTATATCCTGCTTTTAATCCAAAGCAGAATACAATAAAAACATACATAAAATCAATAAAAGTATAACACAAGAAGCCGATCATAAGCTTCAATCTCTAACACTGTGTGCTAACCTATGAGAAAAGTCCATATCTAATCCAAGATCAGTCACCCCCAAATTGTTTCACAAAAAAATGTTTTCAAATGTTTTTTGAATTATAACCTATCAGGATACAATCTCAAATAACTTGTTAAGTGGTTCCATAAAGAAGGTCAGTCTTACTCTTGCACATATCCTTGCACCATCCTGGCACTGAATGGACCAACTTTGGAAGATGGTGGTTGCTGACCACTTGTTTCTAGGTTGCAAAGGAGTAGCCCGATCAGCAATCTGATGCCGTCAGACTTGTGAGTTCTTGTACCAAGTAGAGCGCTGCTGAGCCCGGTACTCGGACCAGGTTCTGCCTGGTGGCTGGACAACCCCGGGTTTCACCTGCCCTGACCACCGTTCCCCAGAGGTTGAGCCCCTAGGTGCGGGCGGCCTGCAGGACTTACGGGACAGAGCTGGAAGCTGGGTGATGAATGTATTGGCCAGGCAGTCAGCAGGTCAAGAGAGTAATCCAGGTACAAGCGGCAGTAAGTACGCAGGCAAGCGAGTAATCCAGGTACAGGCGAAAGTCAGTAGGCAAACGGCAGGCAGAAGGGTAAGCCAGGTACAGGCAAAGTCAGCAACGAGGGACCAGTAGATAAGAAGCAGACTACAGAGTTAGAAACACCTACCAAAGTAGAAGCCGAAGCATTGAGTCCAGGGAGAGCTCAGCTGATAAAGTGCTGGCACTCTGACATCAGCAGGGAGAAGGGGCACAGCCATAGGACAAGAGCAGGGGAAGGAGGAACCAGAAGACCAATAGGAGAGAAGCAAGGGAAGCTACTCCAGAAGATAAATTCTGACAAAGAACTCTGTACTTAGTCCTTAGTTTGGATTGGTTACCAGAACAAGGTTTAGAGCTTCTGCAGATAGTGATGAGGCCTAAAGCACTACTGCTGCCTTGAAAAAGCATGGCCAACAAAGCACCTTCTCAGGTGAGAAAAACTGCTTCAGATTCCTTGTTTGCAGAAGTAGGGTTGGAGAGATTATGCAGTGTTGAATGGTTAAGGACATCCACAGCCTTCTTGATCTCTCTATGAAGAGATTCCTTCTGGTATAAGGCACAATGAAGCTTTCATGCACACATTCATGAAGTCCAGATGCCTGAAGTCATAAGATTCTGTGCTTTGGTACAGAGAGTTTCTTGATGCAGTCTCAGTGACAAATGCCAAACAGATAAGCTTTTTATGGAGCAAGATGGCGGCTGCCAGCTTTCAGCTTAGCAGAAAGCTTTCCTGCAATTTGGTTTACTCATTCCCCACATGAGGAAGAAAAGAAAGGGTAGCAGTGGGGCCAGTTATTTACCTAAGACTGCAGCCCCAAAGTTGAGTCCAATGGATCGGCATATTCAGCACCCACCACTGACTGGAAGCACCTGTAAGGCTGGCTAAAAAGGAGACTTCTGTAGTGTCATATCATTAAGCTCAGGCAAAGGGCAGGTTCTTCCTAACCCAGTGACCAGATCTCCCCTAGCTGGGGATTCGACGCTGTCAGTGCTCTTGCCCCATTATTTGTGGACTAAGATGTTGGGTGAATTGGAATTTATTTTATTTTCCTTCATTGAAGATAACTCCTTTGTTTCTTTTTACTTTGATATATTTGTATTCACCTTAATTTTTCCTATCAAGATTTATTCTTATAATATAATTTGAAATTTTCACAAACATTTTTTAAAATGCAGCTTTTCATATTTTTCACCTCAGCGAGTAGTGAATAGATTTCACCTTAATCCTCTTGAAGAAAGTGGTCTGCAAACATTGTTTCCGTTCCATATTAAGTGCTGGATTATGCAAGTCAGCTAGGATACCGTACCAAATTGGAGCATTCTGATAATGCCTCCTATCAAAATGGTCCAGATCAGACATTCATAACCTTGGCAACCATGGATGCTTCTTAGACTTCCTGGCATTTTTCAATGAAGCTGAGCACCAATCAAATCCTTCACCTGTCTGAAAACAATAATTGGCGTCCACTTTCTTATGGAAAAGTTATATATCTTACCTGATAACTTTCTATCCTTTAGTCCTATTAGACCAGTCCAAATGGGTTGTACCAGCGGATGGAAAAAGAGGAAGAAAATAGTTCTTGTGACTCGTCCCTTAAGGATACTATGCAGCATAGGATTTCGGTATTTCAAATGGGCAAGCAATGGTGCTCAAAATCTGCCTGATGGCCAACACTGAAACTTCAACACAAAGTGATTCAAATCAGGTCATAACCTTACCAACTAGTGAGGCATATACTCTGACATGCAGATAATTCATTGAGTCAGGAGACATGCAACATTCAATAGGTTAGGAAAAACTTAAAAGTAGAATCAGAGATATCTGAAAAATATAGCATGTAAGCAAAATAAAATTAATCAACCCAGGAGGGATTCTGGACTTGTATTACAGGACTAAAGGAAAAAAAGTTATCAGGTAAGATATAACTTTTCCTTCCACAGCATCCTATCAGACCAGTTCAGACAAATGTAGCAAAGCAATGCCCCCATCATAGGGCGGGACTAAAAGATCTAAACATTCAAAAAAAGAGAGAGAATTTTGCAAATAAACACATCATTGATCTTCCCAGTCTAATAAACTGACGAGAGATAAAATGGAATAGACTTAGAGGTCCTTTCCAGTGGTACCTAATAGACAGAACCAAGAGCAATCAGAAGGGCTCTGGAAAGACAAAAGGTATGGAAGAGAACGATGAAAGTCCCATAAGAATAAACAACAGAAAATAGCATTGGCAGACCAATAACAAACCATCTGTTTTCATTGAAAGTGTCTTTGAAGGCAACAGCCTAAGGCTAAGTCACATCTATGAAGGGAATATTGAAAATCCAGAGAAAGAAAATATAGGAAGAAAGCTATCAGGGGCTGAAAAACCATTATGCTTTCTTATCTACATCTATGACAACCAAGGCACCCTTCATTGAGAGTAAAGAAGGGAGACCAATGAGAAAAGCTATTGACTGACCTGGTGTCAGAGTGTGCTCTATTCAGATATGAAAATCAAAATATCATTGTAAGAGCAAGAAGAGGACATAACAGCCCTGAGACACTCAAATAGGACAACCCACGTTAGGAGGCTATTAATCTGAGAATAAGACTACAATATTAGAGAATTCCTGCAGTTGTATAACAGAAGTGGCTAATGCCAGTGCTATCTTGTTAGCAGCGTAAAACAGCAAGACTATTGAATCGCACAAGTAGGTGACCTTTATAGCCTGAGCCATATCAGTGACAGGCAAAACTGTATTAAATAGTTGTGCAAAGTAGATGAGGCAACCACCAAAAACCAACAAAGGCAGCCTACTAAAACAGTCATGCGGCATAAAGTAAATGCATCAAGAGATGTTATACCTGTAGCCGCAGTAGCTAGAGCTATAGACATGACTGCCAAATCTGGTGACAACCAGGCCATCACTAGAGCAGGAGTTAGAGGTGGCTGCGGTGGCTGGTGCAGTACAGGCAGCAGAGTAATAGAGGTAGCTTTGATAACTGGTGACATTGGTGGCTGCTGACTCTGAAGCTACATCTGTGGATGCTGCAACTGACATATGCATAGATGATGACTGATGCTCTCCTTATGGTTACCACAGTCAATGACATGCAGTCAGCTGCTGTCTGGGTACCACAAACAGCTAGAACATCTGATGCCATATAAGCAGGTTTAAAACTGTCATACAAGCAGCTTTCATAACTGGGCCATAAGACAATCGCTAGAACTGAGCTGCACAGGCAGCTGGTGCCATACCTGCTGCTGCATCAAGGCTACTAGAACAGCGCTATATAACTGACTTGGAACACTAGGACCGGTGAGCCTGACGTCGGTGCCAATCAAAATGGTAGAGACTATTATAAAGAACAAAATTACAGAGCATAGTCAAAAGCATGGATTAATGAGACAAAGCCAACATGGATTTAGTGACGGGAAATCTTGCCTCACCATTCTATTACATTTCTTTGAAGGGGTGAACAAACGTGGATAAAGGCCGAGCCGGTTGATATTGTGTATCTGGATTTACAAAAGGCATTTGACAAAATACCTCATGAAAGACTCCAGAAGAAATTGGAGAGTCATGGGATAGGAGGTAGTGTCCTATTGTGGATTAAAAACTGGTTAAAGGATAGAAAACAGAGAGTAGGATTAAATGATCAGTATTCTCAATGGAGAAGGGTAGGGGGGTTCCCCAGGGGTCTGTGCTGTGACTGCTGCTTTATAACATAGTAACATAACATAGTAGATGACGGCAGAAAAAGACCTGCATGGTCCATCCAGTCTGCCCAACAAGATAACTCATATTTGCTGCTTTTTGTGTATACCCTACTTTGATTTGTACCTGTGCTCTTCAGGGCACAGACCGTATAAGTCTGCCCAGCACTATCCCCGCCTCCCAACCACCAGCCCCTCCTCCCAACCACCGGCTCTGGCACAGACCGTACAAGTCTGTCCAACATATTTATAAATGATCTAGAGATGGGAATAACTAGTGAAGTAATTACATTTGCTGACAACACAAAGTTATTAAAAGTTGTTAAATCGCAAGAGGATTGTAAAAAATTAATTACAAGAGGACCTTACAAGACTCGGCGTCTAAATGGCAGATGACTTTTAATGTGAGCAAGTGCAAAGTCATGCATGTGGGAAAGAGGAACCGGAAATATAGCTACGTAATGCAAGATTCCACGTTAGGAGTCACCGACCAGGAAAGGGATTTCGGTGTCGTTGATGATACGCTGAAACCCTCAGCTCAGTGTGCTGCGGCGGCTAAGAAAGCAAATAGAATGTTAGGTATTATTAGGAAATGAATGGAAAACAAAAGTGAGGATGTTATAATGCCTTTATATCAGTCCATGGTGCGACCGCACCTCGAATATTGCGTTCAATTCTGGTCACCGCATCTCAAAGAAGATATAGTGGAATTAGAAAAGGTACAAAGAAGGGCAACGAAAATGATAAAGGGGATGGGATGACTTCCCTATGAGGAAAGGTTAAAGCGTCTAGGGCTCTTCAGCCTGGAGAAAAGATGGCTGAGGGGAGATATGATAGAGGTCTATAAAATAATGAGTGGTATGGAACGGGTAGACATGAATCGCTTGTTTACTCTTTCAAAAATACTAGGACTAGGGGGGCATGCAATGAAACTACAAAGTAGTAAATTTAACACGAATCAGAGAAAATGTTTCTTCACTCAACGTGTAATTAAACTCTGGAATTTGTTGCCAGAGAATGTGGCAAAGGCAGTTAGCTTAGCGGGGTTTAAAAAAGGTCTGGACGGCTTCCTAAAGGAAAAAGTTCATAGACCATTATTAAATTGAGTAGGAGAAAATCCACTGCCTATTTCTGGGATAAGCAGTATAAAATGTATTGAACGTTTTGGGATCTTGCCAGGTATTTGTGACCTCGATTGGCCACTGTTGAAAACAGGATGCTGGGCTTGATGGACCTTTGGTCTGTCCCAGTGTGGCAATACTTATGTACACGTACGCAACTGCTGAAGTTAAAGAACAAATTCAGCTATTTCAGCCACATAGCACAGCTGACTGCACTACTGTATAACAGAGATGGTTGTTGCATCTATGAAATACCAGTATTGTTCAACCCTGGTGGTTGTTGCAGGCACAGAACATAGGTGCCTGCTTAAGCTGAGTGGTACTGGTGATTGTTGCAACTATGAAACAAGCCAGTTAGTGCAGATAAGCAAACAGTGGCTGTTGCAACTACACAACAAAGGTGATAACAGGAGCAATACAGGTAGATGCTGCAAGACGGCTAGACTGGCAGCTACTTTAAGGGTGCAATACAGGTAGCTGCTGCTTTAGAAGAGCAATACAGGTGACTGCTGCTACAGGGGAGCAACCCAGAGGAGTACTGCAATTGTGTACTACAGGTGGCTGTTGCCATGGTGCAACCAAGATTGTTGCTGCAAATGTGGATGATGCCATCCCTTGCAACAAAGGTGTTTGGTGCCATTGTGTAATACAGGTAGATATTGCCACTGTGCAATTGCACAACCCAGGTGGATAACAGAACACACAGGGGCTGAGAAGCCCAGGAAGATATAGAAGGAACTGTAAACTATATGTGGAAGTGGAGTGGAGGAGTGGCCTAGTGGTTAGGGTGGTGGACTTTGGTCCTGGGGAACTGAGTTAATTCCCACTTCAGGCACAGGCAGCTCCTTGCGACTCTGGGCAAGTCACTTAACCCTCCACTGCCCCATGTAAGCCGCATTGAGCCTGCCATGAGTGGGAAAGCGCGGGGTACAAATGTGACAAAAATAAAATAAATAAAATAACCACATCTGAATGGAAAAAACACTGTGCAACCGGGCCAGCTCCGAATCATAAGTGGCTACCAACCTTCTTCATCTGCATTATTTCCATAACTGAAAAAATTAATGCAACTATCGTAAATCTGGCAAGCCAGATGAGTAACTCATGTTGAAACAGACTGCACCCATCAGCCAAAAGTTGAATTGTACAGCTTTGATCAGACAGGAATTTTATTTTTAATACTGTGATGGGCTGAGGAAGATAAGAACAGTTGATTCTTAGTAACTCCATAATGGAAAAACTAAACACAGTTAACTGCAATTAATAACTGACTGCTGCACATATGAACAGATTTACTTTAATTGATATTCAAATTAAACAGAGAGAAAGTAGTAGAATCTTTATCTTCTATTCAAGCAGCTACTGTAACAGTTAAGATGACTGCAAAAGAGTATGCAGCAATGAACAAAAGAATAGAACATGTCCTAGTAAGGGGTAAAACCCCTTTTTTTTCAAACTTGAGGAGAAATAATAAATGTCTAGATTTGTTTACTTTGTATCAGTCAGGAAACACTTGAAAAAACAAGCACCAGCTGACAAATGGAAAACGAGTGTTGGCGGGAAAAACTGTAACAATCTAGAACACTGAGGAAAATTTAATGTCACTCAAACAGGAGTAGTTAACCTTCCACACAGGTCTCAAAAAATATTTGCCGAGTATTGATAGTCACACAGAACATTTAACTGCTTATAAAAACTGGAAGGACAAAGGTTCCTCTCAGTAATCGCTACTGTGAGAAACAGTCAAGCCAAATACCAGTGAGAGCTTAATAAGGAATAGATACCAGAGCACTGAAATAACAAATAAATCAGAACAGGTTCAACAAATTCATAGTGACACAGGAGATGCTTGTGGTCCGAAAGCCCAGTGGGGGGAGGTAGGGAACTCAGACTTCTCTGAGATATACTTCAGCTCCATAAAACAGCTGCTTCCTTTTTTTTTTAAATTGGAGCTTATGACAAAGAAGGCACACCCAGCTCAACTGAAACCCAGGCAATAAAACTTGGGTTAGGAAATCCAGCCTAGGAGGGCACCACCAACTCGACAAACACAGCTGAGAAATTGGTTCAGGGGAAAGCCAAACAGGCACCTTCCAACTCAACTGAGACTCAGCATAAAACTGGCTCAGGAGCAGAAAACCCCAAAAGGATTAAAGTTCAACTGAAACTAGTTAGAAACCAGGTCAGGAGAAGGGCTGTTAGTCCCTCATCCATCCGCTTGGGGGACAGAAAAACACTGAATATTCTATGCTGCATAATACCCTTAAAGAGCGAGTCAAAAGAACATAAATTAATAAGGTATTAAGCCAGCTGTAAATGTTGTGTAGTTCCTCTACAGTACCTTGCCATATCATAAGTATATCATCAATATACCTTTGTCCTATTCACATTGTAGTTTTTTTCTTTATTGTTAAAGATTGTTGTTATTAGACACAACCCATTTGTCTGGACTGATCTGATAGGATGCTATGGAACACTATTCCCCACATACTCTTGCATAAGCTGGGAGAACAGGATCTGTCTCATTCCCTGGACCACTAAACTAACAGGGGAAACTAGAAACAAAAAAAAATTACTACTGTCTGTGTAGTCAATGTTAATGGAAAAAGATGAACTGAGTCATTCTATATAGTCACCAAAACACAGGAATTAGACGCACATACAGAAATGTTTGAGTCTTTACTAGAAAGCTCTGGAAGTGTTTTATATTGGTACAATGGGATATCATCCATCTGAGACATGAACTGCTCTGCCACAAAAAAATAATCTGTAACTTGGGATCTTATTTTTTACTTTTTGAATCTCCCCTCCTGTCCTCTTGTAAACCTTACATAAACATTATTCAGATTCATGAACTGAAGTATGGTGAGATTTATTCATACTTGTTACATTTTCTTTTGTTGCATTCTCCTATACTACTAGTCCAGCCACCCTTAACAACTCATTATCTAACTTTTGAGAAGCATACATACTGCTGGTTATATGGCGCCCCCCAAGTTTCATATAATCGTTCCTTGGAACATGATATGATTGGACTATATTCTTCTATTTTTTAATAATTTCTTATAGAAGTTGAAGAATTATAAAAAGCTGGGCTAAACAAATCTTGATCCTTGTATTGTGTTAACCTCTGGTTTTTTAATGTTAATTTTTTTCTATAGTGCCCCTTTTTATCATTTATTCATTTAATATATTGCTTCTAAATAAGCATATCTTGAAGCGGTTTACATTACATCAATAAAAAGGGGAAAAGGAAAAAAATTCCATTATTCAATATAAAAGAGAGAGTCAAACTAAAGGCTCAGCCAATCCAGACCGAAGCAATCGCACAGAAACAATCATATAATACTCAATACACACCATGGTCATTCAGTGTATCAATACAGCAAATTAGACAGAAACAAAGTGAGTATTAGGCAGTCTCGCTTGCCACACAGACCAATACCTGTGACTATGCTTTAAAAAAAAAAAGAGATTACCAATAAGCTCTTAGTTCATATTATCTTGGCACCATTTTTACTTTTGATGTCATTTTTCCTCTGGATTCCAATTGACACTTACATTTATCATTTTTTCTAGTTCTCAAGTTCTGAGCTTTGCTTCCAAGTCTCACATACCATTCATTATGACCTTCAGAGACTGGTAATATGCAAGTCTAAATTCCTATATCAAATCACATAGCTTAATAAATATATTCGCATTTCTATGATTTTTATTCATGTGACATGTTTTTTGTTCACTCAATTCTGTTATTGTCCATATTTTTTTTACATGTTCATAGTTTTAATTTTTGTTTTATACATTTGTTTAAACCCCAATGCAGGCAAATGCCAAAACACAGTCCTCGTTGGGTCATGTATTGAAGTCCGTCTTTCAACAGTTTTCCTGCAGTTCTTCATCTGGTTCTATGCCCAAAACCTACTATACACCAACTCTGCACCCCTTAGGAAACCACTGCAGAATATATCAGCAAACAATACTAAAATTACAATATACAAAGCTCAAAGAAAGAGCATACAGTGCCCAGAAGATACCCCAAGGCAGGCTCTGGACTAGTCTAGCAGGACTCAAGAAAACAGGTGTGAATACATTTCACATTTTTCATCATGTTAGATTAGACCAGACCAATGGTATGCACAAAAGCAATACCTTACTGGGAGGGAAAAGACAAGACCCCTAAAAGCAGTATACTTAAAATGCACCATCAAAGCCAAGTTCACTGCCCAATGCCTTAGCCACAGCTGTTTATGGGCCACCACACCAACACTACCAATTGAAATCAGATACGGATGAGGTCATAAAGAATATCTTCTACAAAGGCACTCCCTACGCCAAGCAAGCCACCTCCAGGGACTCTAGCAATTGCTCAGCCCATCGCAAAAGAGCTTGAACCATATATCCCCTGCACACAGATGCCTGCACCCCAGCTGCCAAGAAGGCAAAAGCCTGCTAGAGGAGCTGCTCCACATTTCTGTCATGGGAATCCTTCAGCAAAGAGATTCAGTCAACCGGAATAACCATCTTCTTTGTCACTGCCATGAACAGAGCATCCACATGACACATAAGGAATAATTTGTCCAGTTCTTGCCACAGGAGTGGATAGAGTCTGCTGAAGAGCTTTGTGCCTCGGATACTATCCTCTGGCCTTCCCATCCAGTTAGAACCATTTAAGACAGGGTCCTATGAAGCAGGAAGGCACTGGGCATCTCCAGAGGCCTTCAAGGATGGAACTCCCATCTGAGAGCTCCACCTGGGTGACAGACAGAATACAAAGGCCCGAGGTTACCAAGCCAGAAAGTTAACTGAGCTCCTCCTCCCTGAACAAAACAACCACTAGAAAATCCTCCTCCTGATCTGGACAGATGTTCCTCATCTCTAGGGAGACAATCTTCCACAGCAAGTCTTCAAAGAACTCTTCATTCAGCCCTCACAGTCCCCTAAAAGGTAAACAGATGTGAACAAGTTCAAACCACTGCTATGCTGCCTAGGCCTCTTGGACCCCAGACCTAGGGTGAGCCCCCCCCCCCCCCAATCAAAACTTGCTGGACACACTGCAATGATCTGAATCCACTCAGGCCCCAGAGGGCCCTCTCAACACTGCAGTATAGACTGGGTGGGAAGGGATCTCATCCACACCTGTGTGCTTTTGCCAGGATGGGCATGAGGTTTTGGGAAAACTGTTGGCAGAACTGACTGGCTAAGAAGCAAATTTGACACTACCTTAGGAAGGAATTTAGGATGTGTGCAGAGAACTACTCTGTTATAAGATCTTGTTTAAGGTGGATCCGCTACTTGAGCCTGTAACTCATCAACCATGAGCTGAAATGACTGCCACCAAAAATGAGACCTTCCAGGTCAGGTACTTCAGATGGCATGAATCAAATGGCTCAAAGAATTTTCATCTGCTGAGCGAGGACAAAGTTGAGGTCCCATGACACAGGCAGAGGTTTGATGGTGGGGAGCTTTCTCAGAAGAAAACCTTGCATAAAACGAACAAGAGGGCTTACCCTCTAAATGGTGATGGTGCAATTCGAGATGAACCCTTACAAACCTGGGTGTTTACACCAGACTCAGAGACATGTAGAAGGTTATCAAGCAGTTTTTGTGTAGAAGAAGTGAAAGGATCTAGGGCCTCGCCATCCTACCAGATGGTAAACCTCTTCGATTTAAAAGTATAACATATCTTAGTGCAATCTGTCCTGGAAGCCAGCAGGATCTTGGAAACACCCTCCTGCAGTTGAAAGGATGAAAATTCTACACTCTCAACAGTCAAATCTTGAGGGACACAGACTGGAAGAGACTCCTCATTCTACTAGCTGAAATTCAAAAAACACTACAGTCTCCAAGGTTCTTCGAAGGACAACTCCAGAAGAAGAGGGAAACAAATCCGTCATGGCCAATAAGATGTAATAAGGATTATGGTTCCGAAGTCCAGCTCCAGCTTAGTCTTCCCTATTAAGAGAAGCTGGAGGATACACATACAAAAGGCTCACCCCACCAGTCGAGGAGGAAGGCATATGATGCTAACATGCTGTGTGACCTGAGCCTGGAACATTTCTGAGGAACCTTGTTGTTGAGATGAGTGGCGAAAAATCCACCACAGGGGTGCCCCACTTTTGCAGAATCTGACGGGCAACGCCCATGCTAAGAGACCACTAGTGAGATTGCATTACCATGTTCACTCTGTCCACTAGACTGTTGTCCTTGCACAGGTACGTGGCCCTGAGCACCATTCCCTGCTGGGATGCCCACTGCCATATCCCAATAGCTTCCTGACACAAGGGTAGGAACCTGTATTCATACAGACAATCAGACTGCCATGTACTAAGAAAAATTAGCATGAACAGCCAATCTCAAAACAGCTCCAGGAGACTTAAGCAGACCAGTGACCCTGTGTGTAAAGTCCATCTACATGAGCATCCCATCCCAGGTTGGATGCATCTGTGATCAGTATCTTCCGCTGAGGAGAAATTTGGAATGGAAGTCCCAGAGTCAAATTGGTTCAAATTGCCCACCAGAGAAGTGACTGTGCCAACTCTAGGGTGACCAAGATAACATCCTCAAGGTTTCCCTGTGGTTTGACACTACTGGGAAGCTAGGGTCACTGAGTGCCTGGCAAATGAAGACATGCCATGCACTGTGGAGGTCATTTGGCCCCAACAACTTCAACATCTGCTGAGCCGTGATCTGCCGACTGTGCTTCACCAGAGTGTAGATGCAGATGAGAGCACCCGCCCGTACCTCAGGCAAGTAGGCTCAAGCCTGAACCATGTCTAGCAGGGCTCCAATGTATTCCAATTGCTGTACTGGGAGCAAGTGGGACTTGGGGTAGTTATAACAAACCCTAGTGACTCCAACACCTGAACAGTTCTCTACATTGATACTTGACCACCTTCCTTTGATGTAATCTTGACAAGCCAATCTTACAGATAGGGAAACACATGAACTCCCAGTCTGTGTACCAACACTACAACTACTGCAAGGTGATTGGTGAAAACACTGGGAGTGAACACAAGGTCAAATGGCAGAACACGATACTGGTAGTGGTATTTCCCCACCCAAAATTTGAGATACTTCCTGCAACTAGGACATATCTTGATGTGGGTATAAGCATCATTTAAGTCCAGAAAGCATACCTAATCGTTCTGAATCATGAGAAAAAGGGTGCCCAGGGAAATCACCCTAAACTCTTCTTTGACCAAGAATCTGTTCAAGGCCCTTAGGTCTAGGATGGGACCGAATCACCCCCCTCCCCCCCCCACCTTTCTTTAGGCACAAGTACTTGGAATAGAATCCCTTCATCCCTTGGTGGAATGGGTTCAACCTCATGGGCCTTTAGAACAGAGAAGTTTTTCTCTGAGAGCACTACAAAGGGGAAAGCTGAAGTTTTGACACTTGGTGGGCAATTTGGAAGAGGTTGACACCAACTGAGGAAGTAGTCTTCCTGGACAATTTGCAGAACCCACTGGTCTGAGCTTACAGAGAGCCACCTTCCTTGGAAAAATTTCAGCCTCCCTTCTACCTGTATATCATTTGGGATGGATACTTTTACTGGAGCCAGTCAAAAGCACATCCCCTGCTTAGACTGGAGAGCTGGCTAGGACTTCTGGGACTGCTGCTGCCAAGAATGGGAATGCAGAGGCTGGGCCTGCTGTGAAGGGCAGGATAAAGGAGTGCACATGCCTGTAAGTGTAGTAAGAGTTCTTCAGACTTCTGCCCGGAAACTTCCTAGAAGTGAGGCCACAGAAGCAGCAGGCCACGACGGTGGATTTGATGGTATCAGCTCTCTTTATGAGGTGCACCACCTCTTCCATGTTTGGTCCAAAAAGGTTATCACCTTGGCAAGATATGTCTGCCAACTTTTCCTGAACTGCTGGTTCAGGGTCCAAAACATGAAACCATGAGCATCTGCACATGCTGATACTTGTAGCAAGTCTGGATGCCACAACAAAAGTATCAAAAGTAGCCCGCGCCAGATGTTTTCTGAACTGCTTCTGCTTAGCAGCTTTCTGGTGAAGTTCTGCAGCTTGTACAGCAGGAGAATATCCACAAACTCAAGTACATTGCTCACCCAGTTCAAGTAAATGCTTGTGTAGAGCTGGTATGACTGGATACGGGAAATGAGCATCAAGCCCTGAAAAACGTTTCTCCCAAAAGATTCCAGAGTGCAAGAATCCCTACCAGGAGAATCTGAGGCATGGGTCCTCAAGCTTCTGAACTTTTTGAGAACAGATTCAACCATCATGAAATGGTATGGAAGCCATGGCTTCAAAGATTCCAGAGTGCAAGAATCCCTACCAGGAGAATCCGAGGCATGGGTCCTCAAGCTTCTGAACTTTTGAGAACAGATTCAATCATCATGAAATGGTGTGGAAGCCAATGCTTCTTGAATCTGGAAGCCTTCTAGACAAGGAGTCCACCTTCTTAGGTACAACCTGCACTGAGAGTGGGGTATCCCAATTCTTCAACTGTGTTTAAGGATTAGTCAAGGACGTCCATTTCAGCCCTGGGCTTATCCTCAACCTCAACCTCCAACTTAAATGGAACGGCCTCAGCCATTTCCCTAAAAAAAAAAAAAAATGGAGAGCTCCTATGGGAGACATCCTCCTCTCCTGCAGTGAAGAAGCGCATGAAGGTAGGCTAAGGGATCTCTCCTCCAAGAGGTCCTCTGGCTCTACATCAGATCCTCCAGGAGCAGTCCAAATCAGCAAAATATTCCTCATGAGAAGCCCGAGTCTGCTTCTGCCTCCGTCTACTGGGTACAGAGCCAGATTCTGGGAGGGAGTGCCGAGGTGCAGCTCCTCCTCCAATGGGCTTGAAAGGAGCACTGCATTAGTCGGTGCTGGCACAATGCCCAGCAAGGCACCAGAGTCAACGAACAGCCAACAGGCAATGTGTGCGGGTCTCCAGGATGGGCTAAAGCAGCATCAGACTGTAACATAGTAACATAGTAGATGACGGCAGAAAAAGACCTGCACGGTCCATCCAGTCTGCCCAACAAGATAACACATATGTGCTACTTTTTGTGTATACCTTACCTTGATTTGTATCTGTCTTTTTCAGGGCACAGACCGTATAAGTCTGCCCAGCACTAGCCCTGCCTCCCAACCAGCAGCCCCTTGATTTGTATCTGTCTTTTTCAGGGCACAGACCATATAAATCTGTGCAGCACTAACCCCTCCTCCCAACCACCAGCCCCGCCTCTGCATTAGTAATCATTATTAACATCCTACTCAAGTTCGCCCCTTACACCTACCTGCTGACAGAGGGGCTCAGACTATACTATTATACTCTATGGGGTAAATATTCAACCTGTGACAGCGATTTTTTAGCTGTCTCCTGCTTCATGCCTGAATATTCAATGATGGGCAATGTCCGGGCCTGACACTGAATAACATACAGGTAAGTGTGGCTAGCCACCATTTATTGGTTAAGGGCCAATATTTCAATTTCAATTTATTTGATATACTGCAAATTTTCAACAAAAAAAAAAGGGGCCCTTTTACTAAGACGTGTAAGCATCTACGTGTGCCCAAGGCGTGCCAAAATGGAGTAACTGCCCGACTACCGCGTGGCTTTTGAGGTAATTTCATTTTTGGCGCGTGTCCAATATGCGCGTCTGAAAAATAGTTTTTATTTTTGGGCACGCATAACAAACACGCGCCAAGTGGCATTTGGCACACGTAGGTCATTACTGTGTGAGTCTTTACCGCTAGGGCAACAGCTGGCGGTAAGGTCTCAGAACCAAAATGGACATGCAGCAATTTTCATTTTGCCACACATCCATTTTCATTAAAAAAATTTTTAAAGGCCTTTTTTACAGGCACGCTAAAAAAAATGGATCGGCCGCGCCCAAAACCCACACCTACACTACCGCAAGCCATTTTTCAGCGCACCTTTGTAAAAGGACCCCCCAGCAAGGCACCAGAGTTAACGAACAGCCAACAGGCAATGTGTGCGGGTCTCCAGGATGGGCTAAAGCAGCATCAGACTGTGAAAGCACCCTCAATGACTTAGTGTTATGCCGTTCCAAGATGCACCCAGTTCCAGCAGTAATATGACCCACAGACACTCCTTGACGGCAGTGTCTACAATTTTTAGCTATAAGCTATAAAGTTTTACTTCAGGTATACTGAATTATTTCCCATCCCCTTTCTCTCTTTTCCTATCAGCCACATGAAGGAATTTCTGGCTGGTCAAATGCTCTGATGGGACCTCATGTTGCTAAGGCAACTCAGATACCTGGTATATCTTGTTACAAAAGTAATTTACTGAAAGCAGGAATGGCAAGGACACCAACTGCAAGCTTCCAGCACATATGAAAGTCCCAATTACAAGTCTCCAGCCATATGCAGCACCTATGATTGGTCCAGAGTAGAGGAGAGGTGGATGCTCAACACAACCTATAAAACCATACGGCAGACAAAGGAACTCTGAAAAACTAGGCATATTTGGAGAGAGAGTTTCAGATCCATCTAATGGCCTATGGTTTTTCCTGAAGGGGTGCTCTCCCCCCTTCATAGAATCAAATTCTCTCTATTTAAGAATCTTTCTTTCATTTATTCTTACTTCCTTTCTTTCTCTCTGTTTTGTGACCTTTGTATGAGGAACAAACTCTTCTTCCTCCCTTCTTTAATCAGTCTAATTACTTATAATTACCAGAGGTACTGATGTTAGATTTTTTTAAGTTTGTTATAACTTGAAACTGATGTCTGATGCTGTGCTGGTGGGTGAGTAATTAAAAGACTTTTTTCCCTGATTCCGGCACAACTTTTTTCTATGACATTTTATAAAATTTGTAAGTTATTTAGAGAATAGCAAACCAAAATGAGCAGCCTAATACAGCAGGCATCGGTAAAAGCTGGGGCAGGGCTGGTGTGGAGACAGTCCGAGAGGATGTCGGAGACAAATTGGAGATGGGGGTCCTAGCTTTGTTGACATATCATCTGGATCTAACACACTGGCACCGCTTCTACGGATGGGGAGCGGTCCTCCTGGTGCCAACACTCCTTGGATAGCAGGGATGCAGTGCACTGGAACTCCTGGCACCATGCTTTGATGAGGACTGATGCTCCCTCACCTTCGCTCGTTGCCCAGCATTGGAGACCTTTGGTGTTAACGAGGATGATGAGGACTCCTTGTGAATCTTCAATGTGAGGTCCAAGGACGCTTGGCCCGAATGGGCGCTACCAGCACCTGACATCAAAGCTTGGGGAGACCTCCTCGATGTTGATGCATAGGCAGTTTCTGGTGCTGCTTCTGAAGCCATGGGAACCAATGCTTTCAATGCTGATGCCAATGGATCAGACCTCTACATGCAGAAAAGTTTCTTATGCAGGGCCTCACAACTTTTCTGGGTTCTCTTCTGCATTTGAGCCCACAATTAGAAGACTTATGGCCAGGGCCCAGACAGGTTATGTGCATGTCATGTGGACCAGTCACCAACATGGTCCTAATACAGTCTTTGCACCATTTAAACCCACTGGCAGGATTTTGGGATATCATGGAAAAAATAGCCGCAGCGAAATCAAATAGCTCAACTGTAAAATAATTTATTTCATTGTATTTATTTTTTTAAAATAAAAGTCCCGGCCGGGTGCTCAGGCCTACACCAGCAGCAAAAAAAAAAAAAAAAGGAAAGAAAGAAAATTGAGAAAGGCCAGGAAAGCAAAAATCTGATGAGAAAATGCACGGCAGTGATTAAAGAGATGTTTTCACTTCTCTGTAGAGAAATCAAAACTGCAAGGAGGAAGGAACGCATGTGTGGTGGTGGGGACCCGCCAATGGCTTCTAGAAACTACAGAATGCTGGGCAGCATCTGCACCAGGGCTCCGTCAGTGATATC
This sequence comes from Microcaecilia unicolor, assembly GCF_901765095.1. Lineage (NCBI taxonomy): Eukaryota > Metazoa > Chordata > Amphibia > Gymnophiona > Siphonopidae > Microcaecilia > Microcaecilia unicolor. The sequence continues at coordinate 227,650,029 of NC_044031.1, read as the reverse complement.
ACCCATGTGAGAATCCTGTGTCCTGCTTTTCCTTGGAGAAAATGAAAATAGTTTTTTTGCTCAGGCCTAAGCGGGTCACAAGCCATGCAAAGCAAAGAAACTGTACAGGCGCAAAACACTAAAGGGATTAAGGGAAAAATATTAGAACAGAAAAGATGAAGGGTTCTGTGCTCTCATGATAAACCCCAAAGTAGGAAGGCAAGAAAAAAAAAAAAAATTAGAAAACCACGTGTCAGACGTGAAAGAAAAACACACCTGAACAGTTCTGTGGAAAGAAAATAACTGATGGTCCAATGTCAGTAGGGCAGGCGGGAAGGCACATGTACATGTGTGGTCTGGTCTGTCAAAGACCTCAGAAAAGTTCTGAATGCTGGGCAGCATTCTGAACGCTGGGCAGCATCCATCCCGGGTCTGTCAGTGATGTCACCCATTCGTGATAACTAGTTGTCCTACTTATCCTCTGAGAAAAGCACATTTTAAAAAATTAAATGGAAAAAAAGTGTATTTTATTGAGCTAGGGCCCCCAAGGTATGCTAGCATTTTTAGCGTGCATTAAAATTAGCACACGCTAAACACTACAGACACCCATATATTCCTTTGGTTGTCTCCAGTGTTATCACGCACTAAAAACGATAGTGTGCCTATAAGGCGGCTTAGTAAACAGGACCCCTAAAGTTTTGCCGGACACGGTTGTCTAACTTTCCATCCTTGTTTCCTATGTGATTGTAAATTCCCCTGTCTACAGTTTTTGAAGGACAAGTTTAAAGCAAGCAACTCAAACATTAAGTAAAATAACTTCCATTGTATATCTCCATTTATATACCAGTTTACCCAGAAAATATAAAACCCAGAGAACGGCAACAAAAGTTTATTTGTCCATATCAATTCTGATGGAACCTAGTACCAAGTTTCTTCATCACTTTATAACATACTTATGTTGAAGCCCAACAAATAAAAATACATCTTGTGTGCTTACTGTACCTGGAAACATGCTTAAAGGCATCCACTATAACTGGCGCAAAATCATTAGTGAACTCAGGGCCTTTTCGTTTGCTGTTCTGGATGACATCATTGGCTAAGTACAGAAACGTAAGCTTCCTATTTGGTTTTGCTTTAAAAAAAAACACAAAAAAAACACAAAAACACCACCACTTAGAATGTTCACATTAAAGAAAAGTGAGCATAAAATTTTCAACAAAAGTACTTCTGCACTTTAAAACAAGCACTGTATAGCCACATGCAAGAAGAAAACAAGTACTATCCTTGTACCCACACAGATTTATATTAAATAGTATCCGGAGCAATCACATTTTGCTACATTAGCGTTCACTACAACTGGAACTTCTGCTGATGGAGGCAACACTAAAAAAACAAACACTGCTTTACACAATAAATATTTGTATTATCCTAGTGTACAATGATGGCCACTTGACCAAGTTAAAAGCACATTCCTGTGAAGAAATCAAGTGAGGATATATCTTTATGCTGTAAAATGGGCCAGAATTATCTACTGAATACACCAACTCCTATACTCCTTTGGCACTAAATCAATTTATTCCAATCCCCTAAGAGTACAGAACAAAATTTGCTGAGATTTGAACATTTTAAGAATTCTGAGATTTGTTGTTTTGATTTCTGGATTAACAAAGCAAGATGCAAACTGAAAAACCAGAACTAGTTGAAAGATATTCTCAATTTCATTTACTACCATAGTATATAATCTATCTACTACAATAGCATTTAAGCAGTTTACACATAAAATCATGATAAAAGTATGAGTTACACCCCTTCCCATTAAACAGTATCCCCATAATTCTGTTCAGAGAACCAAGTTGTACTTTTCACTGAAAAAGCAAAGATACTTACCTATATAGCAAGTATTCTCCGAGGACAGCAGGCTGATTGTTCTCACATGTGGGTCGACGTCCGCGTCAGCCCAGGAAACGGCATTTTCCAAGCAAAATATAAACAAAGTTTTGCCAGAGTCTTCTGGTGTGCATGCAGCACGCACCGTGCATGCGCGGACTGATTTCCTGCCTGCCACGTGAACGTGCCTCCTCAGTTTAATCAAAAAGCAAATAAAGAAATAAATAGCAACTCCAAATGAGAGGTGGGCGGGTTTGTGAGAACAATCAGCCTGCTATCCTCGGAGAATACCTGCTACAGGTAAGTATCTTCGCTTTCTCAGAGGATAAGCAGGCTGCTTGTTCTCACATATGGGGTATCCCTAGCACCCAGTCTCACTCAAAACAATGAACATTGGTCAACTGGGCCTAGCAACGGCGAGGACATAACATAGATTGACCTGAATCCATAAACAACTAACTAAGAGTGCAGCCTGGAACAGTACAAAAATGGGTCTGGGGGGGTGGAGTTGGATTCTAAACCCCAAACAGATTCTGCAAAACTGACTGCCCAAACCGACTGTTGCGTCGGGTGTACTGCTGAAGGCAGTAGTGAGATGTGAATGTGTGGACTGATGACCACGTTGCAGCCTTGAAAATCTCTACAATGGAGGCTGACTAAGTGAGCCACTGACGCAGCCATGGCTCTAACATTGTGAGCCGTGATATGGCCCTCCAGAGTCAGCCCAGCTTGGGCATAAGTGAAGGAAATGCAATCTGCAAGCCAATTTGAGATAGTGCATTTTCCGATGGCGACTCCCCTCCTGTTGGGATCGAAAGAAACAAACAACTGGGCGGACTGTCTAAAGGGCTTTGTCCGGTCCATGTAAACGGTCAATGCTCTCTTGCCGTACAAGGTATGCAAACTGCTTTCGCCAGGGCGGGTATGAGGACGGGGAAAGAATGTTGGCAAGACAATTGACTGGTTCAGATGGAACTCCGACACCACCATTGGCAGGAAATTAGGGTGCGTGCTGAGGACTACTCTGTTGTGATGAAATTTGATATAAGGTGCATGTACTACCAAGGACTGAAGCTCACTGACCCTACGAGCTGAAGTAACAACCACCAAGAAAATGACCTTCCAGGTCAAGTACTTCAGATGGCAGGTATTCAGTGGCTCAAAAGGAGCTTTCATCAGCTGAGTGAGAACGACATTGAGATCCCATGACACTGGTGGACGTTTGAAAGGGGGCATTGACAAAAGCAAACTTCTCATAAAGTGAACAACTAAAGGCTGTCCAGAGATAGGCTTACCCTCTACACGACAATGAAAAGACCTAATAGCACTAAGGTGAACCCTTACGGAGTTGATCTTGAGACCAGACTCTGACAAGTATAGAAGGTATTCAAGCAGGGTCTGTGTAGGACAAGAAAGAGGATCTAGGGCCTTGCTGTCACACCAGACGGCAAACCTCCTCCATTTGAAAGAGTAACACCTCTTTGTGGAATCCTTTCTGGAAGCAAGCAAGACTTGGGAGACACCCGCTGAAAGACCCAAGGAGGCGAATTCTAAGCTCTCAACATCCAGGCTGTGAGAGCCAGAGACTGGAGGTTGGGATGTAGAAGTGACCCCTCGTTCTGGGTGAAGAGGGTTGGAAAACATTCCAATCTCCACGGTTTCTTGGAGGACAACTCCAGAAGAGGGAACCAAATCTGACACGGCCAGAAGGGTGCAATCAGGATCATGGTTCTGCAGTCTTGCTTGAGTTGCAGCAAAGTCTTCCCTACTAGATGTATGGGAGGATAAGCATACAGAAGGCCTGTCTCCCAATGCAGGAGAAAGGCATCTGACGCTAGTCTGTTGTGGGCCTGAAGCCTGGAACAGAACTGAGGGACCTTGTGATTGATCTGAGTGGCAAAAAGATCCACTGAAGGGGTGCCCCATACTTGGAAGATCTTGCGGAGTATGCCCAAGTCCAGTGACCACTCGTGAGGTTGCATAATCCTGCTCAACTTGTCGGCCAGAGTGTTGTTTACGCCTGCCAGGTAAGTGACTTGGAGAAACATGCCGTGACAGCTTGCCCAAAGCCACATCTGGGCGGCTTCCTGACACAGAGGGTGAGATCCGGTGCCCCCCTGCTTGTTGGTGTAATACATGGCAACTTGATTGTCTGTCTGTCTGAATCAAAATGATTTGGTTGGACAGTCGATCTCTGAAAGCCTTTAGAGCGTTCCAGATCGCTCTTAATTCCAGGAGGTTGATCTACAGACCCTTTTCCTGAATGGATCAGGCTCCCTGAGTGTGGAGCCCATCTCCATGAGCTCCCCACTCCAGGAGAGATGCATCCGTTGTCAGCACCTTTTGTGGCTGAAGAACTTGGAATGATCGACCCAAAGTCAGATTGGATCGAATCGTCCACCACTGAAGAGAATTCATAAAGTCGGTGGACAGTTGGATTACATCCTCTAGATCCCCCGCAGCTTGAAACCACTGGGAAGCTAGGATCCATTGAGCTGATTTCATATGTAGACGTGCCATGGGCGTTACATGAACTGTGGAGGTCATGTGCCCCAGAAGTCTCAACATCTGCCTAGCTGTGACCTGCTAAGACGCTCAAACCATAGACACTAGGGACAGAAGGTTGTCCGCCCTTGCCTCGGGGAGATAAGCTTGAGCTCTGAGTGTTTAGCAGACCTCCAATGAATTCCAATTTTTGGACTGGGGTGAGATGGGACGTGGGATAATTTATAACAAACCCCAGTAGCTCCAGCACCTGAATAGTCATTCGCATGGACTCCAGAGCACCTTCCTTCGAGGTACTCTTCACCAGCCATTCGTCGAGATAAGGAAACACATGCGCTCCTAGTCTGCATAGAGACGCTGCGACTACAGCTAGGCATTTTGTAAACATTCTGGGCGCAGACGCCAAGCCAAAAGGCAGTACACGGTACTTAAAATGCTGTATTCCCCTGTTTTGTTTTGCACAAGGAAGTACCTGGAATAGAATCCCAGCCCTTCTTTCCCTGGTGGAACGGGTTTGACCGCTTGGGCCTGTACTTCCTCTGCAAGTACCTTCTTATGCTGGGAGCTGTAGGACTGAGCTCCCGGTGGGCAATTTGGAGGCTTGGATTCCAGATTGAGGGTGTATCCTAACCGGACAATTTGAAGAACCCACCGGTCGGAGGTTATAAGAGGCCACCTGTGGTGAAAAACATTAACCTCCCCCCCCAACCAGCAAGTCATCCGGTACGGACACGTTTACTGAGGCTATGCTGAACTGGAGCCAGTCAAAAGCCCGTCCCTTGCCACAGTGGTCTTAGGCGCACGCTGTTGATGAGAACGAGCGCGCTGGGACTGAGCCTGGGCAGGCTGCCGAGAAGCAGGAGTGTACATATGCCTAGCATAGGAATAGGGAGCACTCCTCTTCCCTCCAAAAAAACTCCTGGATGAGGAGGTAGTAGCAGAAGACGCCCGACAGGAGAGAGAATTCATAGCATGATTATGCTTCTTGATCTGGTAAACTAGATCCTCTACTTTCTCACCAAAACGTTTATCCCCTCGGCAAGGAACATCCACCATCCGCTGCTGGACCGAATGATCCAGGTCAGAGACATGCAGCCATGAGAGTCTGCGTTATCACTATACCTTGGGCAGCGATCCAGTGTCGAACGTACCCCTGGCCAGGACTTTGACACGCCTTCTGCTGTCTAACCACCTGGCGAAAAGGCTCGGCCTGCTCTGGAGGGAGTGCATCAACCAAGCTCGACAGTTACCTCACCGAGTCCGCAACTGGACGCTCGTGAAGAGCTGGTAAATCTGGATCTTGGCAGCGAGCAAAGCGGCCTGATACGTCTTCCTTCCAAAAGAGTCCCAAGGTTCTAGATTCTCTGCCTGGGGGTGCCGAGGCATAGTCCCTAGTGCTCTTGGCTTTTGAGGGCTGTGTCCGCCACCAAGGAATTGTGAGGTAGCTGAGACCTCATCAAACCAGGTTCGCTGTGGATCTGATATTGGGATTCAGCTTTTTTCGGGATCACGGGATTAGACAGAGGAATGACCAGTTTCGCATAAGGACTTCCTTCAGTACATTATGCAAAGGAGCCGTTGCAGCCTATCTAGGCGAAGGATAATCCAGGACATGAGCATTTCAGCCCTGGACTCATTCTCAACCTCCATAGGGAAGGGAATAGCCACAGCCATTTCCAGGACAAAGGAGATAAAGGATACACTCTCCAGTGGAGGGGAAGGATCAGAGGGAATCCCATAGGACTCGTCAGAAGAAAAGTACCTGGGATGTTCCTCTGCCTCCCATGAACACTCACCTTCAGTATCGGATAAGACATCCCTCAGAGCAGTCCGAAACTGAGCCTGCCTCAACGCTGAGAAGCAACATCCTCGATGGTGGTGCCAAGAAATCGACGCCCGCCTGGACTCCGGTGAAGCTTTCTCCACCAACGTCGAAGGGGAGTCGACCTGGGTGTCGCAGGCAGCACCGAGATCGGGAACCTCACCACAGGCGAAGGGCCAGATGCCGCTGAAGCAGACGGTACAGAAGGCACAAGCACCCCCGACACCGAAGCAGACTGGTGCAGCAATCCTTCCAGAAGCCACCATCAGACAAGGCTGAGGGGTCGGTAAAGGAGTCGGTGGCAGAATCTGTCGAGGCTCAGGAGCAGGTACCGGGCTGCCAGAAGACCGATGCATCGGCACCTCCTGAATAGAGGGGGAGCGATCCTCTTGCCCCCGACACCGTGTGTCGAAGGAGAACGATGATGGTGCTTCTTCACCTTCACTCGACGCCCATCATCGAGACTCCTCGGTACCGATGAGGACGTGGAATCCTCACGCCTCCTCGGGGCCATGACAGCAGGCCTTGAGGTAGGAGATGCACTCGATGCTTCACTGCTCCCAGCGCGAATCGGTCTTTCAGCAGCCATTACCTCCGCTCCTGACATCGATGCTTCCCTCGATGTCGCCGCTGCCGCCGTCCTCAGTACCGATGTCGGAGGACCGGACCAAGTCCCAAAAAGCTTTTCTCATTGGGCTGCTCGAGACGCTTGGGTCCGTTTCTTCATACGAAGACACAGACTACAAGCGGCTGGGCTATGGTCGGGCACAAGGCACTGGATAAACAGGCGTGGGTTTCGGTACCTGAGATGGTCTGGTTGCACCGAGTACAACGTTTGAAGCCACTGGGTGTCTTCGATGACATTGAAGGAAAAACGGCTTCAGCAAAATCAAAAGACACGATTGTGCCTGTTAAAAGAAAAAAGGGCACAAAAAATAAGGGCCTAAGCCGGCCGCGTCGAAAAACAAAGGAAACTTTAAAAAGTGAAAAAATCTAAACGTCACTATACATTTTTTTTCAAAACTGCACAAAAAGTAAAACAAAGAACAAAATTAAGAACAGCGAAAAATTTGTGAAGACTCTTTTCCTGGGCTTGGGAGGAACAGAGATAAAAATCTATCACACCTCAACGCGGAAAAAAGAAAACTGAGGCACACTCATGCTGCGGCCGGGAAATCAGTCCGCGCAAGTGCACCAGAAGACTCTGACAAAACTTTGTTTATATTTTGCTTGCAAAATGCCGATTCCTGGGCCGACACGGACGTCGACCCACATATGACAACATGCAGCCTGCTTGTCCTCGGAGAACTAACAGTTACTATTGTTGAAAGGAATGTTTGGCAACCATACCACTTGGAGCAGTGATTCTTAGCCCAATCTACAGGGCATACCCAACCAGCAGAGTGTTCAGAATATCTACAACAAATATGCATGAGAGATTTGCATACAGTGGAGATTGTACATGCAAATCTCTCTAATGCACATTCACTGTGGATACCCTGACAACCAGACTGGCTAAGAGTGTCCCAAGGACAGAGCTGAGAACCTTTGCTTTGGAGCAGCATGGGGCTCGGCCTCTTTCTAGGTCGGAGGAAGCTAGGTAAATGTCCTGTCAAGCTCAAATCACAACAATATTCGGCAAGGCCAGAGAGAAGACAAGCAGAGTGCAAATACTGATACCTTTCAAGCTAGGTAAACCACTTAAAAGGAGAAATTAGATCTCACCTGTTAATTTTCTTTCCTTGAGTCCCTCCAGACCTATGGGTTTACACATTCAAATTTGTCCCAACTGTTCACCAGAGAACAGCATGAGTCAACTCTGGAGGAATCTGGATGACATCCACTAGGTTCCCAGCCATTGGAGACTGCTGGAAGCTAGAGTCCATTGGGCCTCTCTCAAATCAAGATGTCATTCACTGTCAAGGCCATGCGACCCATTAATCTCAACATTTGCCAAGCTGTGACCTGCTTGCTGCTTCAGGCCTGCGAGGCAACAGATATCAAGGTCTCTGCCCTCAGCTGAGAAAGAAAAGTCTGAGCCTGCAATGTATGTAGCAGGGCTCCTATGTACTGTAATTGCTGAACTGGGAGTAGGTAGGACTTGGGGTAGTTTATCATGAACACTAGCAGCTGTAACACCCAAACAGTTAGGCAAACTGAGACTCTGTTGCTGCCCCCTTTGATATGTTCTTGACCAGCCAAATCATCCAGATAAGGAAACACGTAAATTCCCAGCCTGCATAAATATGCTGCTACTACCACTAGACACTTGGTGAGCACCCTGGCAACTGAGGTGAAAGCAAAGGGCATAACATGGTACTGGTAGTGGTGTTTCCCTATCTGAAATATGAGAAACTTCCTGTGACTGGGAAGTATTGAAATGTGGGTATAGGTATCCTCTAAGTGCAGAGAGCATAGCCACTCTTGCTCCAGAATCATGGGGAGAAGGGTGCCCAGGAAAAACATCCTGAACTTTTCTTTGACTGGGAATTTGTTCAAGACACTTAGGTCTAGGATGGGATGAAATCCTCCCACTTTCTTGGGCACAAGAAATACCTGGAATAGAATCCATTCCTTTCTTCCCTTGGTGGGACGGGTTTGACCGCATTGGCCTGTAGAAATACTTCCTCTACAAGTACCTGCTTGTGCTGAGAGCTGATGTAAGATGCTCTCAGTGGGCAATTTGGTGGTCTCTTAAATCAATGTAGTGCGTAACAGAGAAGGACTATTTAAAGAACCTACTGGTCGGATGTTCTAAGGGTCCACCTTTAATGGAAAAAGCTTAGTATTTCACCTACCAGTAGGCCATCCAAGACGGTTACATGTACTAAGGCTATGCTCTCCTGAAGCATGTCAAAAGCCCATCTCCTGCTTTCCACTGGGGAGCCTGCTGGGCCTTCTGTGGTTGGGAGTGGACAAGGCAGAGAATGTAGGGCCTGAGGGTTCTGGGCTGAGTAAGAAGGTAGCTGAAAACTACGCCTTTGAGAGTAGTAGGGTCACCATCTAGGCCTGCTTGTATACTTACTAGAAGAGGGTGCTGCAGGAGCTGCCGAGACAGGGACTGGATGATATCAGTATGTTTCTTGATCAGGTCAATGACATCATCCCCCTTGTCTCCAAAAAGACAGTCTCCTTGGCAAGGTACATCCACCAACCTCTCCCAAAACACTGATTCCAGGTCAGAGACACACAACCATGCTGCATATCCTTACATCCATGGCAGAGAGTCTGGATTCGATATCAAATGAATTATAAGTGATCCTGACCAGATATTTTCTGTACTCCAGCAGCTTTTTCGTCAACTGGCAAAGCTCTGCGGCCTACTCCTGAGGGAGAGAATTCACAAGACTTAGCATAATGTTTACTAAAGATTTCAAGTAAAGGCTCGTATAGAGCGGGCAACAAACATTGAGACCTGAAAAGTCTTCCTCCCAAACGAGTTTAGTGTCTAAGTCGAGGCATGAGTCCTGAAGCTCCTAGCTTGTTTAAGGGCAGATTCGACAACCAAAGAGTGGTGAAGCAGCTGGGCCCTCTCGAATCCAGGAGCCTTCTGGATAGGATACTGTATATCCACCTTCTTAGGTAAGACCTGCACCAAAAGGGAAGATTCTCAATTCTTCATTAGTGCATCTTAAAGGATAAGATGCAATGGTACTATGACAGCTTCCTTAGGAGATAACTCATAGTACAGAACAGAGAACATCTCTGCCCTAAGGCTCCTCCTCCAACTTAAATGAAATGGCCGACGCTAACTCCTTGATGAAACTGGTGAAAGAAATCCTCAGGTGGAGATTTAAGTCTCTCTTAATATGGGGAGGGATTAGAAGGTGCCCCATAAGACTCCTCCGAGAAGTAATGAGGGTCTTCTTCTGATTCCCATGTGTGGTCTCAATTAGACTCCTCTTCATACTCAGATTGGACTGTGTGAGTCTGTGCCTGCCCCCAGCTCAGTGGAACCACACCCATGCCCCGAAGAGCGCCGAGGTGCAATCTTACCCTCAGACTCCAGGAAAGCTTCTTCCCCTGATAATAAGAGTGGTGTTGCAGGGTCGATGTCAACCTTGATACCCTTTCGAGGTGCTGTCGAGGATCCCTCCAAAGGAATGGATGGAGCCTCAGGAAGAGATGTGGGGCTGATCTGCAGTTGGCGCAAGCACTCTCGATGTCTCAGCAGATTGCACCTGCACTATTCTGTGGTATTCATGAAATACAGAAAAGCTCAAGAAGAGAACACAGAAAAGAATACCAGATGAAACTGAAAGATGCCAGAGAGATATACATCTGGTGAAAGCACAGGCAGAGGAACAAATGGCTAGAAATGTAAGGAGGAGAGACAAGAATTTTTTCAGGTAGGCTAAAAATGGAATTGTGAGACAAAGATGGAGAGTGATGAGGAAAAAGTGAACGTGCTAAGCAAATACTTCTGTTCTGTGTTCACAGAAGAACTCCTGGAGAACCATGAACGGCTGTCAATATGAGAATGTAGTGGATATCGCAAGAAAAGTGTTTATGAAAAACTGCAAAAATTGAAGGTGGACAAAGTCATGGGACCAAATAAGGATCCACCCCAGGATACTGAGGGAGCTTAGAGAGGTTCGGCAAGTCCTCTTATTTAATAAATACCTGGAGACGGAGAGGGTCCACGGGATTGGAGAAGAGCAGATGTGGTCCCTCTTCACAAAAATGGCGACAGAAGAACTACTGGCCGGTAAGCCTCACTTCGGTTATTGGAAAAGTAATGGAAGAATTGCTGAAAGAAAGGATAGTGAATTTCCTGGAATCCAATAGTTACAAGATCCAAAACAATATGGTTTTATCAAAGGTAAATAATGCTAAATTAATTTGACTGAATTCTTTGACTGGGCGACCAAGGAATTGGACTGAGGATGTGTGCTAAATATAATCTACTTGGATATCAGCAAAGCCTTTGATGCAGATCCTCATAGGAGGCTCTTGAATAAACTTGGCAAGTTAACTAAGGACCCAAAGTGGTGAACTGGATTAGAAACTGGTTAACAGAAACACCAGAGGGTGGTGAATGGAACGCATTTCGAAGAAAGAAAGGCGAGTAGATCAGTTCTGGTGCTGATTCTGTTTAATATATTTGTGAGCGACATTACCAAAGGGTTAAAAGGTAAGGTTTGCCTTTTTACAGATGATACCAAGATCTGTAATAAAGTGGACATCCCGGAAGGAGAGGAAAATACGAAAAAGGATCTGGAAAATTTAGAAGAATGGTCCAATGTTTGGCAGTTAAAATTTAATTCAAATAAGTGCAGAGTTAGGCATTTGGGGAGTAGAAATCCAAGGGAGCCCTATGTGCTAGGAGAGAGTCTGATACGTACAGAAAAAGGGGACCTTGGAGGGATGGTGTCCGAGGATCTGAAGGTGACGAAAACAGTGTGACAAGGCAGCAGCCATAGCCAGAAGGATGCTAGGCTGCATCGAGGGAGGCAAAACTAGCAGAATAAAGGTGTTGTTGCCCCTGAACAAGTCCCTGGTAAGGCCCCACCTAGAGTATTGTGTTCAGTTTTGGAGGTGGTACCTTGCTAAGGATGTAAAAAGACTAGAAGCGGTCCAGAGGAAGACAGCAAAAATAGTATGGGGTTGGCGCTGAAACGTACGAGACTGGAAGACCTGAATACGCATACCCTAGAGGAAAGAAGGGATGGGGGAGGGGGAGATATGCTACAGATATTTAAATACTTGATATGTATTAATATAGAAACAAATCTTTTCCAGAGAAGGGGAAACGGTAAAAATAGAAGTCATGAATTAAGGTTGCAGGGTGCTAGACTTAGGAGTAATGTCAGGTAATTCTTTTTCACAAAGAGTGGTTGAAGCTGAATGCCCTCCAGAGAGAGGTGGTACAGACCAAAATGGTGGCAGAATTAAAAATAGTGTGGGATGAACACAGATGATCTCTAAATAGAAAATGGATGGTATATTAAAAAAACCCCTAAACTTAAATGGCTTCATGTGTGTAGATGTGTTGAGTGATGCTTAGATAGCGACTCCAGCTGTGGTGAACTAGGGCCGGAGCTGGGCAGACTTGTATGGTCTGTGTCCCGTATATGGCAATCTGGTTTAGGTTGGGCTGGAAAGAGCTTTGACTGCAACTTCAGTGGCTGGAACTTGAGGACAACGCTAGGCAGACTTTTATGGCCTGTGTCCCGTAAATGACAAGACAGAAAGGCTGAAGTGGGCTTCGACAGCAACTCCTGTAGTTGCAATGTTAGGACAGGGCCGGGCGGACTTCTATGTTCCTGAAACAGCAAAGAAAGACCATAATCAAGTAGTTTATATCACATTCATTGTTGATTTAACCATGAACTGATAATGAGTGTGACAGGCAGACTGGATGGACCATTCAGGTCTTTATCTGAAGTCACTTACTATGTTAACTCCTTCCTGAGCATGGCTCAGTACCGCTAATCGAAGAAAGGCATCAGCAAAGGGATTGAGGCAGCCTAAGAAGTTGTCAGTGCCAGACTGGAAGCAGGAACCTGACTGTTCAAAGACTTGAGCATCACAACCTCTATCAAAGAGAGTCAGCCCTCTTCCTGGTGCCAGCGCTTCTTGAGTACTGGTGTTGCCAATCCCGCAGAGCTCCTGGCCCTGTGCAAAGAGGACCAATGCTTATGCTTGCTTCCCCCAATGCTCAGCATTGAAGTCCTTTGGTGCTAACAAGGACAATGTCGAACCAGTACATGCCCTCGGTTCCACGGATGCTGACCGGTCTACGGGCCTACTCTCAGTGCCTGATGAGAGAAGTTGAGAACTCCTCGATGCCTGTGCACTCCCAGTGGTTGTTGAAGTCTCAGCAGCCATTAAGGTTGATGCTTCCAGTGCAAATATCAATGGATCAGCCTTCTAAAAGCCAAAAATTCTCTTCTGTAGGACCCGATCAGGCTTATTTTCGAAAGGGAAGGGCGGCCATCTTCCGACACAAATCGGGATGAAGGGATGAAAACACTAAGAACTAAGAGGAAAAATAACAAAAAATGAAATTAAAGTAAAAAAATGAGGGAAAAGGCACTGCAAAAGAAGAGAAAAAAGTGCTGAGGGGAGATCATAAAGCCAAGAACTCCCTGCTCCGTGGAAAATGACTGACAGTCCCACTGGGCAAGAGGGCAACAGCGCATACATGGTGGGGCGCTGCTAGAAACGTCTACAATCTTCTCACTAGTCAACATCCACACCAGGCTCCATTGGATGGCATCACCCAACTGAGAGAATTCAACTGGCCTGCTTTTCCTCAGAGAACATGAAATTAAATGGTGAAATATTTTTGGTCACAATGGACATTAAATCTTTATATACCAACACCCCCAGTTAGAAGTTATTGAGATTATCAGAAAAACATTAAAGAGACACGGCCATCAGAGTTTCCACTGAATTTTTTGGTTGAACTGACAAGCATTTCCTTACAGGAAAACTATTTTTGCTTTGAAGTTACCTTCTATAACCAGATAAAGAATATTCTAATGGGAGCCATTATGGCCTCTTCAATCACCAACTTATATGTAGGCAATTTTGAGAAGAAATTCTATGGTGGTTTCAATATATCAACATTTTTATCATCTGTCATGGATGTGAGAATGAACTCATCTCCTTCCACTAAAGGATAAATAGTAGAGATTCTAATCTGAAATTTCAGATGAAATTATAAAACAAAACAAAAAAAAAAATATACCTTTTGGGGATATAAAAGTATGAGCAACACACATCCAGAACTAGTTTATATCGTAAAGCACTGATGTCAACAAGATGTTACACTATACAAACTGTCACAGCTAGTCTTTGAAAAAAAAGAACATGTTAGTCAATTTGTAAGGGTCAAATGCATTTGTTCAGATAACGAGGACCATACATACCAGTCCTGTGTGATGGTACAAAAAATTTGAATGAGGATATCAAACAAGACACATAAGAGAAGGGAAAGTCAGAATACCACAGACAAGAAAGTTTTATTGAGTCCTAAAGCCACTCCCTTAAACATAGTAAATTGGTGTGTACTCCTTTTTAATGATCACTTTTCATATGCCGTTGTGAGACTTTTAAGAAATCATTGCAACACTGTTCAGGGGATCTCATTTTTCTAAAGAACTAATGGGGGTTTATCAGAGAAACAAATCTAAAAGATACGTTGCCCCCCCCCCCCCCCCAACACTTTCCACCAATCAGAACAGGAGGACTAAAGTGACTGGACATTATTTGTGTGGTCAGTATTCTACACTCAATTTGAAGACTAACCCCCCTGTTTACTAAGCCACTGCTTAGTAAACCGGGGGGGGGGGGGGGGGGGGGGGGGGGGGAGGTAAGCCTTTTAAAAACCCAACCGCCGGGGTGAATTATACATTAACACATTTCTCTAACTGTAGGTCAGAAGGTGTCACTTACCATTGTTATATGCCCTTGCAAGTTACTGTTTACTGGAAAGACCAAAAGACAAAGTCCAGAATTATTGAAGGTAGAAGTGCAATCAACTGCAAAATACTGGACAAATCCACTCAGTAGAAAACTGCATTAAGATCAAACTTTTGACCAGTATTGTGCATTAGTAAGCCTCAGATCTCATGAAGTGGAGGAAATATAGACTTATTACAAGAGAAAAAAAATGAATATTTAAATTTGATACAGTAATGCCAGATGAATTAAACTATGCATCTTTCAGTGTTTTTATAAATATAGATTTTGTAAAGCTGACTGTGGCACTAGTAATTTAAGTAGAACCATTGATTAGCTATTTTATCATATTCATATTTTACATGTTCAGATTTTTAAATATCATTTTAAATGTGAGATTGCTTAATACATAATTATTTTTTAACCTGCATTCATGTTTATCATTTTATTGTATGGTTGCTACTTAGATAAAACATATTAAGTGATAATTTAAGGATTGGTTTTTTTTTTTAATTGGTTCAGGTCTGATTTTATAATGTAATTTTTAAAATAAGTTTTGATTGATCCCATAAAACAGTGGTTTTAATTAAGTTTTTTTTTAAGTTGATTATAAGTGGGTATGCTTTTTTTTCTGCCAGCACTTTTACATGCTTTACTAGACTGCCCTGTTTCCAATGTCTTCACCATGTCATTGGAACGCATAGAATTTTTGAGCATTTTTAAAGTGTTTAAAACAGCAAATTTGAGCATTTTAAGGTGGCCACAAGGTCCGCTATCAATTTCTGTCATTTTTCACTATTGCAGCACTTTAAAAAAGCGATTCCTGGATTAAAAATGGCAGGTTTTGAGATTAAATTGTTTGATTCAGCTTTGAGATTAAATTGTTTGATTCAACTTGGTTAAGGGTCCTTTTGAAATTTAAGAGCTTCCCAGACTACTTTTATGTTTAAATTTTTCATTTTAAAGATGTTTTAATCATTTATAATGATAGTAGCCTTTAATCTGCAAGCAAAGCATAAAAAGTAATCTAGCTTGGTTGTTTTACACTGTGAGTTTGACAGCTGTAGGCTGGAAATCCACAGGAGCAAATTGAAGGCAGTAAGTGATTACTTTTGTACTTTTCTTATGTTCAATAGAATACTGGTATTTTTTGGCAATGTTTCATGAATCGGCTAATATCAGACTGAAGGAGAAATTAAGGCTTACCTGATAAATTTTCTTTCCATTAGTTCTTCCCAATATTTCAGGACTGATGGACATGATATTCCCACAAACCAGAAGGTGGAGATATAGAACACAGAACTGAGCTGTGCCTTACATTCCCAGTCAGCTAGCCCAGTTTCTCAGTATTTACTGAGACAAGCGGTAGGAAAACACACCATCGAACCTATACAACAACTTTAACAACATAATAGTATGAACTGCATGCAGGACCTCCACCCTCTGGGATTCCCACAGAGACACTTGAGAGCCCCAAGCAGCTGCAATGTCACATAACGAGCAACCAAAGATCAGCTTACATATCTTCAACTCATCCTTCAAGCCTCAATCATAAGTAGGCTGCTGGGCTAATGGAAAGAGAATGATCAGGTAAAGACTTAATTTCTCCTTCCATTACATGTCTTCCCACTATTCCAGGACTTATGAGATGTTCAAAAGCAATCCCCAAGAAGGATGAGAGTCTGGCCCTGCTGTCCACAGAACCGCAGCACGTAAAACGTGCCACAATATCCACCCTATAGTGTTTCGCAAAAGAATGCTGCAGAGACCAAGTCACCACCCCACATATGTTTATCAGGGAAACCAAAGTGGATTCCACTCAGGAGGTAGCTGTACATCTCATAGAATGAGTGGTCAATACCAGTGGGGGTTGTTTCTCCACCAGGATATAAGCTGAGGTAATTGTTTCCTTCAGCTATCTCCCAATCGTGGGTTTAGAAGCCATTAGACCCAATTTCTGTTTGCCAAAAGCGCGCGTAGCCTAACCAACCTCTGAAAGTCATTAGTGGCCTTCAAATATCGAAGGAAAACCCTGTGAACATTAAAGAGTCTAAATGTAGAGAACTGATCCACCATTTTGCCCCTGTGAAACAATGACAGCTCCACAGACTTGTTAATATGGAATGCCAGCAGGAACAAAGGAACTTTTTGGAGCGAAACCCCAGCCTCCATAAAACAGAGGAAGGGATCCCAACAGGAAAGTACCTGCAGCTCTGACACCCTTTACGCCAATGCAATAGCCACAAGGAATGCCGCCTTTAGGGTGAGATCTTTCAAGGTAGCCTTACGGAGAGGCATGAAGGGAGTTTTTGGCAGAGCCCACAACACCAAATTGCGATTCCATTCCAGACAAGGCATTCGGAAGGTAAGCCAAAAACAGCCCACCCCTCTCAAGAACCGCACGTCTGGGTGTGACACTAAAGACAAATTCTGGAGAAGCCCTCTCAAGCAGGCCAGTGCTGCAATCTATACCTTCAAGGAGCCCAATTCTAAACCCTTGTGGATGCCCGCATGGAGAAGCGCCAACATGTGAGCAATAGAGGAAGAAAAAGGAGCAATCCCCCTCTTCACGCACCAACCTTCAAACGTGCGCCACATCTGTGTATACGCCAAAGACAGAGCATTTTCTGGCCTGCCGCAATATAGCAATGACAGAAATCCGAGTAACCTTTCCATCTCAACCAAAGCTTTCTGAATAGCCAAGCCATAAAACCAAATGGGGAGGGATCCTCTATGAACACTGGACCCTGATGAAGCAAACTCCACTGCTCATCTCGAAGTTGATCACCCAACCTGACGACTGGAGGAGCTGAACGACCTGCAAAGTCACCTCCACACTGTCCTGATAGAAGGTATGTGAACAGATCAAATGGCATGGCCATGAACTGAAAATGACAGCCCAAGACAGCAAAGTGCAACACTACCAATGCAGCAGCCAACTGAGAATATGAAGATAAGCCTCCATGAGGTCGAGAGTGGTGAGAAACTCTTCCACTTGTACAGAGGCGATGAGCTACCTCAGAGTTTCCATGCAAAAGTGGGAAACATGGTTCAGGATCTTGAGGTCTAACGTTGGTCATCTTTTTTGGCACCACAAAATATAAGAAGTATCATCCTGTCTGTGTTCTGATGGGAGGATGGGAAATCGCTTGAAGTGCTAGCAAGGAGTCAACTGGGCCACTTTGGCTGCACCCCAACAAGGAGATAAGAACAGTGAAGTGACTGGGTGGGAGAATTCCAACTTGCAACCTTTAGGCAGAATATCTAGGACCCATTGGTCCATAGTTACCGTGGCCCACACTTCTCGAAACTCCAGAAGGCGCCCTGTAGCAGGAAGGAAAGAATTGACCTGCCTAGCATCATTGTGACAGTCTGGACGTGTTAGGAGTCCGTGACGCTTGCTACACGGGCTTCCTGTCTCCACAAATGGAAGACTGGCGTGGCTGAAAATGAGATTTCTGGCCACAGTTCTGTATGCCTGACCGGTACCACCTACTGTCCCTAAACCTCGTGGCGGGTATGGACCGATGAATGAAACAAGGACTTAGGCTTGTCTTCTAGCAACCGCTGAGACTTAGTTTCACCCAGCTTTTTAACCTGAGTTGCTGAGGTCCTCCCCAAACAGCCACTTGTCTTTATGTTTAAATCTTTTTATTAGTAAACAACACATGGAGAATATACATTGTATAATTTCTGCCAGTTCTACTATTGTTCATATTAAACCATACTTGGTAAACAATGTTTTTAATTTTCGCCCCCCCTTCCCTTAACTTCCTCCCTCCCACCCATCCCTATCCTCCTTCTCCCTTCCCTACTCCTTCATCCTCTTGTTTTCAAAACCTTATTATCAGGGATTTAATATATGACTTCTCGCTGCTGCTGTCATGGTAGTCCAAAACGGGTTCCAACGTTGTTGAAATTGTGTTCCTTCTGTAGAGTCAAGGTCCCTTATAGCCATACGTTCCATACGCATTATATGTATCATATGTGTCCTCCACTGCTGCACCTTGGGAGGTTGATGGGATATCCATTCTGACAGTATGGTCTGTTTACCTGCAAGTGTGGCTCGCATCACAAATGCTGTGTATCCTCGTTTAGGTCTTTTCCCCAGTTTTGGTTGTCCAAATAATAATTGGGCATCATAATGCCACATTTGTCCCCACATAGTGGTTACCTGGGTCACAATCTGCCGCCAAAAACTTTGCGTATGTTTACAATGCCAGAGCATGTGTCCCGTTGTAGCTCCTGGTGCTCTACATTTTGGGCACTCGCCCCAGGGGGATAGTCCCATGTGGAATGCCCTTCTCGGTGGAACGTGCAGTCTCAGAGCCACCTTATATTGTAATTCCCAGTGTGCAGCTGCATTTGTAGTCTTCCGAATCTGCAATATATGAGTTTGTAACACCTGTGCAGTTATTGTAATTTGTAAATCCAGGGTCCAGGTTTGTGCTAGTTTGGTATAGTCCAGTTCCAAAGCCGTATCTCGTATATGTCTATGATGATATGCCATGGGTACTTTTTGTTGAGAGTCCAAAGAATAAGCTGAGGAAATTTCTTCCTGTACATCTTCTGTTAATGATGTCCATGGTAAAGATGACACATAGTGTCGCAGCTGTCTGTAGTAAAATTCATCACTGGCAGGCAAGTCATATTTGTTTTGCAGCTCATTAAATGATTTGAGTCTGCCCTCAGTAGTCACCACCTGGAGAAGATATACCATGCCTTTCTTTTCCCACCTCTTGAATACAGTGTACATTTGTCCAGGTATAAAGGCATAGTTGTTACAGATAGGCAAATATGGTGTCACTCTGGGTGAAAAATGGTGAAGGCGACACACCCATTCCCAGACAGCCCTGGCAGCTGTCATTATCCCAGAGTGCTTCAGGGGATATGGAACCTCCACTCCAGTGCCATGCAGATAGTTACCAAAATGCATCCCCGGGGACACACCCAGCTCCAGGGCTGTATTAGAGTAATCACTGGTTTGCCTGAACCAGTCATTTATGTGTCTCATGCCATTAGCTATACTCAAAAAGCGAATGTTCAGTAGTCCCAGCCCCCCATATTCCACCGGGATAGTCAATATAGAGATCGGCAGTCTTGCTTTCTTTCCCCGCCAGAGGAATCGTTGTGTGTGGCGGTGTAATGTGCGCTCATCTTTTTTTTTCAAGTACAAAGGTAAAGTTTGAAATATATATGTCCATCTTGGGGCAATGACCATGTTAAAGAGTGCAATCCTACCCAATAGGGACACTGGAAGGGCGCCCCAGGCCCGCAGTGTCTGTATAGTCTCTGTGAGTAAGTTATTTACATTAATATCGTATAACTGAGAGAGATCTGCCGGCACATGCACTCCCAAATATTTAATAGAATTTAGTTCCCAGGTAAGGGGAAATTCAGCAGTCCATCCCTTGCGTGGATATTTTACTGTTTCAAGGGCTACTGTCTTAGTCAAGTTTAATTTGAATCCTGAGATTTGTCCAAAACGTTCTATCTCCTGTATCAACAAGGCCATGGATCTAGGAGGGTCTGTTATGGTCATCATTAGATCGTCTGCAAAAGCTAGTACCTTTATATTTTGGCCTGCTACTTGCACTCCCGTGATAGTTGCCTGGTTTCTCAATATATGTAACAGTGGTTCCAATGATATCACAAAAAGGGCAGGGGATAATGGGCATCCCTGTCTAGTTCCCCTCATTATTTTGAATTCAGTCTCTTTTATACCATTGACAATAATGCTCGCCCCCGGTTTACAATATAGTGTTTCGATTGCTTGCATGAACCAGCCCTCAATCCCCATCGTCCTCATGGTCTGGAAGAGATACTCCCATCCCACCCTATCGAATGCCTTTTCTGCGTCTGCACTCATTATTACCGACGGTGTTTCCTGCCCCTGACATGACGCTATAGCTAATAGTAACCGGCGGACATTGTGTGTGGCTTGTCTATTTCTAACAAATCCAACTTGTTCTGGGCTTATTAAGTTAGGGAGGCATTTTGCCATGCGTTCTGCCAACATTCCTGCCAATAATTTGGTATCAACGTTTATTAGGGATATAGGGCGGTAATCTTCTGCTTTAGTCAGCGACTTCCTCGGTTTAGGAATTAAGGTAATTAAGGCTGTATTAGCATATTTGGGGAATGTTCCTGCGGTAATCACCTCTTCATAATACTCCAACAGTGTCTTTTGGGCTTCTAGGGGTAGGATCTTATAAAATTCCCCAGTGTATCCGTCTGGCCCTGGCGCCGTTCGGTTCTTTAATTTTTTTATAGCCTGTTGGAGTTCCGTTAGTGTTAATGGAGCATTGAGTATAGCTAGGTCTTCAGGTGTTATTGTTGGCAGACCCGCCTGTATTAAGTAGTCTTGTATCAACTGCTTGTTTACTTGGTTCTCTGTTGAGTACATTTGTGTAAAATGTTTAGTAAAGATTCTCCCAATTTCATTTTGTGTTACTCTGAGTCTGCCATGCTCGTCCTTCAGGGCCGCCACCGTCCGGTGTCCCCCCCAGTGTTTTATTACTTTACTTAGTAAACGTCCCGTTTTGTTCCCAAATCGGTGTAATTTATATTTATAATACACTGCTGACCTTTGTTCTTTTTCATGGAGCAGAGTATTGAGTGTGACCTGTATGGTCTTTAGATGTTCCAATGTGACCTGGGAGGGTCTTGAAATGTGTATACGTTTAGCTTTGGAAAGTTGTTTTTCCAATTGTAGTATTGTCGCCGCTCGGCGTTTCTTTTGGGCACTACAATAGGCAATAATATTCCCTCTAAGAACCGCCTTTAGTGCGGACCAAAATAAGATTGGGTCTGTCTCTGCATGTTCTTTATTGTGAAATGTGTAGTCTTCCCATTTGTCCAGTAGATATTTTTGGAATTGAGGGTCCCCATCCAGATATGCCGGGTATCTCCACCCTATTCCTCTTACCCTGTCGCCTGGTAACTCTAAGTCCATCCATACCGGAGTATGGTCAGAGATCTCCTCCGGTCCTATGGTTGCCCCCCTCACCTGGTGGAACATAGTACGGCCTAGGAGAATATAGTCCAATCTCGATTGTGTTCCATGTGCCCTTGATCTATGTGTATAGTCATGTTCCCCAGGATGTAGTGTTCTCCACACATCCACCAGGTCTAATGTCTTCAGAAGCATTTGTAGTTCTCCTGCTCGCTGTCCTGAGTAGTGTGCCGACTGCGGATTAGTGGTGTCCTCTCTGGGGTTTAGAATTAAGTTAAGGTCCCCGAGTATTAAAATCTTACCCTGTTGGTATTGGAGACATTTACTTCCCAACGTCCGGTAGAATTCTTTGTCATATTCGTTAGGCCCATATACCCCGATCAGGTAGAATTCAAACCCTTGTAGCCATATTCGCAGTATTATGTATCGACCTTGTTTCCCTTTTTCTACCACTGTTACTTTACAGGCCAACCCTTTACGAATTAGGACCGCAATTCCTCCCCTCCGCCCCTGGGCATTTACCGCATAGCATTCACCAACCCACAATCTTTGCAATTTAGAATGTTCTATATCATTTAATCGTGTTTCCTGTATGCAGGCTATATCTGCCCGGTGTCGCCTGAGGGCTGTAAGTATTTTGTTCCGTTTTATAGGGGATGTTATGCCCCCTACATTCCATGTTATAACTCTAAGTGGCATAGTTGCATAGGTATACATATATCCTTACGCTTATAACCCATAAAATTTGTGCCCGCAGGGGACCTTGCATATATCTTGGTCAACAAATTTCCATTTTTTACCATTACATCAATGTCTCTGAGAGGATCTATCTGTTGTCCCTTATTTACCATATTTAGAGTAGGTTCTTTTTCCCTTATCCCCCCCTTCCCCCTATCTTCCCAACCACACATGTAACCTTTGTACAGCCACCTGGATATTCCAGGTGGATGTCCTGTGACCTCGGTGATCACCTGAAGCTCCCAATTCCCCAAAATTTTAAACAGTAAACAATAATCTTGCTATCCACATATTCAGTAATACTTGCTGTGGTTTGCATATTATCTCTATTATGCAAGAAGGCTAATTCAAGCTGCTTCCAGGATTTTATTGTCCGTTAAATGTTTTCTGGCTTCAGTTGCCGTGGGAAATGACTGCCATTTCTCCTGTATATATATTTTTAGTTGAGCTGGGTATTGTAGGCGAAATCGGATTTTTTTCTGTGCCAGCTCTGAGCAGAGCGGGTGGTATTGTTTTCTTTTTTCTTGGACGGCAGTAGAGTAATCTTGGAATATCAAAATGTTCCTCTTATTATATTGTAGCGAGTCCCGTTTAATTTTGAAGCCTTGCATTATCTCTATTTTATGGCGGTAGTTCATTAGCTTCGCTATGACTGCACGTGGTCTATTTCTATCCTCCATTTTTCTGCCCATGCGGTGTGCTCTTTCTATAACCATTGGGCCCATCGTGTCCGTGAGCGCCAGCTCTTTAGATAGCCAAGTTTCCAACCATGTTTCAAGGTTGCGCTCCGGGACAGATTCATCCAGTCCAATAATACGTATGTTGTTCCTTCTTGCTCTATTTTCATATTCATCTAGGAGGTTGCGCTGCTCCACCACTTGTTGCCCTAATTCTGCAATATCGGGGCCATATCCTCGCGAGTCGTCTTCCGTTGCCGAGACCCTCGTCTCTAGATCTCCAAGCCGGATACTAAACCCGTCCAGAGTCGTCTGATATGCCTCTAGTTTGCTATTCAGACTTATCCATTTGGGTTCCCAGGCCCTCTCGGTCGCTTGTGTCAGTTGGTGGAGTTGAGCCTCCGTAAATGTAGGCCCTGTTGGCGCGGTTTCCTCCAGCGTTTTGGTGTCGCCGCTACTCGCTTTACTTCTATCTTTTTTTAATGTTTTTTGCGCCATATTTGTGGGCGAACTTGTTAGGAATTTTTCCATATAAAGTAAGTTCCTTGCCTTGCTTCTTATTGTGGATAGCGGTGATTTAAGGGGATTAGGCTCGGAGCTTCAGTATCGAGCTGCACTCGAGCTCATGACGTCACCGGAAGTCGCCACTTGTCTTTAAATGGCAACTTTAACAGACAAGCCATAGAGGCACAGTGGCCCAATTTCTCAGCCAACACTGTTGAAGCGCTGTGACCGCCAGAGACATGCCCTTGGCCATCACACTCAACATATTGTAAACCACATCCGCTAAATATGCCAACCCTGCTTTCAAATGGGTAGCATGTGCAGACTCCTGTGACCCGGACTGCTGATGCCACTGCAGCCACTCTCTCACCATAAAGGAGCTGCAAACAGAAGCCTATTGAATGTCTGCTTCAAGGCATGTTTTATATTATTACTTTTAATATACTCTATTTGCTTGGGAGTGGTAAAATGTTTTAATGGATTTTATAATGGGAGGAATAATCAGTATTATACTCTGCCTGTATGTATAAATTCACGAAGAGTAAAAGACAGAAGGGACCGAATTGCATTTTGATTTAGTTGACTGGTCTATTGGTTCTAACTCAATAGAAGTGATTGTAGGTAATAGATCCTATAACAAATCCGGAAGATATGTGAGCTTAGAAAAAGGAACTTGCAGAAGATACCTACAGATCATATCGAGACAAGAAATGAATCACAGCTTGTTCCTTGTTGTTATTTTAATGCATGTTCCATCTGTAAAAAGCTAATTTTCTTAAAGATAATAATTGAAGGTTTGGCTACAATTACTGAAACCTGGATTCCAAACAAAAACAGCCCCATGCTGGTCGGCTTGTGCCCTTTGGGATATAAGGATTTAAACTCTGTTGAGTATTGTCTCAATATCGCCTTGACATCATCTAATGTTAATCTCTAATACAAAAAAAATTTAGATCTTCAATGGTATGGTTAGCTGCTTGCCAATGCTCAGTGAGAGGGGCAGACTGGATGTGATGATTGATGCACCTTCTGTGCTCTATGATTCTTGATTTCCCTATGTACAGTTTATTACATGGACAAATAATGACAAATAAGAAAAGCATAATTACAGTCTCAATAATGTTTAAGAGTGAATTTCTTCTTGGTCTGTGGATCTGTGAAGCGAGCAATGCATACTGAGTGCTTACAGAGTAACATCCACAAGGGTAGTGTCCTGATAGCATTATGGGAGATGGTATTATTTCTGGTGGTGTAGATGGAACTAGGATCTCGCGAAGGTTCTTGTTATGAGTAAATGCAAAGACAATGTTAATGTATTCACTAGATCTGGTGGCGTTCTTGTTTCCTGAGGTGCAAGTAAAGTTTCCCGTTTGGTCACAAGGGCCTTATGATAACATTCCTTAATGGATCTTTTGGGATATCCTCTGTTGACAAACCTTCTACGCATAGTGGCTGCTTGTACCTTGAAATTGCCAAGATCTGTGCACAAACATCTCAACCATAGAAATTGTGAATATAGTAGATGATGTTTTAATGTTCTTTGATGGAAACTCTCGAAATGGAGGTATGCATTCTTGTCTGTAGTTCTTCTGTATATGGTATTACTACTACAGTTTTTGTATTCCACCTATTCAAGGACAGATCAATCCAGGTATAGCAGGTGGATAGAGCAGTGGGGTTTTTCAAAATTTATTACAGATTAGGATTCATAAGCGATTGCTAGATTAGGTGCTTGATAAACCTGCTTAACAGCAAAAAGACAGTGGGAAGAGGGCCGATATCTCAGGAAACCAGGACAACAGACCAAAAATACTATAATGCGTTTATATCACTCCATGGTGTGTCCGCACCTTGAGTATTGCATTCAGTTCTGGTTGCCATATCTCAAAAAAAGATATAGGGGAATTAGAAAAGGTTTTTTTGGACGTGTCACTACGGCCTTGCTTGCTGTATGCATTTCTGTCACTACTCTGAAAGAGAAGGAACTGCATGTTCTTCAAAATTGTTTTTCTTGGAGCATTAAACACTAAAGTACTCAATATACTGTTGGGAGACTCCTGAAGGTGGCGCTACGTCGCCGAAACACAGCTGTGTTGAGTCGACCTGTTATAATAAACATTATACCTTTTTCAAATATACAACTCCCTTATTGATTGGAAAGAGCCTATCTCCCCCACTCTTCTCTTTTTTCTTCCCGTATTGTTTCGTAGGGATTAAGTGCACCTCCACACTTTGTGTGGCTTCCTTTTTTGGATTCTATTAGGTCCAATTGGTGACTTCTGTTGTGGATGGGGGCACTAACTGTTTGCTGTAGTCCCACTGTTTCTAAGGGATCAAAGAATTTCATATTCTGGGGTTCGGTGACTTTTTCTAGATGAAAGCTGAAATCTCCAAGTAAGATTGTGAAATCGTAATATACTGGATATCTAGCAAGAATCACCTGGAAAGAATCTTCAGCTTTGAGCCGGGGGGACATAACATAGGATACAGCGTAGCTGATCATCAAATCAGTTATCCTTGATTTCACAGATTAGTTCGGGAGACGAGGAGCTGATGGTCTCCAGTGCCATCATGTTAAAGAAGGACTTATAAAGCATGATTAGACTCCTCTTCTTCGTTCTGTTCTGGGCAGATGCAGAAGTTTATTTCCCAGGGGACACAGTTGTAACCTTGGGTTGTCTTGAAAGGGAAACCAGGTCTCCGTTAGGAATAGAAATCCAAACTGGTTATCACTCAGTAAATCTCTGAGAGTTTTGGTCTTGTTGTGCATCAATTTGCAGAAGAAAACGCAAAGCCAAAATTAAGGAAAATTAAACCAGCCTGGTAGTCAAATAAATTAAAAGAGCTAAAAAGAACATGTAGAAAATTGGACAAAGGACTCGGAAAAAAACCTCACATGACTCCCAGATGAAAAGAGTATGGCGGTCTTTTAATAAAACTTAAAAGTCAGCAATAATTGAGGCCAAGAGGTTATATTATAAAAAGTTAGTGGTGAAAATAATTCATATTTGAAGATGCTTTTTCGGATATATAATAAATAAAACAGCGATTACTGCCATAGCTGACCATCAGCATCCATCAGCCAAGGGTTTGGCAAAATATTCTGTGGATAAGGTAGAAAAAATTACATCTTCTTTGCCAGGTGTAGCTGCTGTGTGATATTATAGATATATCTGGAGAGCATTCTTTTAGGGGTATTCTGGTTGATCAAATGTGGTCCACATTTCAAACTATTCAAGAGAATGAGGTATTAGCTAAATTTGATTATCTCACCAATAAATCTTGTTTGTTAGATCATTGCCCTTCTTACCTGTTGAAGAGTATTCCTAAGGAGGTTATAGGTTGGCTGTCTAAATTGGTTAATTCATTGCTTAGGTAAGGATGGTCTGCCTCTGAGTTGGGTGAAATAATTTTAACACCTATTCCAAAGTTGGAGGGAACTGATTTGACAATTCTCTCCAACTTTCAATCTATGGCAAGTATACCCTTATTGAGTCTTTGGTCGCCACCCAAATCATGGTATACTTAAATTCCAAGGATCGCATGATACACAATATGGTTTTAGACCTATGCACAGCATGGAGGTGTTATTATTGACCCTGGTATCCAGGGTGAAAGAGTTGTTAAGTAAAAAAAATTCCATCTGTTCTACTCCTGTTCAATATATCTGGTGTGTTTAATACTGTGGACCATGAATACATTATTGAGAGAAAGTTGAGTGATCTTGGAATTTCTGGTGTTGTTTTTAATTGGTTTTATGGTTTCTGAAAAATAGGTGTGGAGGGGCATTTTCGATATGACGTCTAAGTCCAACTTTGGACATTTTGCAAAAAACATCCAAAATCTAAATAGGAAAGAAAGTCATTTCCAAAAAAGAAAAATGTCTGTTTTTTCAAAAATACTGTTTTAAACAAGGTTTTGTGATTTGGATGTTTTGTTTTTTGGTCCATTTAAAAAAAAAAAAAAAAAAGTCCAAGTGCAAAACACACAAAATCAAGCCATTGGGATGTAGGAGGAGCCAGCATTTTTAGTAGACTGATCCCCCTGACATCCCAGGAAAGCAATAGGGCACCTTAGGGGACACTGCACTGGACTTCATAAAATGCTCCCAGGTACACATCTCACCATTGCTCCCTTACCTTGTCTGTGGAGCCCCCCAAAACCCACTATTCCCCAAAACTGTACACTACTAGCATAGCCCTTATGGGTGAAGGGGGCACCTATATGTGTATATAGTGGGTTTCTGGTGAATTTGGAGGGCTCAGTTTCCTTCAGTGCACTGCACCATCCCTAGACTACTCCAGGGACCTACTTTCTGTTCTAATTGACCGGAGTATAACATCTGAGGCTGGTAAGTCATGTTTTTCATCACATTTTTTAGGGGGTAGGAGGTGGTGGGAGGGAGGGCTGGACGCGCGAACACCGTTGTGTGAGCCTCACGCGGTCCCCCATGGGGAGCGGTTCGGCTGCCTCTCCCTGCACCGGGGGCAGCAACAGTGTCGCTTGCAGCTCTCTACCCGGTACCGCTCCCACCAAAGCCCAGAGCTTATGTGGATGCGACTTGCTTGGTCACCATCTTTGACTTTACTAGGTGCTTATATTCCACTCACACCTCAAGAGGTTCAGAGCAGATTACAAAGGAAGGAGAATTCAACAAGATTGCATCGGGAAGACTAGTTTCATAGCAGATTAGCAGGTAGATAAGTAAGTCTAATACATAGATGCAGTGAAAAGGACTTCAGTTTGACATTAGAAGTATTGAAGAAATCATGTTGGGGAACCAGATTTACGAGGAGTTTGGCAAGACGTATTTCTTGAATAAAACGGATTTTAAGGCATTACGAAATCAAGTGTAGCAGTTGATGTTGAGCACTGGTGTCAGTAGAGCATTCCAGAATTTGGTGACTTGGTAAGAGAATAGGCTTGAGAAAAGTTTCTTCAGTCGAAATTCCTTGAAGGATGGGAAGGATAATTTTTTCACACCGATTAGTCTTAACGATGTGCTTTGTGTTGTCTGTAGTTTGCGTATTAAGTTTTTAGGGCAGTTTAATAAAATCATATTGCAGTAGTCTAGTTTAGAATTAGAGCCTACACCACAAGTCTGAAGTGTTCTTGTGTAAAATATTTCCGTACTTATCTGAGGTTATGTAGTTGGAATAAGCAAGATTTGACTGTACTATTCACCTGTGTTTCCCAGAATAAGCTTTGGTCTATTGTAATGCCTAGGATTTTGAGGGAGGGTTCTAATTTGTAGGGTAAACCATTCCCTACAAAGGCACTCTTTTGTTCTATGGTTGTGTTATGGCCTGTCAGTAGGAATTCTGTTTTACAACAGTTTAGTTTCAATTAGTTCATGCCCATCCAGTTTGTGATTAGAGTGATGCAGTCTTTTATGTGTTGTTTTATTGAGTGAATATCGTCATTTGTTGGAATTAGTATGATGATGTCATCTGCATATATAAAAGCTCTGAAGGCCGCTGCTTCGAGGGCGTATCCCAAGAAGGCCATAAGGATGTTGAATAGAATGAGCAAGAGTGGCAAGCCCTGGAGGACGCTGTTATCTGTGGGCCATCTTTCTGAGTATGTTTTATTCATCCTAACTAGGTAAGATCTGCTCGTTAGGAAGCCACAAAACCAGTTTAGTACGTGACCTGTTATGCCAATGTTGTTTAGGGTTGTTAGCAGTAATTTGTGATCTACCACATCAAAGGCGCTTGAGAGGTCAAACTGCATGATGAGTGTTTTCTTCCCCTTGGCCCAAAGAGTGTTTATGTTATGTATCAGAGCATATAGAGTGGTCTCTGTTCTGAAATTTGCTCAGAATCCTGATTATAAGCTGTGTAGTATATTGAATCTCTCCAGGTATTCAGTTACTTTTATGGTGACTATTCCTTCCATTAGCTTTACCAGGAATGGTATAGATGCTACAAGTTGGTAGTTGTTTACATTGATTCTCGATTCCTGTTAGTTTTTCAGTATGGGAGCAAGGATATTATTTCCTATTGATGTGGAAAGGAACCTTTGGACATGGAGTCGGTCAGTCAGTTGTAGATAATGGATTTGAACTTTGGAGAGGCGCAGCTCATGAGGAGTATATGTCTAGTCGTGAGTGGTATTTGGAGAATTTCCCAATTAGTTGATCTAATTCAGACCATTTGATGTATGGATGTTATCCCATGTCATATCCGTGGGTATTGTCATGTCGGAATGTTTGGTTATTTCATATTTGTTGTGGGTATTATTGTTGAATTGTGCTCTGATTTTGGTGATTTTCTCTCTGAAATGGAAGGCTAGTTCTGCTGTTGGGACAGATTCCTGAGTCAGGATGGTGATGCCTTCGATGTTTGTTAGGTTGACAACTATTGAGAAGAGACATTTGGTGTCACTGATGTCGTCAATCAGTTTGGAGTAACAGAGCTTTCTGGCATCAGTTAATTTGATTTTATATTTGGATGCTACTTTTCTACTACTACTAATCATTTCTATAGCGCTACTAGACATATGCAGCACTGTACACATTATATGCCAGTACTTTCTATGTCCCTAGAGGGCTCACAATCTAAGTTTTTGGTACCTGAGGCAATGGAGGGTTAAGTGACTTGCCCAGAGTCACAAGGAGCTGCAGTGGGAATCAAACCCAGTTCCCCAGGATCAAAGTCCACTGCACTAACCGCTAGGTTACTCCTCCACTGCTTTTCTCCAATTTAGTCTATTTAGCTCAGTTCTCTTTCTTCCAGATTCTCTCTAGGCACCTACATGTTTTCTTTAGTAGCATTGAACCATTTGTTCTTACTACCTTTAGATTTCACTTACTTTCATAGGGGCCATGCTATCTAGAAATGGTCCCACAGACCTCATTCCAATCTTCTAGTGTTGGTTTCTCACTCCTTTAGTATTCATCTACCTTATCCCAGAATGTTTCATCTTTCCTCTTGCATAGTATTATATTTTAGCATTGTCTAGGATACTGTAGCAATATTTTTAGGTATTTGCATTTTGTTGTGTCCAGTTTAGTAGGAAGTGATCTGACCAGACCATGGGAGACCATTTTCCCATTTCTGTGTATGGGCCTGGATGTTACGCTTTTGGTATATGCAACTAGGTCTAGTTGGTTACTCATTTCATAAGTCACCTGGCCTGGTGGGCTAGGGAGATCTAGGGATTCAAAGAAGGTAGATAGGTCCTTCACCTCAGGGTCATTTGTTATATTTAGGTGTAGGTTGGTATCTCCTAGTAGTAAGGTGCAGGTTCTCAAGTCTACATTCTTGGCAAGGAAATGAAAAGTCTGTACTAGCTGTGCGCAATTTCCCTGGTGGGCAATAGAATAGTATGCATGTCAATCGATTTAATAGGGTGGTGTCCTTTATTTTATATACCATTATTTCTAGGTCTGATGAATGAGGAGAGTCAGAGTGGTTTTAAATATCCCGTTGTACATAAGGCCTAGACCTCCTCCTTTCTTCAGTTTTCTCAGGACAGATAAGAATTTGTAGCCCAGAGGACAGATTTCATTTAAGAGTGGGTCGCTGTCAGAATGCAACCAGGTTTCTGTGACAAATAGCAGGCCTGGTGTGTGGAGTTCTATCTAGTCTTCGAATATAGTGGTTTTGTTTCCAAGTGACCTCGCATTTAGGTAATAGGCAGGAACTGGGACGGTTGTAGATGGCAGTTGATTCTCCGGCTCAGTCTTATAAAGGACCTTTTTTGTGTTTTGGTAGGTTGGTGGTATTGTTTTTCCTTGTGTGCATAGAGTCTGGATAATCAGGTAGGAGCCTTGTAATTTGGTGGTTAGGGGGTGTGTGTGGTATGTGTGAGGAAGTAAAGGGACAGTGGTTGAGTGTCAGGCCTATCAACAGGCGTGAGATCAGGAACCCAAGTATTATCACGAGTATTACAGTGTGCTTCATCCAATCCATCTTGATTTGTTTCGTTTCTGTGTCTTTGGGTCGTTTTCAATGTACTTCACCTCCACCTTTACGACCCTCTCTATCCTATAGGAAGGCTAGAGAGACGTAAAGGTGGAGGAGTAGCTCTGTATGTGAGAAATGATATCACAGCGACTGAAATGACAGGGGCATGGGGAAAAGAAGAAGCGATATGGATCACCTTAAAAAGAGATGATAGAACCTCAGTCCACGTGGGTGTTGTCTACAGACCCCCGACACAACTGGAGGAACTAGATAGGGATCTGATCACGGATATTCAAAAGTTAGGAAAGAAGAGAGAAGTGCTGTTGCTGGGATATTTCAATCTGCCGGAGGTAGATTGGAAGGTTCCGTCGGCGGAATCGGAGAGAAGTAGAGAGATTGTGGATGCTTTCCAAAGTGTTTTGCTCAGACAAATGGTGACGGAACCCACAAGGGAGGGAGTGACGCTGGTTCTGGTGCTCACAAATGGGGATAGCATGTCAAATGTCCGAGTGGGTGCCTACCTGGGCAACAGTGACCATCAAACGATTTGGTTTGATATGTCGGCTGTAGTGGAGGGCGGCCACTCAAAACTCAAAGTCCTGGATTTCAAGCGTGCTGACTTTACTAAAATGGGAGAATACCTGAGGAAGGAGATGATGGGCTGGGAGGAAGTACAGTGGTCAAGGCTGAAAGAAGCTATAAATAAGGCCACGAACCTTTATGTAAGGAAAGTAAATAAAAGCAAGAGAAAAAGGAAACCGATATGGTTCTCCAAACAAGTGGCTGAGAAAATAAAGGCTAAAGAGTTGGCGTTCCAGAAATACACAAAAACTCAAGAACAGGAACACGGGGAGGAATACCGGATGAAACTGAAAGAAGCCAAGTTAGAGATACGTCTGGCGAAAGCGCAAGCGGAAGAACAAATGGCTAGAAATGTAAGGAGGGGTGACAAAAATTTCTTCAGGTATATTAGTGAAAGGAGAATGACTAAAAAGGGAATTGTGAGACTAAAAGATACTGTGAACCGCTATGTAGATAGTGATGAAGAAAAAGCAAATTTGCTAAATAGATACTTTTGTTCTGTTTTCACAGAAGAAAATCCTGGAGCAGGACCGCGATGGACTGGAAAAAGTACAAATGAAAATGGAGCGGATACAGCATCATTTACAGAAGAGAGTGTGTATGAACAACTTGTAAAGCTAAAGGTGGACAAAGCCATGGGACCGGTCGGGATACACCCCAGGATATTGAGGGAGCTCAGAGAGGTTCTGGCGGGTCCTCTTAAAGATTTGTTTAATAAATCCTTGCAGACGGGAGAGGTTCCGAGGGATTGGAGAACGGCGGAGGTGGTCCCTCTTCACAAAAGTGGTGATAGGGAAGAAGCTGGAAACTACAGGCCGGTAAGCCTCACTTCGGTTATTGGAAAAGTAATGGAAGTGATGCTGAAGGAAAGGATAGTGAATTTCCTGGAAGCCAATAAGTTGCAAGATCCGAGACAACATGGTTTTACCAAAGGGAAATCGTGCTAAACGAATCTAATTGAGTTCTTTGATTGGGTGACAGGAGAATTGAATCAGGGACAAGCTATGGACGTAATCTACTTAGATTTCAGCAAAGCTTTTGACACGGTTCCCCACAGAAGGCTTTTAAATAAACTGTATGGGCTGCAGATAGGACCCGAAGTGGTGAACTGGATTAGGAACTGGTTGACGGACAGACGCCAGAGGGTGGTTGTGAATGGAGTTCGCTCAGAGAGGGAAAGGTGAGTAGTGGAGTGCCTCAAGGATCGGTGCTGGGGCCAATTCTGTTCAATATATTTGTGAGTGACCTTGCTGAAGGGTTAGAAGGTAAAGTTTGCCTATTTGCGGATGATACTAAGATCTGTAACAGAGTGGACACCCCGGAGGGAGTGGAAAACATGAAAAAGTATCTGAAGAAGCTAGAAGAATGGTCTAAGGTTTGGCAATTAAAATTCAATGACAAGAAATGCAAAGTGATGCACTTAGGGACTAGAAATCCACGGGAGACATACAGTGGTGGAAATAAGTATTTGATCCCTTGCTGATTTTGTAAGTTTGCCCACTGACAAAGACATGAGCAGCCCATAATTGAAGGGTAGGTTATTGGTAACAGTGAGAGATAGCACATCACAAATTAAATCCGGAAAATCACATTGTGGAAAGTATATGAATTTATTTGCATTCTGCAGAGGGAAATAAGTATTTAATCCCTCTGGCAAACAAGACCTAATACTTGGTGGCAAAACCCTTGTTGGCAAGCACAGCGGTCAGACGTCTTCTGTAGTTGATGATGAGGTTTGCACACATGTCAGGAGGAATTTTGGTCCACTCCTCTTTGCAGATCATCTCTAAATCATTAAGAGTTCTGGGCTGTCGCTTGGCAACTCGCAGCTTCAGCTCCCTCCATAAGTTTTCAATGGGATTAAGGTCTGGTGACTGGCTAGGCCACTCCATGACCCTAATGTGCTTCTTCCTGAGCCACTCCTTTGTTGCCTTGGCTGTATGTTTTGGGTCATTGTCGTGCTGGAAGACCCAGCCATGACCCATTTTTAAGGCCCTGGCGGAGGGAAGGAGGTTGTCACTCAGAATTGTACGGTACATGGCCCCATCCATTCTCCCATTGATGCGGTGAAGTAGTCCTGTGCCCTTAGCAGAGAAACACCCCCAAAATATAACATTTCCACCTCCATGCTTGACAGTGGGGACGGTGTTCTTTGGGTCATAGGCAGCATTTCTCTTCCTCCAAACACGGCGAGTTGAGTTCATGCCAAAGAGCTCAATTTTTGTCTCATCTGACCACAGCACCTTCTCCCAATCACTCTCGGCATCATCCAGGTGTTCACTGGCAAACTTCAGACGGGCCGTCACATGTGCCTTCCGGAGCAGGGGGACCTTGCGGGCACTGCAGGATTGCAATCCGTTATGTCGTAATGTGTTACCAATGGTTTTCGTGGTGACAGTGGTCCCAGCTGCCTTGAGATCATTGACAAGTTCCCCCCTTGTAGTTGTAGGCTGATTTCTAACCTTCCTCATGATCAAGGATACCCCACGAGGTGAGATTTTGCGTGGAGCCCCAGATCTTTGTCGATTGACAGTCATTTTGTACTTCTTCCATTTTCTTACTATGGCACCAACAGTTGTCTCCTTCTCGCCCAGCGTCTTACTGATGGTTTTGTAGCCCATTCCAGCCTTGTGCAGGTGTATGATCTTGTCCCTGACATCCTTAGACAGCTCCTTGCTCTTGGCCATTTTGTAGAGGTTAGAGTCTGACTGATTCACTGAGTCTGTGGACAGGTGTCTTTCATACAGGTGACCATTGCCGACAGCTGTCTGTCATGCAGGTAACGAGTTGATTTGGAGCATCTACCTGGTCTGTAGGGGCCAGATCTCTTACTGGTTGGTGGGGGATCAAATACTTATTTCCCTCTGCAGAATGCAAATAAATTCATATACTTTCCACAATGTGATTTTCCGGATTTAATTTGTGATGTGCTATCTCTCACTGTTACCAATAACCTACCCTTCAATTATGGGCTGCTCATGTCTTTGTCAGTGGGCAAACTTACAAAATCAGCAAGGGATCAAATACTTATTTCCACCACTGTATGTGTTAGGCAACGAGAGTCTGATAGGTACGGATGGGGAGAGGGATCTTTAGATTGTAAGCTCCTTTGAGCAGGGACCGTCCTTCTTTATTTTGTACAGCGCTGCGTAACCCTAGTAGCGCTCTAGAAATGTTAAGTAGTAGTAGTAGTAGTAGTGATAGTATCTGAGGATTTGAAGGTGACGAAACAGTGTGACAAGGCGGTGGCTGTATCTAGAAGGTTGTTGGGCTGTATAGAGAGAGGTGTGACCAGCAGAAGAAAGGGAGTGTTGATGCCCCTGTATAAGTCATTGGTGAGGCCCCATCTGGAGTATTGTGTTCAGTTTTTGGAGGCCGTATCTTGCTAAGGATGTAAAAAGAATCGAAGCAGTGCAAAGAAAAGCTACAAAAATGGTATGGGATTTGCGTTACAAGACGTATGAGGAGAGACTTGCTGACCTGAACATGTATACCCTGGAGGAAAGGAGAAACAGGGGTGATATGATAGACATTCAAATATTTGAAAGGTATTAATCCGCAAACGAACCTTTTCCGGAGATACGAAGGCAGTAGAACGTGAGGACATGAAATGAGATTGAAGGGGGGCAGACTCAAGAAAAATGTCAGGAAGTATTTTTTCACGGAGAGAGTGGTGGATGCTTGGAATGCCCTCCCGCGGGAGGTGGTGGAGATGAAAACGGTAACGGGATTCAAATATGCGTGGGATAAACATAAAGGAATCCTGTTCAGAAGAAATGGATCCTCAGGAGCTTAGCCAAGATTGGATAACAGAGCCGGTAGTGGGAGGCGGGGCAGACTTATATGGTCTGTGCCAGAGCCGATGGTGGGAGGTGGGAATAGTGCTGGGCAGACTTGTACGGTCTGTGCCCTGAAAAAGACAGGTACAAATCAAGGTAAGGTATACACAAAAAAAGTGGCACATTTCTTGGGCAGACTGGATGGACCGTGCAGGTCTTTTTCTGCCATCATCTACTATATTACTATGTCTTGTCTCGCTGTGTAGAGGGGTACTACTTGATTAGTAGGTGTATTTGGGTCTTAGGGTAGAATTTTGGTTCCAGCCCAGGGTGACTATCCTCTCGTTAATTGGTTGTAGATAGATGGTATTTTATTTTTATGTTGCAGTATGGAGCAGTCCAATTTTACCTTAGGTGTCGTGTGTTGTGTGAGTTTCTTACCATGACTTCAGCATTTGGACATGGGGGCCACATTAGCGTGATATGAGCCTCAGGATGAGCCGTTATCTTGGGCATGGATTTAGGTCTCTGGTTGAGCTAGTTGTGTCAATCACAAGAAGCCTTGACAGTCTGCTTCTGTTATGGTGTGCTGTCCTGACCTGTGGAAGGAAGTTTTGGCCTCTGAAGACTCTACCCTCAATGGCCCCAAAGTTGCCCACAAAGGTGCACACTAAGGCATGTGACACACCCCTTAGGTGTGCCCCTTCAGTGGCATGCCTCAGTCTAGGCATCCTGATATAGTTCCTCCGTAACAGCATGTTGAAGATGTTAATGACATCACAACAGGCGGAGTTTCATGTCACACAAAGTAAGCTGGAAAAAATCTCTAGTTCAAAATGCTTGTGCTGCAGTCCATTCTCTTTAAAGCAGCAAAGGAGACCGTAAAGGATGGTGGAAGTGCCTCAGACTAGGCAACCCTGATGTGGTTCCTTCATAAGAGTTTTTCAGGACATTGGTATCACAGAGGGGCGGGGATTAGTAAGAACTCCAATGGCATGGGGAGGTTTTCACTCGTCTAGAACAATCCACCTCAACCCAGTCTTCAGGACACAGCCAGCAAGTCAGATTTTCAGGATATCCACAATGAACACACATGAGGGAGATCTGTAGTACATCTGTATAGAAATCTCTCATGCATATCCATTGTGGAATCCAGAAAACCCAATTGGCTTGGTACCTCAAGCACTTGTCTAGAAGTCACAAGTGTGCTACAGCAGAGGGGTGCTATACATCAAGCAGTAATCCCTAATGATATCTCCTTCACTTTATTTTCAAATAAGAAGTCTCCAGTACACAGTACCTGCAGTCTCATAAGAAAATTGTCTCGGTCAGAATCATACATCTACTCAAAACATCTGACTATAAAGGCAGAAAGTGACATCCTTGAAGAGGTGTAGGAAACATCTCATGCTATACAAGATAGGGTCTGCACACATCTCCTAAAATAGCTGCAACCATTGAACCATATAAAGTTGATTTGCTGCAATACGTTCTCAAAGATTATCACTGAGGAGTGCAAGAAGTAGACTACAGAAACCTTGAGCTGGTTGTATCTTATATTTCCCATCCATTTTTTAGTCAGACTGAACAGTAAGTGGGGATATGCCCACTGCAAAGCTGCTATTCTTGTAAGCAGCAATGAATTGGTAAAACAACTATACCTCTTGAGGTCCCTATGAATTTCCTGCAGAAGTGTGAATGGAACCTCTTTCTGTACAAACAGATCTCTGATGTCCTCATAAGTGGTCTCTTTCCATGGTAGATGGATTAGAAAATCTCTACAGAGAATTCTTCTGCTTCTAGAAAGGATTCTGAAGGAATGAAATCTGGATGTAGGAAGTCCTTCAATGCACTTTGGGACTTAAGAACAAGAGGGTGATGGTAAAAAAGAAAATGGCCTCTTCAAGAGTCTGAAACTGAAGTAGAGAGACTATCAGAGTCTGAGAAGTACGGGCATCTTTCTGTGCAGGGGTTAAGTGACTTGTGTGGGTATTGTACTGCAATGCCGATACTGAACATCTATCATATCCTTGGAATAACCCTTAATATACTGAACATCTTTTGCAGGAATGAATGAGGTTGTTCTGGAGAGGATAATGAAACGGATGGAGATGATTCATCTGCTACCTTAAGGATCAGAGTTAGACATAAGGGACTGCAGTCAGCCACTGCAAACAGGAGCACTGAGGCTGAACCAGGAAGCAAGCATTACATCATTGGTACAAAAAGATCCTGTGCTGATTTATCTGCAGTGTGAGACATTGCAATGATTAGTTGAGAGTGGCTGAAATGTGTTGTCTCTTTCCACTGACTGACTAGATTGCAACAGAGATGGACGTGCAGGCCTGTTCTTAGGGATAGCCTTTGAAGGCCTTAGCGCTGAGGTGATCACATTTTTTGTGTTTATGAAGGGGTCATGAAAGACACCTTCACTTTGAGCCTGTGAACAGGAGTTCAGAAAATGGCTGCACTTTTGGCCTGGGAACCTAAATTAGTCACACCATTTTCATAGTCTATCTGGTGCTGCTTTTTTGTAACTGGATTCAGTCACTGCATAGAGAGGATCTGCTGGAAATGCACAGAGGGGCTCCTATTTTCTTCGTTGGGCAACCAGGAGCTTCATATCCAGAATGGTTTCAAAGTTGGTTCAAGCAGTACTTTCAGGCTCATGGAAACATACAACCACAATGCTTACAATCAGTTTGGTTATGGTCCGTCTAGGCATACAAAACATTTGAAGCTGGTCAGAATTCTGGGATCTTTCTCACTTCAAATTATTCTGCATGCACTAGTACTTACCCACCTAGATTACTATAATTCTCTGCCAAAAGGAACTTGAACGGCTCCAGCTAGTGCAGAATACTGCCGTAAAATTACTTTTTGGGGCAAAAAAATATGATCACGTCACTCCCCTTTTGTAGGTTGAACATGGTTACCAATTAGTTCTTGTATCCTATTTGGTTCTGGTGCATAAAATATTTCACGTTGGCTCTCCCGTTTTTAGTTCTCTGCACTCTTTCTCAGTTTCTTCGGTCTGCTCAGCAATAGCTGTTGCTTTTTTTATATATACATAATATTCCCTGCCCTCTTAAGAAATTATTAAAAATACAACTTTTTCAGGAAGCATTTGATGCTGATTTTTAACTTGTTTTATTGTGGCTCACATGGCTAGCATGCTTAGCTTGGTTGGGGGCCATGTGCTGGGGTCTGGAGGCACAATAGGAATACAGTACCTTTACTCTTCTGTTTGATATTGGAGTTCCTGTCCTGTGTTTTATATTGTTTACTGTACTCTGCTTTAATGGACTTTCCTTAAGCAGAGAATGGTTGTTTCGCTTGATGGTTAATCAAGTGAAATAAACCTGAAACCTCCCATACTGTGGGTAGGAACAGATCTCTCACATCAGCTGGACTCCTGCCAAAGGACTCAAGAAAAAACAGTTAACATGCCAGATCATATGGACAGGAAAGCAGAGTGGAAAACAGAGGTACTGAGAGGGACATGCATAGTAATAAGCCCTAACAATGTTCCGTCCTGGCCATTTCACTATGTGCTTTACTTAAATCATGAAATGAAAAATAGTTGGAAAGCAAACAGACAGGGGGCAGAGCATAGCCAGTATTCCATATAGATGCATGGGGTGAGTGCTCCTCCATTCAGTCAATTTTATATCAGAAAATCAATTTTCTCCTGATATTTGACACAGCAACTGTCTTTAACCATCCTGATGGCTACATGCAAAAACGGTAAGCCTGATCAGATTACTTTACCTTCTCCAAGTGGGAAGAGACCTAAACCAGAGCCAAGCACACCGGAAAAATGGCATCGAATTCATCCAAGTCACAACTTGATCTTCTTAAGGAAGTGTGATCATTTAAGTCTATAATGACTGTGCAAGTCAAAGCTACTAAAGCTGTTCGCAGTGAAATCTAATCTCTAAACGCTCAATTTGCAGATGTTCGCAATCGCCTCGACTCTCAACTACAATCTCATGGCTTTGCCAAAAAGTTGACATATTTAAATACATGAAGATATCCGAATGTTACAAAAAAAAAGACCTTGAACATTTATCCAACCGAAACCGCAGATTCAATGTAAGGATTCTTGGATTACCTGAATTGTCAGAGAGCTCTGACCCCACTGCTTTCTTGATGGAGTTACTCCCTAAGTTGCTCAACCTTCAGCTTCCTCCTTCTTTGGAATTTGAGGCAGCATATCAAGTCCCCTCACAGTCTTTATCTTCTGCAAAATTTCTGAGGCCAATTGTGGCCAAACTGCTTAGATATCAACATGTGCTGGCTATATTAACCAGCAAAAACTCTACCTCATCTTTCATATCTCTGACTTCATTAAATCCACCACAGTGAGAAAAAATTTATTCAGCTCTGGCAGTCCTTAAAGGATATTGGGGCCAAATTTGAACTTCTTTGCACTGCCAGAATGAGGATAACTTATAATAATCATACTCACACCTTGGAAACCTCGGAGCTCAAACCTTTCATAGAATCGCTCAAAATTGGAGTGATTTGTCTCCATCTCTAATCTTTTAGATATTACAAGGCGTTATATTTCTATAATCTATTTTACAGTATACTATGCCACAATCTTCAGCAACATGGATTTTCCTGTTTTGCTGTATCTCCAAGTTTTCTTGTATTTGCATATTTTTACAAACTTATTATCGAAATCACTTAGACTCCAGTCCAATCTCGCCCATGATTTCCATTTCTTCTTTCATGTTCTGGTTACATATAATCCTGCTAGTTGCAGTGGATTACTTCTGTTTGTTTTGAGGAAACTGCTGACTATATGGTTCTATGCACTAATATGCCTTTCAGAATTCTCATTTTTCTATTTAAGCAATTTGGTTTTATCATGGTATCCATAATTTTTAAATTAATTTCTGATTGCTACATTACTACCTACAATGTTAAGGGACTGATTCACCCAATTAAGAAAATGAAAATTTCTAATTACCTGAAATCTCTGCACCCTATCTTCTTGCAAGACTCATTTGTCACTTAATGTATGTAACAAGCTTTCTATACTAGGTTTTACTACTGCTTTTCATTCTCCTGCAATTAAAAAAAAACAGGTGTTTCCACTTTATTTCATACTTCTTTAAATGCTAAAATCACCAAAACTATCTCAGCTTCAAATGGTAGATGTTATTTTAATATGTGCCACTATTCACTCTGCTGATTATACCTTTGTTAATTTATATGCTTCTGTTACTGATTCTCCTGATTCTATTAGAACCCTTTACTTGACTATTTTGCAACATCAGTCTGGTTCTTTACTAATTTCTGGTGATTTTAATCAACCTCTTGACATTTACCTTGACAGATCATCATGAAGACCCTCCAAATCAAAAATGCTTCTTGAATTACATAATTTGCTGATAAATGCTAACGTAATTGATGCTTGGTGTATTCTACATCCTTCTACTAGGGATTATACTTACTTTTCACCCCGATGTAATAAATATGCTAGACTGTATTATTTTCTTATTTCTGCATCTCTTTCCTCCATACATCCAAGTCACCTGTCGGAGCATGTTGCTGTATCTTTACATTTGAATATCCAATTAAAACAGCAATCCAAAACATCTTGGAAACTTAATGCTCCCAGCCCTGATGGAATAACTTCTGAATTTTATTAGAAATTTAGTACTTTACTGACTCCATATCTATTGACCTACTTTAACTATAATCGAACCCATCCTGATCACCAATGTAGATTCACTGAAGCTACTATAATACTTATCCTCAAACTGGTAGAG
The DNA here is from genome assembly GCF_901765095.1 of Microcaecilia unicolor. Classification (NCBI taxonomy): domain Eukaryota; kingdom Metazoa; phylum Chordata; class Amphibia; order Gymnophiona; family Siphonopidae; genus Microcaecilia; species Microcaecilia unicolor. Next base: position 227,608,499 of record NC_044031.1, on the reverse strand, counting down.
ACCCCTGCAAAGTTCAAAAATACAGACTCATTTCACTCTCAAATTCATACTACGAAATCTCGGCAAAACTTCTAACTGAAAGATTAAACAAGATCAATGGACAATTAATTTATACGGATCAAGTAGGGTTCATGAAACATAGATACACAGAGGATAATAAGATTATTCAAAGCCATCACATTGCTAAGAACATCCCAAAACCTGTAGTGGGACTCACTTTAGATGATGAAAAAGTATTTGATCGTTTTCAATGGCAGATTCTGAGATGGTTTGGCTTTGGTCAAGTTTTTATTTCCTGGATCAAAGCTCTCAATTGGAACCCTATCTCCAAAGTTCTTGTTAATGAAACCCTTTCAAATGGCATCCCTTAATAACATGGCACCCGGTTGCTGCTTTCGCCCCTTTTATTTGGCCAGTGAACCACTACTCTCCGCTGTTCAACAATCTCCTTTAATCCAAGATATTCAAATCAAACATCAAATTAAATTAGCTGCATATGCAGATGTTGTACTACTATTTGTCACAAACCCAAAGGTATCTCTCTACCTGCATTTACTGAGTTGGTCTCTATGCTCAATTTTCCAGTTACAAAGTTAATTGGCATAAATCAGATTATTCCTTTAAAAATGTATCTTTTGCGTCTGATTTTCAAAATATGAAATTTGTCTGGGCACATATGCAGGTATTCTTATCCATAAAGATCCTGAGCAGATCTTTAATTTGAACATTTCTAGAATTAGAGAGATAATCAATCGAGACCTAACTAAATGGTCAACTCTCAACTTAACCTGGTGGGGCAGAATATCCACTATTAAAATGACTTACTGCTAAAATTACTTACATTCTTTCTATATTAGCGTCACTGTCCCCTAAAGCCTTCTATAAATGGATTGATTGGACATATACTGAATTTATTTGGCAGAATAAAAAACCTTGCATTGCTCTAAGTTGAAAGCTTCAAGAGAGAATGGAAAGCTCAATATACCTGACATCTATTATTACCACCTACCATCTTTAGGTACATATGGAGTATTTTGGCTTCAATCCAATCATTCAGATAATGACACTCCTACATGGTTAAAAGCTGAAGAAAAAAAAATTGTTTTCCAATACCAATATCCATGCTAGGCCTATGCAACTACCTGGATCCTTTAAAAAATGTTATATGTTATCAACCCAAACAGCTCTGAATCAATTGGATAAATACACAGAAGTTTCCTTATGGGCTGAAACATGTGTATGGCACAATCCAAGGCTCATGATTAAGAAAAGATGCATATCTTGGAAAATAAGGCAAAAAAATGTAATATCTGGTCTATAGATCAGGTTCTCTCTCATGGCCATTTGATCCCTCATATAGAACTCATTGTCCAATTTCCTACACTATAGTCTTGTGAACTTCAATGAATTTGTCTTTACAACATCCTTACCAAGGACCCTAAATTGTTTTACCCAACTTGTCCAATTCTGCTTCACTTTGCAAATGGTATGATTTGACCCTAATTGAAGGCAAGGCTGTATCCACCTTCTATTAAAACCTTCACAAAGCATATCCAACCCCAGTAATTTTGAGTCATGGTGCTCAGATATTGATACCTCACATATCACCCCAAATGGTCTGTTATTTGATCCTCTGTTAACAGGCTTTGACGTTTGGCTGAAATTATGCAATCCCTTTACTTTTTTTCTTCATCATAACATTAAGACTCCCGGAAAATGGAGAGAGCTAAATTACTGCAAAATAATCTTTGTTGACATTGTTTTGCAGCCTCGGGTTTCCCAAGACATATATGCCTGTGAACTCCTTTTGTTTAGAAATCTGACAACTACAAAGTTAACCACTTTACAGGGATAATACCATGTGGATATGTTCCCAACAAATCTTTTTTTTCTTTTTTAAATGTTTGGGAGACTCTTACAGTCCAACATCGGAAAACTGGGCGGGTATTCAAGTTTACTAAATCCACTAATTGCAACTCTACACAGGCTATTTATGGCATTAAATGCCCGTGCAATAAACGGTACATCGGCCAAATAAGTAGGGTAAAATGACGCATTGCTGAGCATGTCAGCAATATACGCGTTCGGAAAAGAGATGCTCCTCTGGTTAAGCACTGGGAACAGATGAGGCATTTAGAACAGGATTTTAAATATGTAGTACTCTCAAATATGTGTGACAAACGGGGGGGATGTGCCATCTCTTAATAAAAAAAAAAAAGAACAGTTTATTTACCGTTGGGACACAGTGACACCTAGAGGTCAACAGGGAGATTGGAGCAAACTGATTTTAGTTTTTTCCACCAAGGTCCTATATAAACCAGTAGGGCGCATGCGTTGGTATCGTTGTTCAGCTGTCAGACCTGATACACTTGCTAAGACTCCAGTCCAGAACTCCACAGCAGGAAATTTTCATGATTTTTTATATAAGAGTTTGGAAGTCTCTCATAAGAATATAATTAAGTAAAAACTGAGGCTTCAAGAGGAGTTCCAAGATGGCCACTGACTGAGACAGACGTGTTTTAGAGCTCCTCCAGATTTTACTGCTACTCTCTAATTACCTTGTAATGCCGAAGAGAAGGGGCAGAGCTGCTGCTACTGCAGCCCAGCAGCAAAGACCTTTGATATCTTCTGGCTTGATTGAATCTTATCTGCAACAAGCTCAGGTTTCAACAGCAGCATCAGTGAGCAGTTCGCTGGAACAGCCCAGGATAGGAGACCAGGAGCTGAACCTTGAACTGGAAGTTTCTTTAAGCCCCGATGCAAGTGCCCCTCCTCCCCAGCCTGTGAGAAGTAGTTCTCCTGTGGCGGCGTCCTTAGCCCTGAATACCGAAGTGTTACAGGGTGGAACTGGACGGGAGGCAGTGTTAGCCTCAACGGAGAACGTGGGAGATTTGTCAGCTTCTTCCCTGTTATCTCACACTGCTGGAAAAACACAGGAGGAGTTGCGAGGGACATTGGAAGGTGAGACACATGTTTCACAGGAAGAGAGTGAGAGCATTGCATTTGCTAAACTTTTTCAGAAACCAGATGAAGTGACATTGGACAATCTATGGCAGTTGATTGCAGAAGTTTTTGTGCCCCCAGATGAGGAAAATAAGAAATGAAGTTGTAATATTAGATGGGAAGGTAACAGAAATTGAGAATGAGGTGAAAATAGTTAAAGCAGATTTGGCTAAAAAGGGATGTTTTAGAGTTGAAATCACAGCAAACAACAATGCTTAAAGACTTGGTTAATTTAAGGAGAAAATCAGAAATGCTGGAAAATACTTCAAAATCTAATAATCTGCGTTTTATAAATTTTCCGCGACAACCACTTATCTCCCCTCGGGAGATGCTAAAAAATTACCTGAGAAATTCTAGAGATATAAGATAAAGATATGCCACCCTTTTCACAGGTTTTTTTATATACCTGTGAAGGGTTTGGATCCTTTACAAAGGAATAATATTCAGAATGCGCAACCATTGGATGTTTCTGCCCTTCTTGAAATGTCAGATTCAGAACAGATAACACCAACTACTATGTTGGCCACAGTAGCGTTACCTTCGGACAAGATCTGGATTTTAAAGAAGTTTTTTCAGATTAAAGAAAAAACCTTTCGTGGTTTGCAAACTCGTGTTTTTCCAGATCTAGCGAGGGAAACGCAAAGGCGACGACAAACGTTTTTACAGATGAGACAGGAGATACTTCAACTTGGCGCAACTTTTTACCTTAAATATCCTTGCAAATGTTTAATCTCCTGTCAAGCCGTGAAATATGTTTATTTTGATCCTGACCAATTGTCATCTTTTTTAACATCTAAGAGAGCTCATAGTTAAGTAAAGTTGAATAGAAACTCGTCTGTATCTCAAAATTTGATCTATAAAGTTTATTACCTGTTTTAAAGTTTATTACCTGTTTTCTCCTATTTAGGAATCTTGGACTCCTGTTATGGACTTTAAATGAAGCTATAATATTTAATTTGTGTTATGAATAATATCTTTAGATTTAATTGTAATAGTGGATTTTTCTTTACAACTTTATACTTGTTTACTATGTATAAAAACGATAAATATAAAAAAAAAACCTGAGGCTTCAACAATGATTCTAATAGCTTTGTTATTTTTCAGCCTTTGTCCTCCTGAAGACGCAACTGGTGAAACATGGTCCATGTAGGGGACAAGAGACTATGACAGCATACTGATTTATGAAGCTTTGGGTTTTTTTTTTTAACGCACAGGGGAAGTGGTTTCACTGAAAACGTTGGTATTACTTTCACCGAGGAAGTCACCATGAACATCCGGAACACCTGTCCTAGCATAGGAGCTTGGCTACTGGTGCCTACTAAGCTAAGTGGTTTTTCACAGCTATTAAACTGTGAATAATTAATAATTAATCACTATGAATGGCAGGTAGGAGGACTCCTGTGCAATGATGTTGGGACAGTGTTATTACTAAGGTACTGGCTGTGGTCAACTGTAATACACTGAGCACATTACATTTAAAAAGAAAAAAAGATTTGTTGGGAGCATATCCACATGGTATTATCTTTGCAAAAGGGTTCTCTGACTTTGTAGTTGTGTGCTATAAGAAACCAAAGAAAACTAGAACCCAGATTTTAAGTTTAGAAATCTGGTAAACCACATTTTACATCCGAGACAATTGGGTTTCAGATCTGGTCACAGTACAGAAACCATTATCACCCCTTTCTGAACGATTTATATTGTACCCTTGATAAAAGACTTATTTTACTTCTACCTTTAGATTTGTCCTCAGTTTTTGATCTTGTGCGAATCACTCTCTTCTGCTGACTAGACTTTCTGAGATTGGGATCTCAGGTACTGTGCACCAATGGTTTTCTTCATTTTTCTGATGTTCTTTTGTTGTAGGTATGGGTTCCCTTGCGTCTTCTTTGTATCCCCTTCACCTGTGGCATCCCACAAGGTTCAGTACTTTCACCTTTGTTGTTCAACATTTTTCTGAGCCCATTAGCCACACTACACTCTTTTAATATTAAATTCTATATTTACGCTGATAATTTTTCCTGTGTCTTAACATTGATCTGCTACGTTTTGCAAGGTTCCACATTAGGAGTCCCTGCTCAGAAAAAGGATCTAGGTGTTGATATGTTAAAACCCTCTGCTCAGCATTGTAGGGGTCCTTTCCTGCTGTATCACACCTTTGCAGGTTAGACCTGAACCATCTTTTTCTGAACTAATATGGATTTTGCAGATTGAGGTCTGAATGCATCAGAGATCAGCTTTCTTCAAGGAAAACTACTTCTTGACACAACTGTGCTAGTGAATTATTTCATAGTAAGGTATGTAGGAGCGTGCCTCAATGAGACAGACTCTCCAGTATATCTGTGAACTATGGAGGGAAGTTTGGGACCATCAGGCTTGTGACTGATAAATTATTCTTGATGGAAGCTCACAAGGCCTCATTGCCATAACCATGGGTAGGTCATATTTATCAGGTACTGATCATCCTCTTTTGCCAAATGAGTCTGGAGTAATTACTGTATGGTGATTCTCTGCTAATCTACTGTACCTACAGTATGCAGTGGCAGTTAAAAAAAAAAAAAGCAAATAGAACATTAGGAATTATTAGGAAAGGAATGGAAAACCAAAATGAGAATGTTATAATGCCTTTGTATTGCTCCATGGTGCAACCGCACCTTAAATACTGTGTGCCATTCTGGTCACTGCATCTCAAAAAAGATATAGCGGAATTAGAAGATGTACAGAGAAGGGCATGGAAAATGATAAAGGGGATGGGACGACTTCCCTATGAGGAAAGGCTAAAGCAGCCAAGGCTCTTCAGATTGAAGAAGAGATGGCCGACGGGAGATATGATAGAAGTCTATAAAATAATGTGTGTAGTGGAACAGGTAGACATGAATTGCTTATTTACTTTTTCCAAAAATACTAAGACTAGAGGGAACTCAATGAAGCTACTAAGTAGTATATTTAAAACAAACCAGAGAAAATATTTCTTCACTCAACGTGTAATTAAACTCTGGCATTGTCAGAGAATGTGGTAAAGCTGTTAGCTTAGCAGGGTTTTAAAAAGTTCAAATCTCTTCCTAAAAGAAAAGTCCATAAGATGGAAACCTCACTGCTTATGAATAAGCAGCATAAAATCTGTTTTACTGTTCTGGGATCTTGCCAAGTACTTGTGACCTGGATTGGCCACGGTTGAAAAGAGGTCACTGGGCTTAATGGACCTTCTTTGTCCGTCTCAGTATGGCAACAATTATGTTCATTTCCGGCAGAAGTGAAAGCTTGTAAGAACGGTTTGCTGCCTGTACAAGTCCAAGGAGTGTAGTTGTCAGGGTTAGTGTAGCAGCACCTCTTTTGCCAAGCTGTTTCTTGCTGCCTTGCGCTCTCTCCCTTTCCAACTGTTGCCCTGAGGACTGAGGCTCCAATTCTTTGGGGAGTGGGAAAGGGAGAGGGGGCAGAAGGGACCCAGGACTACTGGACCATATCGGGGGAAAGGAGACAGAACTGCTGAATTATAAGAGGGGAGTTGTTGGACCAAGGGGAAGGGAGAGTATACAGAGCTGCTAGACTACTTGGATGAGGAAAGAGAGGGGACACAGAGCTGCTGGATAACGGGAGATGGGACTTGTTGGACTACGGAGGAGGAAGAGGGGATACAGGGCTACTGAACCATAAGATATAGAGGATAAGGAGTGGACTGTAGTGGTGATGGAGGGGACACAGAGCTGCTGGATCATAATGGAAGGGGAGAGGGAAGTTGTTAGACCATTTGGGGGGCGGTATACAGAATTGCTGCATCACAAGGGATAGGGGACAGGGAGTTCTTGAACAATAGGAGAGGTGAGGGGGAGAGGTGACATGCAACTGCTGAACTATATGTGAGTTTGGGGAGAAGGGACATGGAATAAGGCATAAGGAAGAGGGAACAGGGCATAGCTTGACCACAAGAAGGGAAAGGCAGAAGGGACAGGGAGATACTGGACCACAGGAATGGATGGAAAGGGAGAGGGAGTTGCTGAACCATAAAGCTGAAGGGGGAGAGAGGACATGAAGCTGCTGGACCATAGAGGTGGAAGTGAGGGAATGGAAGATGACAATCCTGACCCTCAAGTGGACCATATATTAGTAGGTCAAAGTAAGTATACTCTCTATCCCATGTAATAAAGATACATGAGGTCTGTCAACCAAACTTTCTCTCTCAATTCTCAAATTAACGCTCTGACAGAGTGCTTTCTTATGTGAAATTTAAGATGCATAAGATCTTTGAATTTGAACAGTTTATTAGTTGCACAGGCACTCCTTTTATCCAAATTGGATTACTGCAACCTTATCTACTTGGGTGCATTTAAACAAGTTATTCAGCATATGCAAACAATACAGAACATTGCTATAAGATTGAATTTTTCTTTACAGGAGGAGAAAATCTCTTTATACCTCATTGAACTGCACCGGTTGCCAGCTGAGGCGAGATTAGGTTCAAATTCTTCTTTTTTGCTTATACAAACTTTTAAAGGTGAAATGTCCAAACTATTTGATAATCGTGTAGATTTTACCTCTAAATCTAGAAACAAAAGAATGTGCCATAATTCACTTTGTTTCTCCATCTATTAAGGGTGTGAATAGATTTAAAATATTTGAAAGACTTCTAGCAGTTCAAGCATTAAGGTTTTGGAGCATTTTTTATATTTGTTTTATTATACAATCGTCTTACTCCTAATTTTTAAAAAGTGTGAAAACCCATCTTTCCAAAGGGCCCTTTTACTAAGCCGCGCAGGTGCCTACACGCACCAAATTGGAGTTACCAACTGGTTACCGCGTGGCCCTTCTGGTAATTTCAATTTTGGCTCGCACCACTATGCACGTCTGAAAAATATTTTTTATTTTCTGGTGTATGGCATTTGACGCGTGTAGACCATTATTGCCCGGTTACCGCATAAGACATTACCACTAGGTCAATGGCTTACAGTAAGGTCTCAGACCCAAAATGGACATATGGCAATTCTCATTTTGCCATACATCCATTTTGGGCAAAAAAAAATAATAATTTTTTTTGTAAGTGCGCTAAAAAATGATTCTGAAGGGCCCAAAACACGAGTCTACACTACCGCAGGCCATTTTTCAGCACACCTTAGTAAAAAGACCCGTAACAGATTTGTTTAGAATTAGTTCGATGTCAGTTACTTGAGTTTGTATTATTCTTCCCAAGATATTGCCTTATGTTTGGGGGGTTTAACTTATTGTAAACTGCTAAGAACCTGGTGATTTTAGCGGTATAGAAATAGATGTCATTGTAAAACACTGGAGAAATTGGAGAAGGGACAAATGGATAACACACACGCGATACAGCACAGAAGAAAGCCAAAAACAGAAACTGAGATCAATATGCTTGGAAAAATAAATGACCAAACAGCAACGGTAGAAAAAAGGGCTTTATTTTTAAGAGGACTATATTAGCTTTGGGAAACTTTGAGAAATGTGCATCATAGATGTCTATTTTTATCAGTTAAAAAAAAAGGATTTATTTTAATTTCTCCAATGTTGTGGTACAAGCCTAGTATGACTTACTGAGATTCCCAGTTCAGTTTTTGTCTTCCATTTTTTTTATTTCTAATTTATGATCTCTTGTTTTGATTTATTAACTTAATATACTGCTTAGCACAAGTGTTAAAGCTGTTCTGTATTTGGTGAGGGTCTGCTTGTGTTTTGCCTTTGACAAGAGATGCAACATTCTGTTTTCATGTTCTTTCAGTAGTAGGTGTATTGGTGTTATAGGGATCATGCAATATTGTAATACTACCTGTTCATAAGTAGGGTTCAAGTTGTTTGAATCATAGGAATTAGTGCTACTGTTGTATAGTAGGATTGCTACATGTAGTGGGCACATTTATGTTGCTATTAATTAGATGAGATGGGGGAAAGGGGAATAAGGGTTTTGTGGATTCAAAGCATGTTTACATTTAACTCAAAATTGCTATACTATGTCAGACCAAATGTCCATGAGAATTATGTATGCAATATGTCACATATGTGATCATTGTCCATCAAGTGCCGACTGAAAAAAGGTTGAGAACCACTGCATTAAATCCATATCTAATTGTTCATCTAATATATCTTTTTTTTTTAATTTCTTTATTTATAAATTTTTTGTTTACATCCAATAATATAAACATGAAATATCAGCAATCAAATAAAGGCAATCAAATTACTATAACCTAAACAAGTTAAATTGTAAAGGAAAAAAGAGTTTACATTTGTCCCCAATAGGTGGATCAAGACACTAGGAAATTTAAATCTCTATAATAAATCAAAAATTAAAACGGGAGGGGCTACGGATGTCTACAGCCGACGTTACAGCACTGTAATTAGGGAGGCAAAACAGTTGGCGACTTAACATTTTCTTTAGATGAGATAAATTCTAACAATTTCAAAGGGGAAAAAATATGTAATTATTCATTTCAAAAGTTACAAAGCATTTACAGGGAAACTTTAACAAGAAAGTAGCACCCAATTTAACAACTCTAGATCTATAAGAGAGAAATTCTTTCCTCCTTTTCTGTGTACTTCTTGCCATATCAGGAAAAATTTGAACTTTTTGTCCCAAAAACATTTCATTTAAATGGCGAAAGTAGAGTCTCAAAATATTGTTTCTATCAAGTTCAAGAGCAAATGATGCAATCAGCGTGGTTCTCTCTGTTACAAGCTCCAGAGAGTTTTCAAGAATCTCAGTCAAGTTTAAACTTGGGGTTACCTGTGGTTGTTCATTCAATTGTTTCACTATCCCTGAAATATATTGGGTCCTCGTTATAGGGGGATATCCCTCCATAGGAATCCCAAATATTTCACTGAAATACTTCTTGAGCATATCCACTGCTGAAATTAAGGGTGACTTGGGAAAATTCAAGAACCGCAGGTTATTTCTCCTCCCATTATTCTCCAGATATTCTATTTTTCTCTCTTGGGTTTCTTTATCTTTAATCAAAGTAGTTGTTAAATTCTTTAATTGTTTAACTTCATTTTCAATCACCTCAATTTGCTCTCTATGTTCTTGAACATCTTTAGTCAATGTTTGATAGGATTGTTTTTTTCGCCAATAAGAGAGACATTCATCTGCAGTAATGTCTTGTTCACCCCCTGGATTGCTTCCCACAATGTCTCCATTGTCACCCTCATTGGTCTCTCCATACCTCCAATATCCTTGGAAGGTAGATCCTGGGTTCTAGGGGCAGCGACCAGCGTCTGTCTCCGACTTGTTGTTTCCTTCACAGGAGTCTGTGCGCCGAAAGATCCTCCTTCCGCAAACAGCAAGGCTGCATTCCCCAGCTGCTGCGGTCCTGCCGGCGCCATCACACTTCCGGGTTGTGGAGGGGGGTGGAATCAGGAGGACTCAGCGTCACTCCCTCAGCGCTGCGCTCGGTTCCCGGAGTCGAACCCTTCGAAGTAGGCATTCTTTCGCCCGGGGTCCTGACTCCGAAGCTCTCCAACGTCGTTTGCCTCGATTGGAGTCGACGTCGGCACCATGGAGGTAGGGGCCTGCGTTTTCCCCTTTCTCTTTTCCATTTTTAAAATCGGAAAGAGAACTTCTGTCAGCTTTTACGTTCGCTGGAACCGCGGAGTCCAGGGCTCACACAGCCGTTAGCACCGCCATCTTGATCGGGTTCATCTAATATATCTTATGATATTATAGTCCTGCGCTCATAACATTTCTGCTTTTAATTCATCTGCTTCCAACTGAAATTAATAGATATTTTAATAGCTACTGGTATTCAACATGTTCTCAAAAAATGGAAATCTGCTCATTTTTTGAACTATACTTTTTGGTGGAATACAGCATGCCTCTTCAAACAGTTTGAATTATGTGCTTCTGAGAAACACACAGATTTGTTCACTTTAAAACAATGGATTACATGATGCTCGTAGTTAGCTGTTGAACTTGTAACTTGAAGTACTTGATTTTGGAGGGGGGAAGGGGTGAGACTGGCCTTGTTATGACTGTGGGTTCAGATCATCATCAAGAATCAACAACGAAAATGGAAGATGTACAGAAAGACCAAACTAAAATCGCAAATGTAAAAAAGCCAAATTCATTTATTAAGACCCTACACTGTCTGTGTTTCGGCCAAAGAGGCCTTCTTCAGGGGTCTATAGATTGGCATTTTGATTACATGGTTCATGCATCGTTTGGACAGCATTAGCAGATTTGTCTTAATTTGAGTGAACCTTTGGAAGAACATCTATATATGCCAATCTATAGACCCCTGAAGAAGGCCTCTTTGGCCGAAACATGGACCGTGTAGGGTCTTAATAAATGAATTTGGCTTTTTTACATTTGCGATTTTAGTTTGGTCTTTCTGTACATCTTCCGTTTTTGTTGTTGCTTCTGTTTTTTACGGGAGATTTGGACTCTCTTTGTTGTTGTTGTTCATCATCAAGAATCAACATGTGCCGTCTGATGCGTTAGTTTTGTATTCTTTGTTCGGGAAGGGGTGGCGACAGAGGTGAAAACTAAAAATTACCACGTTGTATTGTCTTTTGGTGTGTTGCGTGATTGTAATAAAGTTTTAAAAAAAAAACAACTATGGATGACCACTGACATTTCTACAGTCAATTTAAAGTGATTTTTCTGATTGTAAAGTTTCCTCTGTTATTTTTCTGTTTGTTCTTCTACTCCGTTGTCTATTAGCATAGAACAAAAGTAGATAACATAATTAACAAAGAAATAATACTATCTTATTGAAAATTCTCAAAAAAATTTGAACTAAAAACAAAAAAAGAAAGCTATAAAAAGTAAAAGAAAACTGAAGAAATAATCTTTTGGCTGTTCATGGATAAACTATTTCAGAAATCAAGTGCTACAAATACTTAAAATAACTGGGAAGCCAACCAAGCTCCACCTCAACAAGCCAACCAAGCCACCCATTTCCTACCCCCTCCCCACCCGGCCAGTAACTCTCAGCCAGTACGCCATCTGCCCCCCTCAAAGACTTCCCAGTACACCAGCTAACCAGATCCTCAATGCTGTCCCTGCTGGACTACAAGCTTCCTCCTCTTTATACAAGTTCTTTGAGCTGCACAGTGCAAGAATTCTTGCATTCAACTCAAGACTCACAAAGCCAGTGTAAGAGCTCCTATACTGCAATCCTCAAATACACAGAACTGCAAAATGCAAGGAGAAAGAAGATCTTTGTCCAATAGCATCCACTGCTGCAGCATAATCCGAAGGAATTATGTTTAAATCTATTTTTATTAAAGAACAATCATATGTTACCTCGTATTTACACAATTCTTCCACACACTTGTGAAAATAAAGCTTTAACAAACTGTCTTCATATAATTATACATACAATGTTCTGTATTAATTTTGTTTTCTATTATCTTTTTGAAAGCTTTTCTCCCTTCTCCCCCCCACCCCCCTTCCCCCCCTTTCCCTCCCTCCCCTGATCTTTATAAGTCATATTGGCTTAGTCAGTAATTCAATATGTGACTACGTGCTGCAGATGTCATTGAGTCCCAAAACGGACTCCAACGTTGCTGGAACTGTTCTCCAATCTTTGACTCCATATCTCTTACAGACATATGTTCCAAACGCAACAGAGATACCATACGAGTGTGCCACTGCTGCCATGTAGGATATTGAGGGGATAACCACTCTGTAAGAATCGTTTGTTTTCCAACAATTATTGCTCTCTGTACAAAGGCCGTATATCCTTTCTTTTTCGAGGACATCCCCAAATTTGGGTGTCCAAATAGCAACAGTGGTTCATAGTGCCATATCTGTTTCCATATCTTGGTGACCCATGCTATAATTTGTTTCCAAAATTGTTGTATACCGACACAAGTCCAAAATAGATGGCCCAGAGTAGCTCCCGGTGCATCACATTTTACACACTCTCCCCAGGGTGATATTCCCATGTAAAATGCTCTTTTTGGTGAGATGTACAGGCGTAAGGCTATTTTATATTGCAATTCCCAGTGGGTCGCAAAATCTGTGATTCGTCTTATCTGTCGGACATGAGACTTTAGCTGTGGTTCCAAAATTGTTATTTGTAAGTCCTCAGTCCACAGATGTGCCAATCTACGGTATTCCAATTCTGGAGCTGTATCCCGTATGTGTCTGTGATGATATGACATTGGTACTCTTTGCTGTGACTCTAGAGTAAAGGCCGAGGATAGCTCTTCCTGGACATCTTCTGTCAACGATGTCCATGGTAGTGTAGATATATAGTGGCTCAATTGTCCGTAGTAAAATTTATCACTGTCCAATAGTGCATACTCATTTTGTAAGTCTAGAAATGTTCGTGCATGACCCTCTTTAGTCACCACCTGCAGCAAATATACTATCCCTTTTTGTTTCCATTTGTGAAAAACAGAATACATTTGACCTGGTACAAAAGCAAAGTTATCACAAATTTGTAAATATGGTGTCACCTTTATGTCAAATTGATGCAACCGGCACACCCATCTCCACACCGCCCTAGCTGTTGGCATGATCCCCGAAGATTTTAGAGTATATGGTATTGGTGCACCTGTTGTATGTAAATAATTGCTAAAATGTAATTTCGGGGTAAGGCTTAGTTCTAAGGTTGTATTTGTATAATCATTGGTATTCCTATACCAGTCGTTTATATGCCTCATTCCACTAGCAACATTAAGATATCGAAGGTTTAAGAGTCCTAACCCCCCATATTCCACTGGTATACTTAAAGAGTTAACAGATAATCGGGCCTTTTTCCCTTTCCAGAGAAATGTCTGCAACTGTTGGTTTAAAATATGTTCATCTTTTCTTTTCAGATACAGTGGTATAGTTTGAAAACAGTAAATCCATCGGGGTGCTATGATCATATTGAATAATGCTATTCTTCCCAATAGGGATACTGGAAGTGCACTCCATGTTTGTAAGCTTGTTTTCATGTCTGTAAGTAATTTTTGTATGTTCAATTCATATAGCTGTGACAATTGGTTTGGAATACGAATTCCTAAATACTTAATATATCTCTTCTCCCAAATGAGGGGAAATTTATTCTTCCAGTTCTGATTGTCTCCTTGAACTACCTCTAGTGCTGATGATTTGGACATATTTAGTTTGAGGCCTGATATTTGCCCATATCTATTTATCTCAGTGAACATGGCTTGCATTGATCTAGGCGGGTCAGTGATAGTCAACAGCAAGTCATCAGCGAAGGCTAATACCTTCACCTGCTGCTCTGCCACAGATATTCCTGTAATGTTTCTCTGTCTCAAAAGTGTACGTATGAGTGGCTCTAATGATATCACAAAGAGGGAAGGTGAAAGAGGGCATCCTTGTCTAGCACCCCTCATAATCTCAAATTCCTTCCCTCTTAATCCATTGACTAATACTTGTGCACTTGGTTTGTGGTAAAGTGCTTGTGTCGCTCTCAAAAACCAGCCTGTGATTCCCATAGTTTCCATGGTATGTATCAAGTATTCCCACCCTACCCTGTCAAATGCTTTATCTGCATCTAAACTCACTATTACTGATGGTATCTCCCCCTCTTGACTGGATGCTATCGCCAATAATAGGCGACGTACATTATGTGTGGCCTGCCTGTTCCTAACAAAGCCCACTTGTTCCATTCCAATTAATTTTGGTAAGTATTTTGCAATTCTTTCCGCCAGTATTCCTGCTAACAATTTTGTGTCTACATTCAATAAGGATATTGGTCGGAAATCTTCTGCTCTATTATGTGGCCTTCCTGGTTTTGGTATTAATGTAATTAAAGCTGAATTAGCATAGCGTGGGAATCCCTTTCTCTCTATTACCTCTTCAAAGTATTCTAGTAACGCCAGTTGCGCCTCTAGGGGCAAACTTTTATAATATTCCCCAGAATATCCATCGGGTCCTGGTGCTTTGCATAATTTAAGTTTTTTAATCGCTTGTTGCAATTCTAAAGTCAGTGGTGCGTTTAGCACAGCTGACTCCTCACTCGTCAATTTTGTAAGCCCCGCCTGATCTAAATATTCTTGTATCAAGTTTGATTCCGGTTTAGCACCGGCTGAGTAAAGGGAAGCAAAATGTTTAGTAAAGGCCTGCCCAATTTCATTCTGTGTGACTATAATTTCCCCTGTATTCTCCTTTAACGCAGCCACCACCCGGGGTACACTCCAATTTTTGATAACTCTGGTTAATAACCTTCCTGTTTTGTTGTCAAAACGTTGTAATTTATATTTATAATAAATTGAGAATCTGGTCTCATGTTCATGTAGTAAAGTATTCAGAGTTACTTGAATTGCTTTCATGTTCTCTAAACTAGCTAATGTATGGTTATGTGCATAAATTCTTTTTGCTTTCGCTAGTTGTTTCTCTAAGCGCAGAATGTTTGCCACCCTTCGCTTTCTTTTAATATTACAGTATGCTATGAGATCACCTCTCAAGACTGCCTTTGAGGCAGACCAAAACAATAATGGATCTGTTTGTGCATGCTCCCTATTATTAATGTCATAGTCCTCCCATTTACTTGTCAGATATTTCTGAAACAGAGGGTCTTTATGCAAATATGCTGGATATCTCCATCCTGCTCCTCCTACATTCCCACCCGTGATCTCAAGATCTAACCACACTGATGCATGGTCTGATATTTCTTCCGGTCCTATATGTGCTGTTTTTACTTGGGAGAACATAGATCTTTCTAAAAATATATAATCTAGTCTCGCTAAAGTACCGTGTGCCCTGGATCTATGTGTGTAATCTTTTTCCCCAGGATGCATCACTCTCCAGGTATCTACTAAATTCAGAGCTTTTGTGAACATTTTCAATCCTTTCGCCCTCTGACCTAAATAGTGTGGTGAAGTAGGATTTGAAGTATCTTCTTTTGGGTTTGACACTAAATTAAAATCACCCAGTACTAACAGTTTATTTGTTTTATGTTGAGTACAGCTATTCTCTAATGATCTGAAAAACCCGGGGTCATATTCATTGGGACCATATACCCCCACTAATAGGAATTCCATGCCCAGCATCCAAACCTTTAAAAGGAGAGTACGCCCGTGTTCCCCTTTCTTCACTACCGTTATTTTACATGCTAATCCTTTTCGGGTTAAAACCACCACTCCTCCTCGACGCCCCTTGGCTGCCACTGCATAGTATTCCCCCACCCATGATCTCTTCAATTTTGCATGTTCTACATCATTGAGCCTCGTTTCTTGGAGGCAAACTATATCAGCCTTATATCTTTTCAAGGCCGTTAAAATTTTATTTCGCTTTATAGGGGAGGTTATACCTCCCACATTCCAAGATATTATTCTAATTGGCATGCCACAGAGATAACGTTGACATTCCCATCATCACCATCATACATGAGTATCCCCTTGTTCATCAAGTATACATTGGAACATATCAAATTTTTCATAATCTGTGCACATAGACATACTATCACTAAACTTCTAAATAAACATTTTCCACTGACCATCTGCTTTCCCCTAAATCTATTTTCCCTTCCCCCCTCCCATCTCCTTATCCCATCAACCCCACAGATACCCTTCCTCATCCACCTAAACTAGTTAGGTGTTGAGAGTAGGACCTCGGTGAACAGTAGAGACTCCTAACTCCATTTGTTATTCAAATATCCGTATGTATACCCACTTGTAAAGCTTCAGACCCCGCAACTTCCAAAAATGCGAAACACACTTATGTTCAAACAGCGTCAATAATGTTATTTCCAACTAGATGTTTTTTTGCAGCTGATACTGTGGTAAATATTTCCCACTTGTCCTGGATATGCACTTTTAATTGAGCTGGATATTGCAATATAAAGCGTACTTTCTTAAGTACCAAAGCTGAACAGATTGCGTGATATTGCTTCCGTTTCTCTTGAACTAGTGCAGAAAAGTCTTGGAAAATCAGCACATTCTTTTTGTTGTATTTCAGCGTATCTCTCTTATGTTTAAAACCCTGCAAGATTTCCAGTTTGTGACGATAATTCAATATTTTCGCGACAACCACACGTGGTCGGTTATTATATTGATCCTCTTTTCGACGACCCACACGGTGCGCTCTTTCCACAATAAGTGGTCCCATCGTGTCTGTTATCGCTAATTCTTTTGAAAGCCATGTTTCTAGCCATGTGTCAAGGTTTCTTTCCGGGAGCGTTTCATCTAGTTCCACAATTCGGATATTATTACGACGTGCTCGATTTTCGAAATCATCTAATAGGTTCCTCTGATCCGCGAGCTGACGTCGCATGGCCACAATGTCCGGGCTAAATCCGCGTGCATCATCCTCAACGGCGGAAACTCTGGCCTCTAAGTCTCCGATCCGGATTCCCATCCCATCCATTGTGGTCTGGTAGGCCTCTATTTTGATATTCATCGCTTCCCATTTCGGCTCCCATGCCTTCGTGATTGCCTGGGTAAGTTGCGTGAGTTGATTTTCAGTGAACATGGGCTCCACAGTCACGGGCTCCTCCGCCATCTTGTTATCTCCGCTACCCGTTTTAAGCTTGTCTTTTTTTGTGGATTTTTGCGCCATGTCTTTCGGGAGCACCTGATAATATTTTTCCATACAGCGAAATCGCTCCGTACGGGTTTTTCTTCAAGATTTAGATTTTAATGGAGCCAGGGGTCTCAGAGCTTCGAGAGCGCGCTGCTCCTCAGCTCATGACGTCACCGGAAGTCTAATCCGAAGGAATTAAAAAAAAAAGTTTACTGGGTACAAAAATCACAGGCACCAGAGAGAAATTTCTAGTAACCATGGTGACATGGCACCTGAGATTTGTTAATATCTTCAGTTTAAAAAAAAAAGCAGCCAAGTAACAGAGGTAAGGGTGATGTTCAAGACCAGCATTTTTCACATTTTGTCTTTAAAAAAAAAAAAAAAGACAATTCAAAATGCCTTACACAACATACTGTACACTTTCAACACAAAAGAAGCTACTATAAAATATTCAGAAGTTATCAAAAATATACCTAGTGTACCTGAATGTAACTCACACTGCTCTATTACTGATAAAGAAATTAAAAAAAATTGACTGCATAATCTTTCATACCCTCTGTATTTCAAACTAGTAAAAGAAGCCCGTTTCAGAGCAAATGAAACGGGCGCTAGCAAGGTTTTCGTCACCAACACCCACCTCCCTCCCTGGCCAACCCCTTCGTTGTTCTGCCATTGCTCCGCCCCCAACGTCATGACTTTTGACACGAGGGCAGGGCCCAGAGCGATTTCCCACCCCGCCTCCCTCTTCGTTGTTCTGCCATTGCTCCGCCCTCGAGGGCGGGGCCCGGAGCAATTTCACCCCCCCCGCCTCCCTGCCTGCCAACCCCTTCGTTGTTCTGCCATTGCTCCGCCCTCGAGGGCGGGGCCCAGAGCGATTTCCCCCCCCCCGCCTCCCTCCCTGCCAACCCCTTCGTTGTTCTGCTATTGCTCCGCCCTCGAGGGTGGGGTCCGGAGCGATTTTGGTGGCTTCACCACCACGAACCTTTGAACCGTTTTGAAGGAAGTCAGAGCTTGGCTTCACTGACGTCAGTGTCCTCAGAACGTTGAGGGTGAGTTTTATTATAGTAGATATTTCATAACAAGACTCATAAATTAAACAGCATCCACATGCATCCAATAATAGTATTTAAACTAATTCAAAACACTCCTGAATAAAGAATTAGTTTGTTGTATAAAGTGTATTTGAAGCAAAGGTCTCAACATGGTGAACACGGAGCTGCAAAAAAACAAACCTCTGGAATAAAAGCTAACTAAGGTTGCCCCTCAAAGTCAGAATCTATGGATTAAGTAAGCTGTCGAGGAAGGTCACTGATGCCTAAAACTACTTTAAACACAGCTATAGACGTCTCTGGCCAAAATTGGAGATGATGAATGTTCAACAAATTTCAAAAATTCTCCACCAACATGGCATGCAGAAGACACTGCTGAAAAGTCACATGATATTCCACATAGCATAACTATCATACTTCACATACCCTGGCGCTTAGGAGTGAAGTTCATTACCGTCATGGTACGCGCAAAAATAACCCATCTGGAGAAAGTTCCCCAAAGACAAACCATTTGCAAGAACACTTATTGGACAATGTACACACGAGAGATGTTCAGTGGTCAGATGAGACCAAAATGGAGCTTTCTGATTTCAATGTTAAACAGTATATGCTGAATAAAACACAGCACATCACTTACCCATCTTACTGTAAAGTTACTCGCCTGTAGCAGCTGTTTTCCCAAGGAATGAAGGCCAACTATTCTCACATCTGGGTGATGTCATCCGACGGAGCCCGATGTGGACGCTACCTAGTGTATACAGTAACAAATTCTAGAAGTGTTCCACCATGCATGCATGGGTACCTTCCTGTCCGATGCACAAGCACAGGTTCCACAGTAGAATAATATAGGTGAAGGAATACCCTCCCTTCCTCCCCTAGGAGTTGTATGTGAGAATACATGGCCTGCTGTCTTCGGAGAACACCTACTACAGGTGAATAACTTCACTTTCTCCAAGGACAAAATATTCTCACATCTGGAAGCTGCTAATTACCAGGCTCACCAAAGAAAACAACGTTAGGACAACAGGAACTCAAAATGTCAAAGCCATGACGTCAACCTTAAACTGTATACTAGTTGTGAAGGTGTAGCCTGGAACAGAACAAAACTGGGCCTAGGAGGGAGGAATTGGATTCTAGACATCAAACAATTTCTGCAGAACTGTCTGAACGAACCGGCTGTCAGCTTAGGTATCCTGTTCAAGGCAGTAGTGAGATGTGAATGTGTGGACAGTAGACCATGTCAAAACATTGCAAATCTCGATGCAGGCTGACCTCAAGTGGGCTACCAACAGCTATGGCTCTGACACTATGAGCCTTGACATGACTCTCTAGAGTCAGCCCAGCCTGAAGCAGAAGCAATCTGCTAGCCAGTTGGAAATGGTGTGTTTGCCAATGGCTACCCCCATCCTGTTTCAGTCAAAAGAAACAAAAAAGCTGGGTGCACTGTGTTATGGGCTTTAGTCCACTGCAGATAGAAGGCAGAGGCTCGCTTGCAGGCTAAGGTAAGCAGTACACGTTCACCAGGATGGGCATGCGCCTTTAGGAAAAATGTTGGAAGAACAACAGACTGGTTTATTTATTAGGATTTATTAACCGCCTTTTTGAAGGAATTCACTCAAGGCGGTGTACAGTAAGAATAGATCAAACGTGAGCAATAGAAAATTACAGCAGTAAAACTATTCAAAAACAATACGAAATATGGCATGGTATACTACTTACACTGTCAACACAATACGTAATAAAACATCATTGATAGTGAAGGGTAAAGCAAAGATGTTACATGTAGATAGTAACATAGTAGACGGCAGAAAAAGACCTGCATGGTCCATCCAGTCTGCCCAAGACAAACTCATATGTGTATACCTTACTTTGAATTTGTACCTGTCCTTTTCAGGGCACAGACCATATAAGTCTGTCCAGCAGTATTTCCTGCCTCCCAACCACCAGTCCCGCCTCCCATCACCGGCTCTGGTACAGACCGTATAAGTCTGCCCTCCCCTATCCTCGCCTCCCAACCACCACCCCCTCTTCCCCCCACCTGCTCCGCCACCCAATTTTAGCTAAGCTTCTGAGGATCCATTCCTTCTGCACAGGATTCCTCTATGCATATTGCACAGGATAGGTAATAAAATAGGAAGAGTTAGAAAGTAAGGTGATTGATTTAAAGAAAGTTGCATACGAGGTCAGAGAAATGGTTAAATATCTCAGCTAGGGTAGCAGTGGATAAACATGTCCTGCTGCAGTATGTGCAGCCTGTATCACTCTTGTGTGTGTGAGTGAGACTAACGAATTAGTTACTTCTTCCATTAAAGGCCTGGTTGAAGAGCCAAGATTTCAGCTCCTTCTTGAAGTACAGATAGTCTTGTGTTAAGCGCAGCCTTTCAGGAAGTGCATTCCAGAGTGTGGGTGCTACTCTGGAGAAGGTTCGCATGCGGGTATCACATCGCATAATGTCTATTGGAGAGGGTGTGGTTAGTGAAACTCTTTTGGAGGACCTTAGTGTCCTTGGCGGTGTGTGGAGGATCATCCTATTTTTCAGGTACTCGGGGCCATTTCCTGTCTGGGTCTTGAAGATCAGGCGTGGAGGGACATTTTCGAAAGGGACGTCCAAGTTGCAATTTGGATGTTCTTGCAAAACAGTGAAATCCAGGGGCCCGTATTTTGAAACAAGATGGATGTCCATCTTTTGTTTTGAAAATACCGTCAGGGACGTCTAAATCCTTAAATTGGGACATCCCTAGATTTGGTTGTCCCCAGACATGAACGTTTCTGACTTTTGGCGATTTTCGAAACCAAAGACGTCCATGTCAAAAACGACCAAATGCAAGCCTAGGCACTGCAGTGGAGTTCATAAAATGCTTCCAGGTACAAAGCTCCCTTACCTTGTGTGCTGAGACCCCCAAAACCCACTACCCCCAACTGTACACCACTACCATAGCCCTTACGATGAAGGTGGGCAACTAGATGTGGGTATAGTGAGCTTGCTGTTTCCTCCACAAATGTAACAGGTAGGGGGGTATGGGTCTTGGTCCGCCTGTCTGAGGTGCACTGCAGTACCCAGTAAAACTGCTCCAGGGACCTGCATGCGCTGTCATGGACCTGAGTATGGCACGACATATTTTGAAAGATGTTTTTTGAGGGTAGGAGGGGGTTAGTGAACACAGGGGGAGTAATGGGAGGTCATCCTCGATTCTCTCCGGTGGTCATCTGGTCATTTCGGGCACCTTTTTGTTCCTTAGTCGTAAGAAAAACACGTCCGAGTGAAAACGTCCAAGTGTTCATCAGGGACGTCCTTGCTTTATTCGATCATGGGTCAAAGATGTCCAAGTGTTAGGCACGCCCAAGTCCCAACGTCTCTATGCCTCCGACACGCCCCCTTAAACTTTGGCCATCCTTGCAACGGAGTGTAGTTGGAGACGTCCTAAATCGGGTTTCAATTATACCGATTTGGACGTCGCTGGGCGAAGGACATCCATGTTCCGATTAATGTTGAAAGATGAACGTCCTTCTCTTTCGAAAATGAGCCCAACAGAGTTTTAAATTTATCCCTGTATTGTACTGGTAGCCAATGACATTTTTGCAAAAATGGTGTAATATGGTCATGTCGCTTGCAACCTTCTATGAGTCTTGCTCCTGCATTCTGAATCAACTGGAGCAGGCCATTTGTAGTCAGACCGCTGTATAGTGCATTGCAGTAATCCAGTCTTGATGCTATCATGGTATGTACAACTGGGATAAGATTTACCTTCTCGATATAAGGAGAGAGGCAGCATAGCTGTCACAAATAGTAGAAGCAGCTCTTTAAGGTTGCTTGAATTTGGGGAATCAGAGTAAGTGTTGAATCTAACTATATTCCAAGGTTCCTGACTTGTGTGATTTGAAATGGAGTTTGTACTTCCCAAAAGGGATTTTGATGTCAGAAGCTCGGTTTACTTGGGTTCAGGCAGAGTTTGTTGTGTTTAGCCCATTCTTGAATTAATGTTAGACAGGTTTATTCAAGGTTGTAGGTAAGTCAGGTTCAATGGGTATGAGTAGCTGCACATCATCCGCACACATGTAGAACTGAGTGTTCATTGACCGAATCAGCTCAGCTAGCGGCTTGAGATAGATACTGAACAGAATAGGTGACAGTATCGATCCTTGTGGTACCACATGGTGGTGATGAGTTGCTGCAAAACATTATGGATTGTTGCCTGTCTGATAGATAGGATCTGAACCAAGCAAGTACTGTTCCATTGATACCCGTTTCTGTCAATCGTGCTAGCATATCATGATCCACAGTGAAAAAGCTGCTAAGTCAAGCAGTACTAACATCGAGGTGAATCCCTCATCTCTGTTTCTGTGAAGATCACCTAGTAGGGATACGAGGATAGTTTCTGTACCATACTGAATCCAGACTGACATGGATCTAGCCAGTTTCTCTTTTCTAGCCAGTCATTAAGTTGAACACAGATTGTTTGTTCTATGAGTTCCCAAGAAACGGGATGTTGGATACTGGCCTGTAACTTTCAAGTTTGCCCTGGTCAAGGTTGTTTTACTTCAGCAGAAGGTGGACCACTGCCCTTTTTAATGCTGTTAGTAGCTGACCATTAGAAAGGTGTTCACAATTTTTGTTGCACCTTGTATGAGGCCCATACTTACATGCTGCACTATCTTTGATGAGCAGGGATCGAGGGAGTACGTAGTTGGTCAAAGGTCTGACACTGTTGTTGTCTTTTCATCCACATGTGGATAGTCCAAGGCCTCCTGGAAATTGTCAGCAGTCAGTTTTTGTTTTTCTCTGATCTCCTTCCAAAGTCTGGGAGGTGCCATTTGTTTTAGGTGGTCACTTAGGGAGAATTTAATTAGAAAATGGTCTGAACATAATAGGGGTGTTATTTCAATACTGTTATCCCAGAATTCTGTGATATCCATCCCTTTGAAGAATACCAGGTCTAGTATGTGACCCTTTTCGTGGGTTGGAGAATTGATACACGCTTATGTCCGCCATCAGACAGCATTAGCGTATTTTGCTTTTTGTTTCATGAGTATCTTGGAGGTGCACCTGTAAACGTCGGATTCAGGACCCCTGAGGAAGGCCTGTTGGCCGAAACACGGACCGTGTAGGGTCCCATTAAACTTTTCTGGTGCTCTTACTCCTTTGTTTTTCTGGTCTGTTTTGGTTCATCCTCCGCCATTTTTTGTGGTTTGGAGAATTGATTACCTGTATAAATCCTAGTGCTGTCATCGTGTCCAAGAAGGCAGTTGTGGTGGTATCAGGGATTTTGATGTGTAGATTGAAGTCTCCCATGATCACCAGCCTAGGGTAATTTAGGGCCACTTGAGTGAGTAATCAGCTCTAGGAGTTCTTGCACAGATAATGTGTTGCTACGAGGTGCTCTGTATACCATGAGCAGCCAGACTGGTTTCTCCTCTTCAAGTTGTATTAAAAGAGATTCAGATTCATGCAGCTGGGGGATGGATATTCTGCGCAGTTTGATTGTATCCTGAATCAAGACTGCTACCCTTCCACCCCTTCTTCCTGGTCTTGGTTGATGTTGGATGTTGAAACCTGTTAGGCATAGTTCAGCCAGTGGTAAACCCCCACTTTCATCTAGTCAGGTTTCTCTTATTCCTAGTATGTTAAGATGCTGTTCATTTATGGAATCATAGATCACCGAGGATTTCTTTGCAGCTGATCAGGCATTCACCAGTCCTATAGCTCCCAACGGTGGTCTGGGGGTAGCTTTGGTGTGGCAATGAGGTGATCTTTTAAGTACTGTTATGTAGGTATTTGATCTCTTGCACTTTTGCCTTCTCTTTGGTTGATGGGGATTATAGTTTCCTCTCCCACATACCACTGGGATATTTGCATCATCTTTGGGCCCAATGCACATTTTTTGTGTCAGAAACTAGTTAGGCAAAATTTCACTGGATGGCAATACAGTCCACTCTGTGGAGTTCACAGTCTTACTAGATGGCAAATGCAGGGTTAAGGCTTTAAATATTCTGAAAGAAACAGACCTTTTTAAAGTTGTAAATTCAGACTAGGCCTGTGAGATCAAAGGCTTCTAGCAACAGAGGAAAACAGCTGTACTTAGAACTATGTGAATTGCTTTGCACAGGGGATTGGTGATATTTGCCTTTAGTTTTAAGGAATCTAACAGATTCAGAATTTTAGAAATAGATTATACAGTTAAAATAAAGTTTTGACTTACGGATTGCAGGTGTGAATTTTAGATTTTCTGATTCTGATATCTTTGGATGGTCCAATTGATGCAGATTGCAGTAGGCTTTTTCTCTCTGGTCCAGGAGGGTTAGATGTAAATAAGGATCAAGCTCCGATCCAGGGCATGAGGAGAGTTATTTGCAATGTGAAGGGAAGATAAAATTTCCTCTCTATCCAAAATAAATGGAGGAAGTTCAAAGTAAGATTGAGGACTGGTGCCTGAAGACAGACTGAGCAGCATTCAATAAAAGTTTGGGTTGTAAATAGGAAGAAAATGTAATTATTTAATCTAAGTTGCCTGATGTGAACCCAACCAGCCAGCCAGATTTATTTATTTATTTGCATTTGTATCCCACATTTTCCCACCTATTTGCGGGCTCAGTGTGGCTTACAATACATTGTGAATGATGGAATTGCAATTGGTTGTAGTACAATTCTGAGTTACATTGTGAAGAGTTATCGAAAACAAAGTAAATACAGGGTATCATTTGGGGATGGAACAGCGGAGTATGTGGGAGTACAGTTGGTTGCAGTGCACTTATAGGTTACATTAGGAAGAATTGTAAAAGACAGAGTAATTCGGGATATCATTCGGGAATAGAACAGCGGAATAAAACAGTGGCAAGTTGAAAGGGGGACAAAACAGTATCGGGGGACATGAAGGTCTAATAATTTTATCTGTGGGTGGGGTTTTAGGATTGGTTGGAGTGCGGGAGAGGAGACTTCAAGAGAGTGTGTAGGTGCGTATTTATTAAATTGTATGGGTTTCATGTGTTTTGATCCTTGCCGTAGATTTTCTCGAAGAGATAAGTCTTCAGTGATTTGCGGAAGTCGGTCAGTTCGTAGATTGTTTTCAAGTTGCGTGGTAATGTATTCCAGAGTTGTGTGCTCCTGTATGCGAAGGTCGATCCGTGCAGTGCTTTGTATTTTATGCCTTTGCACTTAGGGAAATGGAGATTGAGGAAGGTTCGGGACGATCTTTTAGCGTTTCTGGGTGGCAGGTCTATTAAGTCAGACATATATGCAGGGGCTTCGCCGTGAATGATTTTGTGGACTAAGGTGCATACTTTAAAAGTGATGCGTTCCTTGAGTGGTAGCCAGTGTAGTTTCTCCCGTAAGGGTTTTGCACTTTCGTATTTTGGTTTTCCGAAGATGAGTCTGGCTGCTGTATTCTGGGCTGTTTGAAGTTTCCTCAGTATTTGATCTTTGCATCCTGCGTATATTGAGTTGCAATAGTCCAGATGACTGAGTACGACAGATGGAACTCCAACACAACTAGAGTTAGAAACTTTGGGTATGTGCAACAAACTACTCTGTTGTGATGAAACTTCATTTAAGGTGCTTCAATTACTCACTAACTCTGCAAGCTGAAGTAATCGCCACCAAAAGCACAACTTTCCAGGTCAAATACTTCAGATGACAGGATTCAAGCAGCTCAAGGAGCTCTCATCAGTTGGGTTTGGACAAAACTGAGATCCCATGACACAGTAGGAGGTCTGACCGGGGGCTATGTCTACATCAAATCTCTCATGAATCAAACTAGAGGCTAAACAGCGATGGGCTTACCCCCTAAATGAAAATGGTAAGCACTGATCACACTGAGATGTACCCTTATATATTTTTGGTTTTCAGACCAGACTCAGAGACGTGCAGGAGGTATTCATGCAGTTTTTGTTTAGGGCAAGAAAGAGGATCTAGGGGCTTGTCCTCACACCACACGGCAAACCTTCTCCATTTCAAGGAGTAACAGAAATGATAAATAGTAGTAGCAGCAGTAGTAACACCTCTTTGTGGAATCTTTCCTTGAAGCTAACAATATTTTGGAGACACACTGGCAGATTTAAGGGCTGAAATTCTACACTCAACATCCAAGCCCTAAGGGCCAAGAACTGGAGGTTAGGATGAAGAACGAACCTCTTGTTCTGCCTTATGAGGGTCAGAACACAATTTGTTTTATTTTATTATCTGCTTAGGGTCAGACCATCAAAGCGAAGTACAACACAGAAAATATAAGCAGAAATACAATTGTAGTTGAGAGAAAATATCATAGACAAAAAAAAAAGTAAGATGGGCAACCATTGCTGCTGAGTCCTGCTAAACAGTAGCAGGCGGGTTTTCTGCACATTAAGCTGTAGTTTACTAGCCCCTAACCAGGTCTCTATTTGATGCACCTTACCTCCAAATCTCCACGGTTCTTCAGAGGACAACTCCAGAAGAAGTGGGAACCATATATGCCTTGGTCAGTAAGGGGCGATCAGGATCATAGACCTCTGATCTTGCATTTCAGCAGTCTTCTCAAATGAGAGGTATCAGAGGATACAGTAGACCCTTCCTCCAATGAAGAAGAAAGACATCTAAACAGTCTGCCATGTGATCTGAGCCTGGAACAAAACTGAGTAACCTTACTGAGATGACTGGCAAAAAGATCTACTGAGAGAGTGCCCCACTTGGAAGATCTTGTGGGCTATACCTATATTGAGAGATCACTCATAAGATTGCATTACTCTGCTCAGCCTGTCCGCTAGGCTGCTGTTTTTGCCAGCCAGATACTTTGCTTGTAGTACCATCCCATGAAGGGCCCACTACCACACCTATACTGCCTTCTGACACAGGAGTAAGATCCCATACCCCCCTGCTTGTTCACATAATACATTGCAGCCTGATTGTCAGTTTGGATGAGAACAATTTGGTTTTGTAGCCACTCTCTGAATGCCTTTAGAGTATTCCAAATAGCCCTTAGCTCGAGGAGGTCAATGTGAAGATATGTCTCCTGAGCAGACCACACTTCTTGGGTGTGAAGCCCCTCTACAAACCCCCCATCCTAAGCTGGATGCATCCGTTGTCAACACTTTTTTGAAGAGGTGGAATTTGAAATGAGTCCCACAAATTGCTCCAAATTGGAGGGACTGAACAAGCTCTGGAAGAACTTGAACGCCAAAGTCCACTGTGCACCTCTTAAATGGAGACGAGCCATGGGAGCTAGATGCACCATGGAGGCCATATGGTCTAACAATCTCAACATCTGGAAAGCTGTGACCCTTCCTGCAGCTCCAGACCTGCAAGACGAGCACTATCGAAGTATCTGCTCTAAGGGCAAAGCCCAAGCTTGCACCGTATCAAGCAGGGCTCCCAGTATTCCAAACATCAAGTTCAGAGAAGATGGGACTTGAGGTATTTTATGACAAACCCTAGGATCTCCAGCACCCGAATAGTTCTCTACATTGACTCCTGTACTCCTTCCTGCAATGTGCTCTTGACCATCAATCATCCAGGTAGAAAAAGAAACTCCCAGTTTACAGATGCTGCAACTATTGCTAGACACTTGAAGACCCTGGGAGCTGATGCAAGGCCAAAAGGCAGAAAGCAATACTGGTGGTGGTGTCTCCCTACTCGAAACATAAGAGGTGGTAGGGTGGTGTTTTGATTTATAAGGATTTTTTTTCTTTTAAGTACAGATGTTCAGTGTTCATCAGTCTCCATATTTGGAATTACTAACATTAAGATAAGAGATACTGTTGGGGCAACTAACTGTACTACTACTGCATGCCTGGGAAGTGGAAGAAGTTAGAGGATTTTTATAATTTTTTTAAATGAATCGAGGAACATATTCTGGGGGACAGTTGGTGCTTGGTGTTTTAAATGTTCACCTTGTTGAGCAAATTGATAATGCAGTGCAAGATTTTAGGTCTTTAGATAACATGATTATCTTTTTTCAGCTTGATTTTATGGCTTGGTGATTAGATGAAGAATATATGATGATAGCAGATAGGGGTTGGGACCCAGTAGTGCAGTCAGACCATTTTTTTTTATTACAGCTTGTAGTTTATTGGCAGGCATCTACTGTTAAGAAAAGAAGCCTTTTGAAGCATGAAGAGGAAGGATTGAGCCCAAACTTTTTTGTCTATTTATAGGTGAAAAGATGGACTTGCAATACTCTCTATGGATCAATGGAATGATGTTGTGGAAGTATTGGATACTCTAGCACCTAAAAGAATGAGGAGGATAAAAGAAGAATCTCATTGTGGTAGAATAAGACCTTGAATAAAACTGAAATAATCTTGTAGAAAGCTGGAGAACCAGTAGAAATACAAATGGATTCTTTACAGGAAACTTTGTGCATCTAGGCCTTAGTAAAAAGTTTATTACTTCAATTGAAGAATTACTCATTTTAAGAAAAAGGCTGATGTCAGATTAGAAGTTGAAGGGTTTGGATCAAGATAGATATGATCAGGTTGTTTATAGCATGGTTATTATTAAGCAATTGAATTTGGAATGTGCAGTAGATAGGTACTGGTCTGAACTTTTACCTGTTTCAGAAGTTGAATTTAGGAAACTCCATCTTAAGTACTCAAGGTCCCAATGCTTATTAGATGTTTGCCCAGTTTATTTGTTAAAAAATCCAACAGAGAATTATGTGAAACTGCGAATGCTGTGGGTTATGGTTTAATTAGGAAATGGTGTATTTCCATAAGAGTTAAAGTATAGGGGTAAGGATGATTTTACCTAAGAATCAGCAAAATAATATGGGCGAAGCTACAAATTATAGGCCAGTGGCCTCTATTCCTCTTTATACTAAAATATTAGAGGGTCTTGCAGCAATTCAGCTTACGGATTATTTGGATCATCATGGGCTTTTACATTCTACTCAGTCAGGATTTAGGAGTTACAGTCCAGAAACACTACTGGGAACTTTTCAAGTAAGATTTTTTGGAATTTATGGTCAAGTGCAGGATTGATTGAAAGGTTTTCTAATGTAAAGATCCTACTGTGAGTAGTTGGCACCTGGTAGGGTGGATCCAGGGATCCCCGCTTTCACCAATATTATTTAACGTGTTGATGTCTACATTGGTTTTTTTTATGGAAGGGGAAGGGGGAAGATATCAATTGGCTCTCACATGCAAATGACTTTACATTGTACTTCCCTTTTGATAAAAATAAGGACTATGCTAATTCATTTATTAGTTGTAGTACTGCTCTAGTAGAAAGATAGGCAACCTGTTTACGCCTTAAATTAAAACACAGATAAGGCATTTTTAGTTATTACAGTACCTTATATTGATATCTCTGAATTACAGTTGAAATTAGATGTTATCCCTTTAAAAACAGAATTTGAATTGAAAATACTGGGCATTTTGATGGATAAACATCTGTCCTTGGAAAAGGGATTAATAGGATATTTGGTGTACTAAAAAAAAAAGTTGAGCCAATTCAAATTCATCGTTTTAATAAGGGTAATTTTAGATTGTTGGTGCAATGTATTTATTTATTTAGATTTTGCTCACACCTTTTTCAGTAGAAGCTCAAGGCGAGTTACATTCAGGTACACTGGATATTTGGTTTTATCTCAGATTATTGCAATGTTTTATATATAGGTTGCAGCACTGTGGTAAAGAAGAGGCTGCAAAAGTAGTAGCTAGATTCATTTTATCTACATCTAAGTTTGAAAGACTTACTCCTCTGTATTTTGAGTTACACTGGCTTCTGGTTGAATAAAGGAGAATTTTTGGTTTACTTGTTATTGCATGGTATAGAGTATCCGATTAGCTGGATTTGACTTCCTAATTTTAGGAACAGGTTAGTAGGAAATTACTTGGATCTGATATTCCCTTCTTCAAGAGGGGTTAGACATAAGATATTACACACTGCTGCATTACCATACTTGTCAGCTAAATGGTGGCATGTCGTACCAATCCAAATAAGAGCTATTTCTTGTTATAAGATGCATCCTAAAGCATTGAAAATCGATTATTTGTTCAAGAGATGTTTTAGGCAACATCTGAAGAGGAGGTATTTTTCCTTTTTTTTATTGTCTTTCAAATTGTAATTCCTAGTATGCCTAGCCATTTTGCTACTTAAATCACACTTAACTCTGTTGGGTATGTTGTGATCCATAAGAAATAAAGTAAAGAAATCTGAGACACCCTCTGTGGCTGGGAAGTATCAAAACATGCATATAATCCTCCTTAAGTTCAGAGAGCACTGTCGATCTTGTTCCTCAATAATGGGAAGAAGGGTGCCCAGAGAAATCATTCTGAACTTTTCTTTGGCAAGGAATTTGTTCAGGGCAATTAGGTCTAGGATGGAACGAAATCACCCTGTGAATCTATTCTCCTCTTCCCCAGATGACATGAGTTTGAAAGCATAGGCCTGTAGAAGCATGGAGATCTCCTCTACAAGTATCTGCTTGTGCCGAGAGCTGATGTAAGACGCTCTCAATAGGTAATGTGGAGGTTTCTGATGCCAATGAAGTGTGTAACCAAGAAGACTATTTGAAGAACCTGCCAGTTGGTGGTTATAAAGCAGTCACCTTTTGTTGGTAAAAATTCACCCCCCCCCCCCCCCCCCCCCCCACCACCAGTAGGCAGTCTGGGACAGTTACTTGGATGGCAGCAATGCTCACCTGGAGCCAGTCAAAAGCTCATCCCTTGCTTTGACTGGGGAGCCAGCTGGGTCTTCTGTGGACGGAACGGACATGGACAAAGCGTTGGAGCTGGGACTACTGGGTAGAGAAGGAAAGCAGAAATCTCCACCTTGTAACAGTTTGCCGCCTAGGCCCAGTTAAAAACCTCCTAGTAGGAGAATGAAGCTGCAGGATGCAGAGAGGATTGAATACTGTTAGTATGTTTCTTGATGAGGTCTGCAACCTCTTCCACCTTGTCCCCCAAGAGATTCTCTCTCCAGCATGGTACATTCACTAACCTCTCTTG
Organism: Microcaecilia unicolor; assembly: GCF_901765095.1. NCBI lineage: Eukaryota > Metazoa > Chordata > Amphibia > Gymnophiona > Siphonopidae > Microcaecilia > Microcaecilia unicolor. Next base: position 227,577,110 of record NC_044031.1, on the reverse strand, counting down.
AAGCACTGGCTCCAGGTTCGACACACTCAGCCAAGACAGTAAGTCTGTGCATCCCCACACCCATAGCAGAGAGACTGGGCACAATATCAAACGTGTAAGTGCCCCGACCAGATATTTCCTGCACTCCAGCTATTTGATGGCCAACTTGTGAATTTCTGCGGCCTGCTCCTGAGGGAACGAGTCCACGAGACTGAGCATACAATGCACCAATGACTTCAAAGTATAGGTTCGGATGTGGTTAACAAGCATCAAGGCTTGATAAACCTTTCTCCTAAACAAATCCAGAGTCCGAGTTTCTCTACCTAGAGGATCCAAGGCATGAGTCCTGGAACTTCTGGCTCGTTTGAGAGCAGATTTAATGACCAGAGTGTGGTGAGGCAATTGCGCCCTCTCGAATCCGGGAGCCTTTTGGATACAATACTGAGCATCCACCTTCTTTGGTACAACCTGCACCGAGAAGGGAGATTCACAAATCTTCATCAGTACATCTTTAAGGATGCAACGGAAGTGTGACCTCCTTCCTTAGGAGGAGATTCATAGTTCAGGACAGATAGCATATCTGCCCTAGGCTCTTCCTCTGTCTCTAACTTAAATGGGATGGCCGAAGCCATCTCCTTCACAAAAACCTGTGAATAAGACACTCTCAGGTGGAGATTTACACATCTCTTGAGATGTAGAGGAATCCTCCGAGAAGTAATGTGGATCTTCGTCCAACTCCCATGAGCAGTCATGTCAGGTTCTCAGGTTCAGAGCCCACGGGGCCGGGCTCTGGAGCAAACATGAGCCCTTGGGCTGCTGACGAAGAGCGACAGCAGCAGGCAAAACCCACCAACCAACGCTGGGCAAGCACACCGGCACCGGCAGGGACTGCAGGCACCGCCCAGCGAGCCGGAACACACGGACTGGAATCCCCCGGACTGGAGGACACAGGACTGGAACACTGGACTGGAATCCCCCCGACTGGAGGACACAGGACTGGAACCACCCGGACTGGAGGACACAGGACTGGAACACACAGGACTGGAGGACACAGGACTGGAGGACACAGGACTGGTCCGTACAGCTTCACATGCACTTAGCCACTGCCCCCCAAGGGTTGAGCCCCTGGGTTCGAGTGGCCGGCAGGACTTACTGGATGACACAGGGACCAGGACTGGAAACAGAAGTACTCCTAAATCCTAAACTGACCTAAGTGCTCCCAAGCCCTAAACCAACAGAAGTGTTCCTCACAAAAAACTAACAAAAGGACTTCCTAAGCCCTATACTAACAGGAGTGCCCCTAGGCACTGACCTAACAGGAGTGCTTCTCACAGCAGCAAAAGGAAAAGCAGGGGAGTTACAAGGGAAAGGCAGGGAAACTAAACACATAAGCTAATAAAGGTGCTTCCAAAACACCAAGCTACAGCAGCTCAACAACTCTAAACTAACTAAGGTGCCCCCACGCACCAAACAACCAGAAGAGCTCCTAGCATTAAAAGGGAAGACAGGGGAGCCACAAGGGAAAAACAGGGAAGCTAAACACGTAAGCCAAAAGTGCTTCCAAAGCACCAATCACAAACAGCAACGACTGCAATGCTCCTAATAGCACAAACACCAGAAGTACTTCTAACAGCAAAATCTGCAGTGTTCCTAACACCACCAAACCCTGAAGTACTTCAATCAGCAACAGAGCTTCCAAAACCCTACACACAGCAATGCTTCCAAAGCACCAAGAGGGAAAAGCAGGGGAACCACAAGGGAAAAGCAGAAAAGCTAAACACACAGTCACAAGTGCACACTGCACTAACACTAACCTGGACCTAAAGCAAGTAGCCAAAAGCAAACGCTGCAAAGGCCCTGAAGGGAAGAACACCACTTCCTTATCAAGGCCCTCCCTGATGATGTCACACTCCCTAGACCCAGGCAGACAGCACACTGAAACCCAGAGAGGCCCAACCCACACCAATGCAGCACCATGAAGCTCTTGAAGCCAGTACACCCCAAAGAGAGGTAGAGCTAACTCAGTCCACACACACAGCTGTAGTAAAGTGAAACAATTAAAGTCATGCTGCTGGAAGCTGCCAGCATAGAGAGAGCTAGCTCAGAAAGGACAGACAAAAGAAACAGAAGCCAGCTAAGAAGATGACCCCCAAGAAAAAGGTAAGTTTGAGAGGGGTTCTGACCACGATCATAAGTCAATTCCGATTGCTCGTAATTCTCCAATGAGCAGAGTCTGTGCCTGCCTCAACTCAGTGGAACCATGTCCACACCCCAAACGGCACAGAGGTACAACCCTACTCTCACAGCAGCACCACATGGGTCGATGTCAACATTGACACTAGTCTAGGTGCCGGCATCTAAGATCGCTCCATGGGCAGACTAGAAGCCTCAGGAAGGAGTTGAGGCTGAGCCGCAGCTGGCGCGAGTGCCCTTGATGCATGAGCAGCACTCAACTGAAACATCTGAAGCATAATGCTCACCGACGGCAGGCATCAGCAAAAGCTGTGGAACTAATTCGGAAATGGCCAAAGATCTTTCTTAGGCTGGTATCAAACCGGAAGCCAGAAACTGGCTGCTAGGAGACTGGCCTACTGGCAACTGCACCAAAGAGGGGGAGTTATCCTCTCAGTGCAGATGCTTCTCAGGTAAATTAAATTCAATTTCAAGCATTAAAAAAGGGCAAGGCTCAAATCAAGGTCAGTGCTCAGACCCATAAAGGGCCTAAAGAGTCACAAAAAAAGACAAAAACAAGTGAGTCAAAAAACCTAATAAAGGGGAAGATATTGAAAATAAAAAATATGAAAAAAAATGAAATGGAGGAAAACCCGCACGGAAAGGCACTGGAAAAATGTCTAAGATGCGCTAAAGAAAGACCATGAAGACATGACCTCTCAGCTCCACGTGGGGGGGGGGATGGGGAGGGGGGAGAACAGACTGAGGAACCTGCACTCGCACGGTGGGACACTGCTACAATTTTCTACTTGCAGTATGCACTAGGCAACGTCCGCAGGCCATTAGTATTCTCGCATCAGATGACATCACCCAGATGCGAGAATACTAATGGCCTGCTTGTCCTCAGAGAAAGCATGCATGAGGCTACTTTACACTGTGGGGATGGATGCTTTACAGCAGTAGGGGCAGAGAGGCCTATGAAGACCAAGGAGGGAAAAATGGACCTGGAGGAAAACTGGTTGGGCAGAAGATTCACTCTTCGAGAGGACAAAAATAAGCTCATAGTAGCGTTAACCATGGAGTAGTTCCTCAAAAGTGAATGAGAACAGGGCTGTGGAGTCAGTACACCAGATCTTCAACGACTATTTTTCTACTGTCAGACTCCAACTCTAAGTATAAAGTGATACATTAACCATATATATTTTTTTTAATTTTGAAAATGGAGTCAGTACACATTTTTACCAACAGACTCCAACTCCACCAAAATTGCTTCTGACTCTGAATCCAATTCCACAGTTCTGGTTGAGAGGCCCAAAGTTCAGACCTGAATACCTGTGGCAAGACATGGCCTAATCTACAGATGCCTTCCAGGAAACTGAAAGAGTTGTTCTGCTAAGTTCAACTGGCAAAGACAAACACCATTGTGCAATGGTGCTAGACACATCCTAAAAAAAAAAAAAAAAAAACTTGTGGTTGTTGCTGTTGACAAAGGGGCTTCCACAAAGTATCAAGTATTAAGACTTATGCAATCAACATTTTGGTTCTTATTTTGAATATTTTTATAACAGTTTTCACCTTTACAGTGCGAAGTAGGCTCCATAGATCAGTGGTGTTCTATAAACTTTCATGCATTTTGAATTATATTTGTTATACAAAACATTGTGAAAAAAGGAACAGTAAAGAAAGGAAAATAAATTGAAAACCAAACATTTCAAGCAGCATAAAGCAGTAGGATCAGGCTAAATAGCACACCAGCAAAAGGGAAAAACAATAATATAGGCAGACAGAAGGGCTAATGGAATAGATCAGAGCACTGAAAACTTGCTAAGTTTACAAATCAGCAGGGAAGTTAACTAATTACCCAGAAGCTATTACAGAGGCCACATAATTAATACAGGGTATGTTTATCTCACTACCTCCTCTCTCCCCTTTCCCCCAAATATTTTGGGAAAATCCTCTTAGTACACCTTTTCACATGGCAGAAAGTATACAAGTCGACATCAGTAGCACCTTTCCTAGATACAAATACTTCCAACCAGATTTGCCAGTGCACTGCTTTTGAACACATCACTTGCAGGCCTTCAGTGCCACAAAGCACTGAGTGCAATGAGAATGTTGGTTGACCCATTGCCTTCAGCATCCTCATTTCAGGTTTCTCAAATACTTCCAACAGGAAGACCACGAGAAAGTGCACCGCCACTGGTCTCATGAGGTTTACAAATGTGAAAGGTTTTATTTTTTAGTCAAATTAAATATATAATCCAAAAACTCTTTAACATGCACAAATCAAGGACACTACTCAAGAAAACAAATAGAAAAACAAGTTAAACAGCAAAAAATACATTGAGGCTTCCCAAATATGGTCAGGAAACCTATGTTTGAGTTCACAACCTTGAAGAACTAAAGGGGAGTAGAGGAAGACACACAGCACTCAAGACAGAAGAATTCCAAACTGAAGTCTTTATTAGGCACCAAAGAAAAGACCCAAAATGGGACTGTGTTTCGGCAGGAAAACTGCTTGTATTAGGGATCACAAGACTATATGATAGTTGGTCTTGGTATGGTACCTATGGAGAGTATACGGGATGTTCAGGAAACAGCTATCAAATCACAGGACAATCTCACCAAAACGTTGCAGCATTCAGAGATTGTCATCACGAAACACATTAGCCTTCAAATTCAGGCCACATGAATGGGATCATGGTCATAGAAGATTGGTAAGTGCTGCCCTTGAACACATACAACATACCCTGTATTAGACCACCATTATGGAGAACTTCAACAATGGAGTGCAAATAAAGGAAAAATTAAGTTGGCTAGGTGCACATAGCTTAATTTATTACTGTGAGCCAGGGTTAGCAGTGGACTTCACAGAAGAGAAAACGACAGCTATTATATTTGTCAAGGAAGTCCAAAGTTAGGAGTGATCAATGAAGATGTACTGCACACTCTGATCTTAGCAATGCATTTCACTGATAGCACAGTATAAGAGTAGCCCCCAACTAAAAGGCCAAGCAAAAATTGCTTCCTTTCCTTCTGTGCTCCTAACCACATGTGAAAACAATGACTCAAAATAGTTGCAGAGGTCCTAACAAACATAAGAATCTGCCCTCTCTAGGAAACCAACCATGTGACTATCCAGGGACAGACCAGACTGCTAGCCCTCAGCCATTTTCCTCTAAAAGGGAGGTAATTCTTGAGACCCAGAACTCACATAGCCAGTAACCTCAGAATCTCAAGAATATACCTTTTGAGACATATAATCAGAGCCAGCAATAAGATTAGGTAAGTACAGACTACATTTTCAAATTCTCAATTTTCACATGCAAATGTGGAACACCCTTCAAAGTATAGCGAAGATACTTACCTGTAGCAGGTATTCCGAGGACAGCATGCCTTATATTCTCACAACTGGGTAACGCAGTACCACGTTGCCCAGTCCAGAGCTTATAACAAATTTTACAGAGCTATGTGGAGCATGACACACGACCCACCGCAAATGCACAACTGCCTTCCCACCCATTGTGAGAGCACGGTTACCAGTTAAATACTACGGCATTTAAAAAAGGAAAAAATAGGAGACAACTCCAAGGGGAGGTGGGAGGGTTTGTCAGCATATAAGGCCTGCTATCTTCAGAGAATATCTGCTACAGGTAAGTATATTCGCTTTCTCCTAGGACAAGCAGCCCATTAATTCTCAACACTGGGGAATCCCTAGCATCCAGGCTCACCAAAAACAACAATGGACATCTGGGCCTTAGAAAAGCAAGGACATAACCAAGATTAACCTGAAACTATACACAAATTGAGTGACAGTGCAGTCTAGAACAGAATGAAACGGGCCTGAGGGGGTGGAGTTGGATTCTAGACCCCAACAGATTCTGCAACTGTCTGCCTGAACTATCACATCGGGTATCCTGCTCAAGGAAGTAATGAAATGTGAATGTGTGGACTGAGGACCATGTCGCAGCCTTACAAATTTCTCCAATGGAGGCTGATCGCAAGCAGGCTACCAATGCAGCCATGGATCTTGACGTTGTAAGCCCTGACATGACCCTCCAGTGTCAGTCCAGTCTAGGCATAAGTGAAAAAAATACAATTTGCCAGCCAGAGATTCTGCGTTTCCTGAAGGCAACCCCCATCCTGTTGGGATCAAAGTAAACAAAAGTTGGGCGGACTGTCTGTGGGGCCTTGTCCACTCCACATAATAGGTCAATGCTTGCTTGCAGTCCAAGATGTGCAAGGTGCTCTCGCAAGGATGGGCAGGAGATCAGGAAAAGAATGCTGGCAAGACAATCGACTGGTTCAGATGGAACTCCGACAAGACCTAAGGCAGGAACTTAGGGTGCGTGCAGAGGACTGCTCTGTTGTGATGGAACAGTATAAGGTGCATCCACTACTAGAACCTGAAGCTCATTTGCACTATAAGCTGAAGTAACAGCCACCAAGGAAACGATCTTCCAGGTCAAGTACTTCCGATGGCAGGAATTCAAAAGGCTCAAAAGAAGCTTTCATCAGTTGGGTGAGGACAACATTAAGGTCCCATGACACAGGCAGATGCTTGACAAAAGCAAACCTCTCATGAAGCAAACTAGAGGCTGTCCAGCGATGGGCTTACATGCTACATGGTGACAAGCACTTACGTTGTGTCTTGAAACCAGAGAGGTGTAGAAGGTATTCAAGTAGCTGTAGGACAGGGAACAGGATCTAGGGCCTTGCCCTCACAACAAATGGCAAGAGTCCGCCATTTGAAAGAATAACACTTCTTAGTGGAATCTTTCCTGGAAGCTAGCAATACCTGGGTGACAACCTATGACAGACCTAAGGAAGCAAATTCTAGGCTCTCAACATCCAGGCTGTGAGGGCCAGAGACTGAAGGATGGGATGCAGAAGCGATCCCTTGTTCTGCGTGATGAGGATCGGAAAACACTGTGATCTCTGTGTTCTTCGAAGAATAACGCCAAAAGAGGAGGGAACCAAGTTGCCATGGCCAGTAAGGGGCGATCAAGATCATGGTCCTGTGGTCTTGCCTGAATTTCAGCAATATATTCCCCACAAGAACGACAGGATAAGCATAGAGAACACCCATCCTCCAATGCAGAAGGAAGGCATCCAATGCTAGTCTGTCGTAAGCCTGAGGTCTGGAACAGAACTGAGGGACTTTGTAATTCAGTTCAGTGGCAAAAAGATCCACTGAGAGGGTGCCCCATGCTCGGAAGATCTTGCGGGCAATGCACATGCTGAGAAACCATTCGTGCGGATTCATAACCCTGCTCAGCCTCTCGGCCAGACTGTTATTTTTGCCCTCCAGATAAGTGGCCCGAAGGAACATGCCATGTCAGCGAGCCCAGCGCCACATCCTGATGGCACTGACACAGAGGGTGTGATCCAGTGCCCCCCTGCTTGTTGGTGTAATACATCACAACCTGGTTGTCTGTTTGACTGAGCACAATTTGGTGACACAGCCTCTCTCTGAAAGCCTTTAGTGTTCCAGGTCGCCCGGAGCTCCAGAAGGTTGATCTGAAGACCTGTTTCCTGGATGAACCAGGCTCCTTGAGTGTAAAAGCCCATCCACATGAGCTCCCCAACCTAGAAGAGATGTATCCGTCATCAGAACCTTTTGAGGCTGAAGAATTTGGAATGGGAGTCCCGGAGTCAAAATGGATTGAATGGTCCATCAGAATGAACAAGCTCTGGAGATACTTGGATGACATCATCTCTCCTGTAGCTTGGCACCACTGGGAGGCTAGAGCTGATCTCATTTGAAGGTGTGTCATGGGGGTCAAACTGTGGAAGCCACCTGGCCTAACAGCATTAACATCTGCCGAGCCATGACCTGCTGAGGTTCGAACCCGAGAAGAGAAACTAGAGCATCCTCTCTCGGTTCTGAGAGAAAAGCTTGAACCTTCTGCATATCAAGCTGAGCTCCAATGAATTCCAATTGCTGGGAAGGTGAAGATGAGACGAGGTAGCTGAACCCTAATAGCTCTAAAACCCGAATAGTCCTCCGCATGGACTCACGAGCACCATCCTCCGATGTGCTCTTCACCAGCCAATCGTCGAGGCAAGGGAACACATGCATCCTCAGCCTGCGTAGTGACGATGCAACAATTGTTAGGCATTTGATAAGACCCTGGGTGCTGACACTTGCAAAAAAGGCAACACGTGAACTGGAAGTGGTGTGTTGCCAACCAAAACCAAGATACTTCCAGTGGGCTGGAAGTATCGGGTTATGTATATATGTATCCTTTAAGTCCAGAGAGAACAGCCAATCATGTTTCTGAACCATGGGAAGAAAGGTGCCCAGGGAAACCATCCTAACTTTTCTTGACCAGGAATTTGTTCAGGGCCCTTAGGTCTAGGATGGGACGCATCCCCCATCATTTGAATGAGGAAGTACCTGGAATAGAATTCCTGCCCTTCTTCCCCTGGTGGAACAGGCTCAACCGCACTGGCCTTCAGAAGGGTGGAGAGTTCCTCTGCAAGTACCTGCTTGTGTTGAGCCTCTCTGGACACCGTATTCATCTGAAGACAAAGGATACTGTTAGCAGGGCTATGGTCAGGCCCTAAACACACCAAGAAAGGGTGTCTTTAATAGAGATGGCCCGACTGCACCGGGTACAGCGCTTAAAGACACTGGGAACTTTAGTGGATGTGGACGGAAATACTTCCGCAGACAAATCAAGACGCGATGGTGACTGAAAAAAGGGACAAGGCACCAGAAAAAAAGGCAAAGGAAGAATCAGGCCAAAAATTTGGCCTAAGACACAAAAAAGAAAGAAAGAAAACCTAAAACTGGGCAAAAAAAGGAACTAAGAGTAGGGAAAAGGGGAACAGAGACCTGAGAACAGGCACCATGAAAAACAGCAAAAGAAAAACCCCGCAAAAGGCAAAAAAAAAAAAAAAAAAAGCAGCTCTTCCAGACCAGGAGTGGAGAAACCACAGACGCAGCTTCTCCTCACCACAGTAGAAAACTGTGATAACCGAGTTCTTGCGGTGGGCGGGAAGGCTCTCATGCTTCACAGAGCTCTGGTAAGCTTGTCATAAGCTATGGACTGGGCAACACGGGACCGCATTACCCAATTTGAGAATAGCCTGCCTGTCCTCAGAGAAGTATATTTATCTTAAAAATCCCTTGTATTTCCTCTTGCAAACAATATTTAGACCCCAGTTATCTGTCCTTTGGACAGCTCATGTTGAAGTCACTGGCAAAAGGCATCAAGTACATCTGTAGATGCCACCAGTCACTTAACTGCAAGACCTTGCCAGAAATGATTACAACAAACGCCTGGAAATTGACATGCATTTAAAATAGCCCCTGCATGCAGCTAGAAGAAAGCAGCTGTACCCGTGTATATGCACAGCATGACCCAGCCTGCACCCAGTTAAGACCACTCTTAATGCACAATCATTGGGGGGGGGGGGGGGGGGAGAGAGACGACACCAGATGCAGTCCACTGTTAAGGAGCCAGAGACTGAAGCAACATGTTCCACTCTAAAGCCAGGAGGGGATAGCACCACTGCAGGCCATTTGAGTGGACCATGCCAATTCAGTCTCTAGCCAACTCAGCTGATCCTTCCTAGTGACAGGATCCTAGAAATGGATAAAACTGAGAAACAATAGATCTGTGGTACGCAGGAACTTTGGGGTGCAGAGACCAACTGGTGGATAGCTTGGAGTGGTGAGAAAGGTTTTTTTTCTTAAATTGCTGTTGGCTGGAAGGTTGAGTGCTATTGGGACAGGGGGGAAGTAGCAAGGCTGAAGAGGGAGAACACTGAGTTAGAGAAGTATGTCCTTCATGCCTGAACCTTCACATACTGTACCTCTAAACCCATGAAGCAGCTGGACACACCTACTGAGTATGTATAAACCCTGCAGCCCTACACATAAATGCCAAACTCCTTATCCTTGCCATTATATATGCATACACTGTGCACCACTTGGTCCTACAGCAATAAAATTTTACATATATTGTATTTTTCCCCACACAATTTAGGGTGTACTTAAATGTTATTCCTATATACGTATTTCCCTGAAAGTTATTTAAAGTACACCCTGAAATTCTGACTGCCCCAAGATATCTGATTTGTGATCAGGAGCCACTAGAAAACACCTAAAATTTTCCAATTTCTGCGTCTTATGTAAACTATGTAACTTTAGCATTGGAAAGATCAGAAACAATCAGGTAAAAACATCTCTTTCCCCATAGGGCTTACAATCTAAGTTTGTACCTGAAACAATAAGGGTGAAGTGACTTGCCCAAGAACACAAAAGGCATCCATGAATGAACCTTAGCATTCACGATATTCAGAATTTTCTAACCACTATCCCAGCCATCACACAACCCTGCACCGGGGATAGCAGCTCCCTTGCACATTTTTCGCATTTGTTTCACTGATCTACACAACATATCTACATTTCCAACATAAAAGAAGTTATAGAAATAATCAGAAAATTTTAGAATAAGTAACCAAACATTTTGACTTAAAGTCACCATAACCCTTGAATAATACTTGGTGGAAGCACCTTTTGCAGCAATAAGAGTGTGAATCCTTTAGGATGTGTCTACGAACTTTGCACAAAATGGTGCATCTCTTTCCTCATTCTTCTTTGCACAAACGTTCCATCAACTTTCAAGCTGTCTGGGAGATCCTGTACAGGTTGCAGTCTTTCAGTCTTGCCACATTTTCTATTAATTCAGGTCTGGGCTTTGACTGGGCCAATCCAAAACATTTCACTTTGCTCTTGTTGAGCCACTCCACTGCTGCTTTTGCTTTGTGGTTAGGATCACTGTCCTGATGAAAGATGAAAATCTCTCCAGTCTTATGGCACAATGGAATAGGTTTTTCTCCAGGATTTGCCTGAACTTTGCACCATCCACATTTCTAAGCCTCCTATCCCTCCTGCAACAAAGCAACCCTACAACATATCACCACCATGCTTTACCATAGAGATGGTAACAAGAGTACTTGCTGTGTTTACCTTATACCACAAACATCGCTTAGAATGGAGACCAGAAAATTTTTTTTCAAACACTATGCAGTATCACATGACTTTTCTTGAGCAGGGGCCTTCTTCTTGACACCCTCCCACTCAGACCAGTTTTGTTGTGTAAGCCTGAATTGCTGAACAAGCGTTTCTCTGTCTCAACCAAACACTTCTAAAGTCCTCAACCAGTGTGTCAGGACGCATTGGAGTGTCACCAATGTGTCATCAAATATTTGGCTGACAAGCCCATGCATTCCTTAGCACCCATGTGTACCTGCAGGCTGGGCAGACAAGAAAGCCAAGGAGTCGGTTACTTGAAATCCTCATCACCAGTCCCTTCCCCACTACTCCCAGTGATCACTGCTGCTGTTAGTGCCAACTGGAAATGTTATAGGTCTGCTTTATCTCCCCCTCCAGCAGTCAATACCACTGCATCTTACACTTGTCTACACTTGTCACCAGCCTGGCCTACAAATTCTGCATTCTGCACACTCCCTTGCAGCTGCAGTCACCAGTCAGTCTGGTTCAGTAATGCAGGGTTGTTTGCACCTCTGACTGTAATCAGTGCCATTTCTGTTTACTACCTAGTTTCTGAGTAACTTAAGGTTTTGTGTTACATCACAACGTATCTGGCAGTGGAGGTATTTTGTGGTGCTGCTACTAAGATGACAAGAATCTGAAACATTTTTTTGTACTGCAAGCTGCGAGGGGAATCATCCTAGATTTCTTGATGTTGATAGCATGCTATCAAAACACTGTGTGTAGCACATCAGTTCTAGATTCCTCACTGATGGAATAAGTGAAGATAAAATGTATGCAATAAAAAAAGTGTAATAACTATTTTCAGTAAGTTACAAAATATTCTTAAAATGGATTTACTTCCTTATATCATTTTTAATAATGAAATATTTAGGCTTTATTTTTTTTTTTAATTCAGCTACAAATTGTAGTGTTCAGTGACACACTTGAACATTGTCAAGTATGTCACAAGAGAAAAAAGATCGAGAATCACTGTTTTAAACTAATCTCAGAAACAAAACAGGAAACAAAAACCGTCCACAGATAGACAGTGCACAGGAGTGGAAGATGCCTGTCACAATGACCAAGGAGATCAATAGAAGGTGTTTACTATCCAAGTATAACATACAATGGTGATGACAAAATGAACCCAACACGAGCCATGTTTCAGAATCCAAGCCTTCATTAGGGGTCCTTAATAAAACATAAAAGGACAAAAATCAAACTGATATAAATGTAAAAAAGAGAAACAAATAATTATATGCAACTTAACAATATTCTTTAATAGCTGACAAGAGAATAAGGAATGTTCAACATTCAACAACAATATTCATTAATAACTTGAGAATAAAAAAATTCATTAATATGTGACTTGGATTAAAAAAAAACATCTAATCTACATGAATAATGAATACATTAAAATGACAATTTAGAACAAAATTTGACTCGAGGATAAAAAATAAATACATTCAATAATAAACGTATTTGACCATATTTACCCCCGTTTACTAAGCCACATTAGCAGCTGCCACACGGCAATGCTGACACAGACCATTTAAAAGTGAATGGGTTGTGTCTGAGCTAGAGCGGCCTAGGAAACGGGAGAGGGGGGCTAGAAAAGTGATAAGGTAAAATTGTGTGTTAACTGATCATTTTCTTTCCTTTACTCGAAGCAGATGAATCCAGACACTGGTGAGGTTGTGTCAGTCTACCAGCAGGTGGAGCTAGAGACAATGTCTTCAAAAGGACCTGGAGTAGAGAACAAAAAAAAAAAGGTCCTAGAAACGCACACACAGCAGAACCTAGCGGTGCAGGGAGGGATCCTGAATTCATCAGCTGCGAGAAAATTATCAGGTAAGAATGTTACCTTCCTTAGTCTCAGCAGCAGATGAATCCAGAAAATGGTGGGATGTGCCAAAACAATCCCTAAATAAGGTGGGAAGCTGTCGCCCCCCCCCCCCCCCCCCCGCACCAAAACTGCCGTACCAAAACATTCATCTGACCTCAACACCACATATACTCTATAATAGCGCAAAAGGGTATGCAGAGGCCCAAGTAGCCGCTTTACAGATCTCGTCCAGAGTCAGAACGAAAGTCTCTGCCCACAACACGATTGTGCCCTAGTGGAATGGGCCCTCAAGCCCTCTGGAAGAGATGATATCTTTAATCCATAGTCACTTTAGACACCGCCTCACCACTCCATGGGCCTGACAGGAGGACAAAAAGGTGATCTGATGGGCAGAACTCAGACACCTACAAATAACGCAGAACAACCCGAAAATCCAGGAGCAAGAGGTTTCCAAATTCTGTCAGATAGTCCTCTTTATGAAAAGATGGAAGAGGAGGCTGATTCACATGAAAAGCCGAAACCACCTTAAGCAGAAAGAAGGAACTGTATGTAAGGTGACTCCAGACTCCAAGAACTGCAGAAAAGGGTCCAGACAAGATAACGCCTGGATCTCAGAGATTCTATGCGCCAACGCCATGGCCACCAAAAACACTGCCTTCGAAAGTAAGGTCCTTGACAGAGGCTTTGCATAATGGCTCAAAAGGGAGCTCCCTAAAGAGCCTGAAGGACTAAATTCAGATTCTAAGTCGGACATGGCTGCCAAAGAGGAGGCTGAAGGTGAAGCGCACCCCTCAAAAACTGAACCACACCCTTATTTTATCATCCTCACTTTAATATTCCCTTATCTTTTGTTTGTCCTGTTTGTCTGTCCTAATTAGATTGTAAGCTCCGTCGAGCAGGGACTGTCTCTTCATGTTCAAGTGTACAGCACTGTGTACGTCTAGCAGCGCTATAGAAATGATAAGTAGTAGTATTGTTCTTCTAAAAGGTGAAATTTTTCCTGAGTTCTGGTTTGAGGCAGCCTAAAACAGGTTTTCCTTCAGGATCTGTCTGTTCATTGCACCATCTATCTTTCCCTTTATTTTCACAAGCCTTCCCACAACATAACATAACGAACTCTCTACACTTGATTGCTTAACTTTCCCTGTCACTCATGAACTCTATAGCAATACCACTATATTTCTCATGCCAGAAATAAACTTGCTACACTTGATTGCTTAATCTACTCTGTCACTTAAGAACCATTTTGTATTTCTCAATCCGGAAATGGCAATCGCCATTATGTAAGCCACATTGAGCCTGAAAATAGGTGGGAAAATGTGGGATACAAATGCAACAATAAATAAATCCAGATGAGAAGCTAGGGAGACATCTGCCCCATGAAATAGGCCAGGGCCACGACCTGAACTCTAAGAGAATCATAGGCTACGCTTTTCTGCAAACCGTCTTGCAAAAATGCCAACAGCTGAGCCACAGAGACGTGCAAGAGGACCAAGACCCGGCAGAACACCATGCTACAAAGGTCTGCCAAACTCAGGCATATGCCAAAGTAGAACACTTCCGCGCTTGCAACAAGGTAGCCTTTCTTCCTCAAACGCGTCTTCTCAAGGCCAGGCCATAAGACCAAAGCAGGAGGGATCCTCCATCAGAACCGGACCCTGGTGCAGAAGTTCAGGGCTGAGAGGAAGCCGAAAGGGTGCTTCCATTGGCAGACCAAGTGTGGCGTGGACAATCCAGGGTCACAAGGATGACCCCCCTCCTGGTGACGCACGATCCAGTGCAACACTCGGCCTATCAACGGACACAGAAAGTACACGTAAAGAAGTTCAGACTCAGGCCAGGGTAGAAGCAAAGCATTCAGGCCTGCAGACTCAGGCTCTCTCCGTCTGCTGAAGAACCTATCCACCTTGGTGTTCGCTCGGGACACCATCAGATCCAACCCTGGAGTCCCCCACTTCCAGCAAATCTGAAGAAATGCCACCAGCAATAGCTCCCATTCTGCCGGGTCTAGCAGATGGAGCCCTTGTCTCCGACCACTCCAGAAGACTCAATGCTTCGGCAGCAAGGGCCAGGCTTTGAGTGCTGCCCTGTCGATTGATGTAAGCCACCGCTATCGTGTCAAGAAAACGCAGATGCTCTGTCCAACAGCAAACCCTGTAAGGCTCTGAAGGCATTCACCACTGAACACAGCTCCAGCCAGTTGAATAGCCAAGCTGCCTCCAACACCGTCCAGCATCCCTGTGCATAACGATGGAGACAATGAGCTCCCCAGCCTGTCAAGATGGCATCAGTAACCACCACGACCTACAAGAGGCCAAGGGCATCCCCTGTTGTAAATTGGGATCGTGAAGCCACCAGACCATGTTGCACCTCACACTGAGCTGCATGGCAGGCATCAACGATAGTCCTGGGACTATCAACACCTCTAAGGCCACAGCCATGGAACCCAACACCTGGACATAGTCCCAGGCCCAGGGATTCAGCAGAAGCAGCAAGTTGGAGACCTGAATTTGAAGCTTGACACGTCTGTCCTCCAGCAAAACTAGACCCCGAGCCTCTTGGAGAGGTTAAAAACCAATCCCAAAAACCCGATCAGTGGCCCGGCAACTCTCTTGTTCTAACTCCGCCCGGATCAACCAGTCGTCCGTATAGAGATGAATTCCCCTCTGCAGGGACACTGCTACCACTACTATAACCTTGGAGAAGGTATGGGGAGCAGTAGAGAGACCAAAGGGAAGGACCTGAAACTGAAATTGGTTCCCTAGAATTGCAAAACACAGAAAAAGCAGATGAGGAGGCCAGATAGGGATATACAAATAAGTCTCCTTGAGAGTCAATGCCATGAGAAATTCTCTTAGCTGAACCGCCACCACGGACCGTAGGGTCTCCATGCAAAAATGCCTGACCCTCAGGTGTTGATTAACCTTGCAGAGATACAGGATGGGGCGAAAGGACCCCCCCCCCCCCCACCTTCCGAGGGATGATGAAATAAATGGAGTAGCTGCCAGTGTGAATCTCGTGAGGAGACATCGGCACCACTGCTCCCAGATCCAGCAGTGATTGCAATGTGGCTTCGACTGCTGCCCACTTCGAAGTCATGGTGCACCAGGAATCCAAAAAAGGCATCGCCTACAGAAGAAGAAAACTCCAATTTATAGCTGTCTCTGATGAGCAGAACTTACTGGTTCAAGGTGATTTTGATCCGCTTGTCAAAGAGAGTGAGCCAACCCCCCATCCGGACAAAGAGAGGACCGGTGCCCCATCATTGGGAGGGGTGGTTGGCCACCAGCAGGTCGTTTATCCCCACGAATGGAAGAACACTGCTAAAATCTGGGGTGCTAGAAGAAAGCTGAAGCCCGGCCTGGAAGGTATTGGCAAGCCTCCTGAACTGGGGCCTCGCCACCCCCAAACGTGCCACAGACTGGGTCTATCCTCGCGGAGCTGTTGTCACTAAGAATCACCCAAATCTTTCATAATCTTTTCCAGGTCCTCCCCAAAGAGAAGCTTGCCTCAAAAGGGCAACCTAGTGAGATGTTGCTTGGACGCCATGTCCGCCGCCCAGTGATGAAGCCACAACTAACAATGGGAAGAAACCACCAGAGCCATCTGTTTGGCCGAAGTACACAACAGATCATAAAGGGAATCTGCCAAATAGGCCAGCCCTAATTCCATGTGCGGCACAACAGACCCCAGAGCATAAACCACATCCTGATCCTGTTCCAAAGCCTGCTGAAGCGAGCTAAGGCACACCTTTGCAGCATAAGAGTTACAGGTAGAGGACTGGAGAGTTAACACAGAAACCTCAAAAGCGCACTTCAAGATGTCAATCTTGCATATATTTCAGCGCTACCCGCCCTCCACAGGCAGAGTAGTCTCCTTGGTGACTGCCTTCCCCAGAGAGTCCACCGCAGGAAGGGCAAATTGTATCCTCCTGGTCTGCACCAACCAGGTACAGGTGAGCTATTGCCTTAGCCACCTTGGTTCAACCACTGAGCTCTTGGATGGCCTTGTGGACTGGGAAGGACTTGGATGGCTTCCCAGTGCTGGTCATCTTAGGATTGGCCGTAACCTGTACTTCTGGATCCACAACGTTCAGCGCCTCCAAGGCACTAGACGCGAGATGGCCAGAGGGAGTCCCCAGAAAGTGCCACCAGAAACGTAGATGGGGACATTATGCCCAATGACCCCCTTTCAGAAAAGGAGGTCAACCGCCTCTTTAGCGCAGGACCCCCAATAGGGCAAGGAATCAGGGACAATGCAAAGGATATAAATAAGTGCTCAACAAATAAAATGCTAATTATTTAAGCAGTGTTAAAAGTGAGATTATGTGTGCTTAAGCAAAACAAACCCGTTTACAAAGCCGACACAGCCTAATGTCCAAAAAATTGTTAAATAAGAACAGATGTAATACTGCATGCATATGGATTAAATAAATGGGCATAGGGACTAAAATGCATATTCCCAATAAACACTATTTAAAAACAAAGATTGATAATAGTAAAACACATACGATGAATAAGTCGTATGACACCAGTAAAGCTGTGGGGTAAGTAAATGAAGGAAAAAACAAAAAGGAGGTGAAATCCCTCACGGAACGTGAGATATGAAACAAAAAAGTGAGGAGAATAAGTAAATGAAAACATCGAAATGGTAAAATATGTCATCTTCATAAATATGATTTTAAAAAATAACCATAAAACAAAATCCATACTTTCATTAAATAAATATGTACCGATAAAAACATGTATGGAAAACAATCTAAAATACCATACCATAGGAACAATGGAATACAATAATAAAATTACATCACAGACATGTCCATAATAAAGTATGTAAATGAAACTATAAAATATAATCTTATTGAAAATTAACCACTTGCCACATCATCAATATAGGAAAAAACTACAATAAATATAATTTCATAAAAAATGGACCATTTCAACATCCTGATTTAAACCTAAAGGAAATAACAGTACCTAACTCGTAAATCAATCTCTGTTCTAGACATAATAAAGTTTTATTGAGATCTCCACCTCTCCAAACTTGTTTTAAATAATCTAAAGACAAAGAACTGAAGATCAATGTTATGCCATTTTTCAATCCAATGCTCGACTAATGGAGCCACTATGACTGGCCTATTAATGCAACTTCTGTGTTTCACGATTCTTGTACTAATCATTCTTTTAATTTTACTTATGTAAAGCAATCTACAAGGCCATATCAAACATATAAACGGCGAATGACCGTACTCACTTGCAAATGCGCAGTAGAGACTTTCCTCTCTGCCCCGCCCCCGCGTCAATACGTGATGATGGGGGCAGGACAGAGAGGGAAGTCTCTACTGGCATGCTGCAGACGTCTGAACCGCTCCCCCTCCCCTCCATCTGGCCGAGCACTGTGAACTTACATCAGCACGCAGCAGCAGGCACATCAGCAAAGCTGCCGTCGGGCTTCCTTCTCTGCCTTTGTCCCGCCCTCGCCGACGTTACATCACACGAGGGCGGGACACAGGCAGAGAAGGAAGCCCGCCCTGACGGCAGCTTTGCTGATGTGCCTGCTGCTGCGTGCTGATGTAAGTTTACAGTGCTGCTCGGGCCGGGTGGAGGGGCGGCGCTGGCGACTCCGGGGGAGGCGGGGCAGCGCCAACCTCGGGGGGGGGGGGGGGGGCTCGGAAACCCCCCCATTCCAAAAGTAGCCCGTTTTCAAGGGCTCAACGGCTAGTGATGATAAATTACAAAAATCAAGTTACTGGTAAAATTAAGCTTATATTCTTTGCCTGAAATGGATTGATAAAGGTGGAAGTACATGCATATTGAACACTTTATTGAACCACAAGGTCCATGACCAGTATTGTATGAAGGCTGGTAGGCCTGAAATGCTTTCTTAGGTTTAAGTTACAGAAGTAAGCATGTACGGGGGCTGGTGGCTGGGAGGCGGGGATAGTGCCGGGCAGACTTATACAGTCTGTGCCAGAGCCAGTGGTGGGAAGCGGGACTGGTGGTTGGGAGGCAGGGATAGTGCTGGGCAGACTTATACATTCTGTGCCAGAGCCAGTGGTGGGAGGCAGGGATAGTGCTGGGCAGACATACGGTCTGTGCCAGAGCCGGTGGTAGGAGGCAGGGATAGTGCTGGGCAGACTTATACGGTCTGTGCCAGAGTCGGTGGTTGGGAGACGGGGCAAACTTATACAGTCTGTGGCCTGAAGAACACAGGTACAAATCAAGTAGGGTATACACAAAAAGTAGCACATATAAGTTATCTTGTTGGGCAGACTGGATGGACCATGCAGGTCTTTTTCTGCCGTCATCTACTATGTTTACTATGTACGTGACTGCAAAATATACCAATGCTTTAATATGTTTTGAATCTCACGTGATAAAAATGAAAACTTCAATGTACAGACCAAATCCTGCAATGATTTTTTGTTCTGACCTGTTTTTAATAAATCTTCTCATATCTGGGTCTTAGCTCTCAAATAACCTCTCTCTACACACTGCACAGGGCAACTATGGTGAAATCTTTTCCCCACAAGTTTGGACTGTACATTAAAATTTCAGGTTCTGTGCATAATCTTTTTAATCTTAAGAACTGTCTTGTAAGGTAAATTGTTTTTGAGTTGCCACGTTGTATAGTATAGTTATGTTTATATTAGTTACATCAGTTTTATTTTTGTCTTTTTGTATTTTTATTTGTTGTATATAACATCTGATGAAGGCTTGGGTGCCAAAACACAGACCACGCTGGGTTTATTTTGTCAGCACTGTATGTTAATACTTGGATAATAAACACATTTTGTTAAAGTAATCTCAGGCATCAAAGCAACCTTTAACTCAAGGCTACCAATTTTGGAAGACCAGACTAATCAAGGTAATGTGTTGATAGCGCCAACTTGTTTCCAGTTTACAATGGTAAACTTGTCAGTGCCTGAATGAACAAACATTTTCTTATACATTTTTCCAAGCTCTACCTTTTAATAACTTTCAAAGTATTTTCAGCTCCATTATTTAGTTTCAAATTCACTTTCTATAAGTTTATTCATTCAGGAGTATGCAAATCAGTTGTTACAGCGACTGGAACACTGGTTGACTAACTTATTATGGCCCTTCTTAAGACAGCTTTTGAAAACAAGGCTAATTTTCATTGGCCTTGGCAAATGGTGTTTAGACTCGGACAATAAAGACTGATTTATTTTTTGTAACTGATTTTTATTCCAGTATTCATCTAACAATTCAACAGCTTACTTGCATCTCTTCCTAAGGCGTTTGTGCATTTTGGCATTTTTATTTTAGACAATATAAATCTATACAAGGGTCTTTAGACTTTTTACAAGGCACACAGTACATGCGAAAGCTGACATACCCCACTCTTTTCCCTTTCATCCATCACGAACACTACACTTCATTTATTTTTTTTTTTAATGAAAACTTGTGCCGTCAGTGTATTTAAAAAATAAACTGTGCCCCGAGCAAGTCTCCTCTTGCTATGTTTATTCATGGTTCCGTATGATGGCCAACACGCAGAGGCCCTGCGCTGCAATCCCCAATTTACGCTGAACACTGGGGGTTAACCACGAAAAATGTTCTGGAACGGGCGAAAACCTATAAACGAAAACAATTTTTGTTAAAAGTCAATATAATGGCCTGTGCACGGCTCCCGTTCGTTGTTACTATTAGCATATGCAGGAAAACACCTGCTTTTACGCACTTTACTCATGAAATAAATAACGGGGAATAACTGGTCATCCGGGAGCCAAGCAGTGAAATTCAAAAGAAAGAAAAAAAAGCTATATAAACAACGTATACCTTACCTTATCCCATGGTCTCAGATTACACGGGTGAATTTTCAAAGGCCAAGATAGAACTCTACACCCTTACGACGAGAATTACCTCGTATGATCCATCCGACACTGGTTCCACCTGAGGAGGGGGTGGGGGGAGAACCAAAACAAGCCCAGCAGCAAGAAGACGACAGAGCAGGCTCTGCCTCTTCCGTTTCACCCATAGCGAACCCCCGACACCACCATCGCCCGCAGGCCTCTTACCTCTGCGCAGCTCCCGCTCCCAGACGGCCACGATGACCCGCGAGTGCTTGCGGTGGTGGATGAGCCACAGGGACAGCGTCTGCACGCTCTGCTGCGAGTTGCTCAGCTCCGAGAGCTTCTTCTCCAGAGCCGCCTCGGAGAAGGCAGACATCCCAGACACCGGAACGGAAAACTGGCACTAACCGCAGACAGTTGCTGATATCTACCTTCTACCGCCGTTATCTTACCAGTAGTCCAGTACCACCACCAACACCGGCAACGGTCCCAACAAACACCTGACCCAGCAGCTCCTGCTCCTTCAGGCGCGCATGCGTGTGGGGGGAGGGGTTAGCATAGTCAGCAGCAAAGTCCAATCAGCTGACAGCGGCGAGGCGCGCGCAGAAGCTGACGCCACTGTCTCCTGTGTACTCTTTTCCTGCGCTGCAGCTACAGGGAATCGGAGTGGGGGTGTATCGCCGTCGTTTACTCTTACATAGTTATTCCAAGCGTTACGAGAGCTTATGAGCACAGGCATTATGATACCAATGCTTTCATGAATATATATATATATATAAATATATATATTTTTTTTGGGGGGGGGGGGGGGCAAACTGCGAGAGCGGGGCCTTTATTTTCTTCCACCTCTGAGCGTCTCCAACGTCATAAAGAAGGTTGCTGATGATATCACGTACTATTTCGTCACTAACGAGTCCCATTTAACTATCCCAAGTCACGTGCCCTCGATGGCGTTCTATAAAGGGTACTTCGTACTTAGTTCTTTTCTGTATGTTCAGGGGCTATAGGTTCTGGTGGTGATATATCCTCGTTCTTCGGCCAAGGACTGAATTCTCGCAGCTGAATAATAGAATAATTATTCCGTACGGACGGCTGTCCATTGTAACTGAAGGAAAATCACCGAGTGCCCATTACAATTTTTCTTCCAGACAGTTGGCTGCTTGGAAAATATGTTTTAAATTTTACATTTCAAACAAAAAAATGTATACATTGTTTAAAATGGTTCTGTCTTGCATCCTATAATCAGTTTACAAAGTTGATACCACAGGTGTTCTAAGGGAATCTTTGGACGCTCTTAATCCATAAAAAAATGTATCACAGTATAGGCTCCAGTTTTATCAAAAAACCAATACCAGAGATGCCATGGGTGGACTGCCCCAAAGTGAATTTTTTTCAGAGTGTAACTCTAGAAAAATAAAAGTGGAAAATACTGCTTTGAAAATGAACAAAAAAAATAGCTACATAAGTTACTTTATTTTCTTTGGCACCTCTGAAAGATATAGAGTGAAGGCAACATGAGATAAGATTCAGAAACATTTGGTCAGATAGGGCTAGATTCTATATATGGCACCAAATTATGCCCACTTAAACGGTATTCTATAAGCTGCGCCAAAAATTCTTAGAATACTCGCTTAAGGGGAGAGTTGCATGTAAATTTAGGTGCAGTCATTTACACCAATGAAAACAGAGTACCATTATTCTGTAACTATGCATGTAACTCAAAACCACGCCCCATTCCACCACAAAACACACTTGACCCTGCCATTTCCATTCCCCCTTTTTTGGGCTGCCCACAAATTTTAGACGTGGATCCCACACCTAACTTTATGTGCATTGGTTCCAATTAAATCCAATTAGTGCCATTAATTACTGGTTAAAATGCCAAGTATTGGCACTAGTGGGCTTGTTCAATTAAATTGCACACAGAAATCAGGAATTTATTTATTTATTTATTGCATTTGTATCCCACATTTTCCCACCTATTTGCGGGCTCAGTGTGGCTAAATTTGTACGGGCAATTTTTAACAACCTTTATAGAATCAGGGAGATAACTTCTTAAAGCCAAAGATTGCTTTTCACTAGCTAACAGTGAGCAATGAGGGCTAATAACTTCACACAATCAGTTGGGCAACACAGAAGACTGAGACGGAAAGGCGTGGGACCATTTAGTTCAGAGAAATGTCTCTCTGAAGAAAACAATCTAAGCCCTACATGGGTCACCTCTATAAGTTCTTCCATGTGCAAAGGGTGTGCAAATAATAGGATGACAGTGGTAGCAGATTCCAGGAAGAAAAACACAGCTATAGGGGGTGCACAAAAAGAGATGGAACAGCATCCCTATGAGGAAATGCTAAATAGGTTAGGACTCTTCAGTTGGAGAAGAGATGGCTGAAGGGAGATATATAGGTCTAGAGAGTCATAGATAGAGTGGAGCAGGATTTTATATTGTACTGTTTTGTGATCTTGCCAGGTACTTGTGACCTGGATTGGCCACTGTTGGAAACAGGATACTGGGCTTGATGGACCTTCGGTCTGTCCCAGTATAGCAACACTTATGTACTAAATGCAAATCAGTTGTTTACTCTTTCAAAAAGTACAAAGACAAGGGAACATTCCATTAAGTTAATAAGTACTGTAGTACAAAACGAGATATTTTTTCCCAAATAACACATAAGCTCTAGAATTTGTTGCCAGAAGATACAGCAAAAACAGTTATATAGCTGAGTTTTAAAAAGGTTTCTACAAGTGCCTTTAGGAAAAGTCCATAATCCATTATTAGCCAGGTAGACTAGAGGAAAACCATTGTTTATCTATGGGTATAAGCAACATGCAATCTATTTGCACTTTGAAATTCTGCCAGACACTTGTATCCTATTTCTAATCCAGATCTCTTGGGTTGCTGGACTTTAGTCTGACCCAGAATAGCAGTTCTTATGATCTGGAGGAGTTGGCAGAGCAATGAGATTGGTGATACAATAGGGTCTAAATTTTTCTTCTACATTTACTCAGTTTGCCATATCATTAATAATGTACATACAATGTTCCTATCTTATAGGGCTGGTATTGTACAGTCTAAGCCATATATATTAAGGAAATGAAGTAGTACTATTTAAGAATGGGCTTAATAATACGTTTGCTGCACGGCGGTGAGCTCCACACTAACAGTGACATTATCAATAAATGACACTCCAACAAAGGGGCATGCCCCTTTGTTCTCCTATTCATATGTACTCCATGCATTGTCATGGCAGTCATTGTGTGGCTCACCTCCCACTTCCGGTGGTGCTGGGAGCAGGTCCTGCGGTCCTCACCGAGGTATTGGCCCTGCTTTGGAGTGACTGCACCCTGCAACTCCAGCTTTCTAGGGGCAGCGGTGGGAAACCCGCCTGGATGCCCAGGGATGACCTTATAGACTGGGAACAATTTAAGGCAGCTGCACTCTCTCAAGTGCTGCTTTCACAATGATGTCGCGTGCCTTGCTTGTTTGTCATTTCCTTTGAACCTTGCCTGCCTCGTCTCCAGATCAAGCCTTGCCTGCCCCGTCTCCAGCCTTTCCTGCCTTGTCTCCAGCTCCAATCCAAGCCTGCCTTGCCTAGTGCTGAACCTAGCCTGGGTAACTCGCTTGGCAGCCAGAACCCAGCTGCGGCCCAAGAGCTCACCTTCTCTGAGTAGTGACACACATCAATTAACAAGTACTATTTGCTTGAGTAACTTGGAGTTTATTTGCATTTTTATTAATATTTATATTGGTTACATTTGTTTGAAGTTATGTACAACAATATTTCCTAAAGCTGGAATACATCAGATAGAAGTGATTTTAGGACAACAGTAATACAGTAACTTGATTTGGATCTAAGTGAAAGGCATTGTCCTTTCACCGAGAGAGGCCGTGCTTATCCCCGGCACCGACGTCAGACTCACTGGTCTATAATTTCCCGGATCTCCCCTGGAACCTTTTTTTAAAAATGGGCGTTATATTGGCCACCCTCCAATCTTCTGGTACCACGCTCGATTTTAAGGATAAATTGCATATCACTAGCAGTAGCTCCACAAGCTCATTTTTCAGTTCTATCAGTACTCTAGGATGAATACCATCCAGTCCAGGAGATTTGCTACTCTTCAGTTTGCTGAACTGCCCCATTACGTCCTCCAAGTTTACCGTGAAGTCAGTAAGTTTCTCCGACTCGTCCGCTTGAAATACCGTTTCCGACACCGGTATCCCACCCAAATGTTCCTCGGTGAAGACCGAAGCAAAGAATTCATTCAATCTCTCCGCTACGTCTTTATCTTCCTTGATCGCCCCTTTTACCCCTCGCTCATCCAGTAGCCCAACCGATTCCCCTACTTCATAATGCCACTTTTCACTAAGGTAGCTAAAAAAATGTTTTATCTCATCACTTAATAGTATAAAACAATTCCAGTGTGTGAGGTTCTGACCCCAGCCTGCATGGGACTTGGCTCCTGGGACAGTTTTTCAGGGTGAACATCTGACTTCCCACCAGTTGGTGTCAGTGTGTCTCACTAGGCAGGTTGGTGATGTTGGTTCACACCATGGTTGCTGTTTCTTGCCAGAGGCCATCGTGCTCATGTCTGGACTCCTGTATAAACCTAGTCACTGGTTTTCTTGCCAGAGCTTGGATTTTACTACTTGTTGTCATCTTGTGGTTTGTCTGCCAACTTCTTGATGGATCCTGTTTATTGTTGAGTGCTTCTTTGTCCTGGTCCATCCCCTACTGGACTTCAGCCTTAGTCTTTGTCAGTGAGTACCCTGGCTCTTGTGTCTCCATTGAGATTCTTCTGCTTTCTAGTTCTCTCCTTGGGTTATGGATTCTGGAAGTAAAGACCTGGCAGCCATCAGCACTGGAGGGCTCAACCAGAGGAAAGGTGGCCTTATCTCTGATTTATGGGTCCTTGAACCAATTAGAGGGCTAGAAAGTTAATTAGGACATCTCTATCAGCCAGTAATTAGCTCTTAGAAGTAGTCTACGTAGGTCTATAGAGGGGAACCTAAAAATAACAATACAAATAATAAAATAATATAAAAACCTTAAATATTAGCATAGCCTAGAATATAACTAACAATTGTAGGGGACTTCAGTCTACAAATTCCTACTTCATTTGCAGCACAATTAAGAAATTATCAATAATAAGATGCAGACAGCAGTCCATAAGCAAAATGGGTCTATCCAGTCTTTTTCACCAAGTGTCACATGTTTGATTATCTCCTAGTTCGTGACAGGTCATATGTGTGTACTTGGTGCAAAGAGCTCCTAGAACTCAGAGAATGGGTCCAATCCCTGGTGGCTAGAGTAGCAGACTTGGAAGAGCTGAGGCAGACAGAGAGGTTTATAGAGGAGGCCTACAGGGACTTTGTAGAGAAATCCTACCTCCTGTCTAGCAACCTCTGTGCTGTCATGGAGAAGAAAGGTCACCTTAAGGGAGAGTATCACTTGGAAAGGCAGGACGTGATTCTGTCCCCCAGGAGATGCAATATCCTTTTGCACAGAAGATGCCCAGGAAGGAAGGGTTAGGATGGCCGTATTATTAGGACGTTCAGTCATTAGGTATGTAGATAGCTCAGTGGTTGGTGAATGCGAGGATCGTTTGGTTACGTGCCTGCCTTCTGCGAAGGTGGCGGACCTCACACGTCAACTAGATAAGATTTTAGACAGTGGTGAGAAGAAGCTGGCTGTCTTGGTACATGTGGGTACCAAGGACACAGGAAAATGTGGGAGGGAGATGCTGGAAGCCAAATGTAGGCTATTGATTAGGAAGCTAAAATCCAGAAACTCCACAGTAGCATTTTCAGAAGTGCTCCCTGTTCCATGCATAGGACTCAAGAGGTAGACAGAGCTCTGAAGTCTCATTGCATGGATGAGACAATGATGCAAGGAGGAGGGATATAGATTTGTTAGGAACTGGGCAACATTCTGGGTAAGGGGAGGCTATCCTGAAAGGATGGACTCTACCTTAAACAGGATGGAATCAGGCTGCTGGCACTAACATTTGAAAAGGAGACAGAACAGCATTTAAATTAGAATGGGGTGTGGGGGTATCTGACAGGAGTGCATGGTACAGAGTGAGGTATCCTTGAAGGATACTATTATAACAGGACATTTAGGGAATCTCAATAGCGAAGTTTTTCAACAAAGGGAAAAGAAAGCCAGGAGTGTTTAAGGGTACAACAGAGCAAAGGTTGCAAATTATCCCTGTCAACTTCTAAGCAGCTTGTAGATGCAAGGATAAAAACCACACTTTGAAGTGTCTGTATACAAATGCTTGAAGCCTAAAAATTAAGATAGAAGAGTTAAAGTATATAGCACTAAATGAAGAGGCAGATATAATAGGCATCTCAAAAACCTGGTGGAAGGAGGGCAATCAATGGGACACTGTGTTACCAGGGTATAAATTATGTGCTCATGTTTGATTTATTCTTACTGTACACCACCTAGAGTGAATACCATCAAAAAGGTGGTAAATAAATCCTAATAAATAAATAAAAATAAATACATAAATTTGGCTAATCAGAAGCTGTAAAGATTTCAAATCTGCCCTTGCTTTGAGTTCACTCAAAGAGGAAAGAAGGACAAGCAGAAGTGCTGTTTATGACTCTGCCAAATTAGGTCTGTTGTCTCCTAAAGAGATTCCATAGAGGGAGATGTAGAAAGACTCACAGTACAGCCAAGCACGGATGTCTGAGCATGTGGCTTCTACTGCAAGGGTAATACCACGGCATACAAGAAGCAAACTGCATGCAAATATTATGCACGACAGACCTGCAGCAAATGTGGGGGGAGTATGCCAGACACATGCGTACAAGGTTTCATGGTCAGCGTGGTTTCTGATATGCACATCTCAACCAAAAACAAAAGTGTCAGCACACATTGGCATTTGTTTTTCTGTAGTCTTCACTTCTGGGGTATGATTATCCCTTCAGGGTTTTTATTTATTACCAAATGTAAACTAATGACCCTTTCTACTGTATATCATATATAGTGTATCTTTCTAAATAGCACTACCTCTCCAACCACTTCTCTTTTTATGTCTTTTTTTCTTGCATTCAAATAGTGCTCAGTGACTGGAAAAACATTTCTAGACTGACTGGCAGTCTTACATTATGTCTTCCTTTAGTACATCATTGCACTCCACCTCCTGCCTATCCTATGTGGTGTCTTACTTCTAATGAGATGGTAATACTTTCTTTTATATGTTATTCACATATTCCCAGGTTCATAAAACCACTTATCTTAATACTTGACAGGTTGTTCCAACTCTCTAGAAATGTTCCCAGTCACTTTAAATTGTGCAGTGATATAAATCAAAAAAATGGAGTTCACTAAACCAGTTCCCAGTTGTCATCCACTGTTGGTGCCCTACATGCGAGCATGTTTCGCCGTAGCGTCTTCAGGGGAACACCATTCTTCAGGCAGGAACAGCTTACACTCCTCTCCCTCAGACGGCCAGAACGCCGGTGCATGCATGTTTTTCTGTGCCAAAATATGAGCCTTGCACAAATTGTTAGCCA
Source organism: Microcaecilia unicolor (assembly GCF_901765095.1). NCBI lineage: Eukaryota > Metazoa > Chordata > Amphibia > Gymnophiona > Siphonopidae > Microcaecilia > Microcaecilia unicolor. The sequence goes on along the minus strand of NC_044031.1, from coordinate 227,548,762 downwards.
ATGAAGGGTGTTAAGTACACAACACATTTGGAATCTTTGTTTCCCTTTTATGGTGTAAGAATTTGGAATAATCTCCCGTTTCACATCTGAATGTTACCGTCTTACTATCTTTTGTAGAAAGCTTTAAAAAGATATTTCTTTTTCAGGAGTTAATCTTGGTTGAGCAATTTCATTTCACTGTTAAAATGATGTATTATGGTTCCTTCTCTCGAATGAAGAGGTTGTCTTGGTGTTATCCGATTAGAATTGGGTAAAGACAGGAGAGGGAGGGTGAGGAAAGGAAAAAGGAGAGAAATGAGAGGAAGATGAGCTGAGAAAAGGGTGAGAAGGGGAGATGAATGGGAAGGGCCAGAACTGGTGAGAGAAAGAAGGAGGGAGAAGATGTTGCACAGAAAAGAAGTGAGGAGGAGATATAACAAAGAGGTGAAAGATGAAGGTATTATGGAGAGGTGAGGAAGGGTGAATGAGTGGGAAGGCCAAGAACAAGAGGTATGTAGTTCCACCCCCAGCGCGTGGCATTTCCAGCACTAACAGAAATATTTGAAAAATATTTCTGCAGGCACGAACCCGGAAGTAATTGGGCAGTGCCACGTGCTACCCGGTTACCGCCTGGTTAGCGTGGGAGCCCTTACCACCACTTCAATGGGTAGTAGTAAGTGCTCCTCCCCCACATGGCCACGCGGTAAGTGAAATGTTACCTCATGCCATTTCTTTTTTCAGCCTTATCCACTGTGGTAAAAAGGGCCTCAGCGTGCAGCAAAAATGGCCCCTGCCGTTAATGCAGGGCCCTTTTTACCGCAGCTTAGTAAAAGGGCCCCTCAGTGATCTTAAGTAAATATTGAAAAGGATTATATGCGCCTGGTGTAAGCCTCCCCAACCCCAGCCATCACCTTCCCCGTCTGCCTCCTGCTGCCATCTCCACCACTGTGGCTGCTGTTTTGAACTTGCAGTAGTAGCAGCAATTTAAAAAACTCGGAAAACACATTTGGGATTGTGGCCACTATAAGCGATGTTGCCCCTCAATGTCGACTTTCTCTTTTGGAGGGAGTAGGATCGGTAGAGACAGCAATAGAGTACATATAGGCCAAGCCCTGTGCCTTTTTTCATTTCATTGCTGTTGAAGGTTATGGGAAACAGCAGTGGCCAGAGTAACAGGGGTGGGGTGGTGGGGAGGGGAACAGAAGATGCTGAGGGTGGATAAGAAGGGAAGAAAAGAGATGCTGAATGGAAAGGGGAAGAGAGAGGATAGAGTTAGTGAAAGACTGGGGAATAATAGGAAGATGAGTGGGAGGTCTAGGGTGAGTGAAAAAGATGGAAAGCTGTAGGTACACGCAGTAAAAAGAGGGAAATTGAAGACTTGATAGTAAGAATGAATGAAATATGGACAGAGGCAGAAAAATAAATGAAGAAAGCTGAAAAGAAAAGATCAATGTCAGAGGTGGATGAAGTGTAGAAGACAGGAGGCAAGAGAGTTAAGGAAAGACAGAGAAAAGCAGAAACCAGAAGCAGCATGATTAGAAAAATTAAAATGGCCAGACAGCAAAGGTAGAAAAAATAATGTTATTTTTAATTTAAGATACAGTAGTGCAGTAGCCGTGTTAGTCCACTGTAAAGGTTAATAAATAAAAATAAAACGAAAAATAGAAAATAAGGTGATAATACATTTTTCGGGAAGGTTTTGGTTTCTAATATGTCAGTTTTTGAAATTTAGATCTGTATACATTTTTCACAGTACAGGGGGACATGCATCACTGTTCCTTTCTCTGGTGTTGCGCCTGTATACAACATCTGGCTTCTGGCAGGATCAGTTCAATTTTGTGTACATATTCTGAGTCCCTTTTATGAAGGCGCAGTAGGGTTACTGTGCAGGTAGCACATGGCAAAACAGTACTACCACTGGACGTGCCCTGCGGTAGTTCTGCATTTACCACACACTGTTTCCCACACTAGAAAATAATTTTTCTTTTATTGAGCAGGGGGTGGGAAGTAGGCATGACTGGTGGTAATCGGGCAGTGTAGGCACATTGTTGCACACTACCAGATTATTGCACTAATTTAGAAATTAGCATGTGGCCATTAATGGCAGAAATAGCAATTCAGCCATTTTAGAGCTGTGCTAAAAAGTGGCCAGACCACGTGAGAAGCTCACACGCTAAAACTACCGCTGGCCACGTTTTAGCGCAGCTTAGTAAAAGGACCCCTCTATTCTTAGCTTGTGGTTGGTTATTCTGTACTGTTGGTATTTTCCTGTTCTTGCAGGGCTTACAGTCTAAGGAGGTCTTTTACAAAGCGGCGGTAAGCCCAACTCAGGCTTACCACTCACTAATCTTGAACTACTGCTGGCCAACATGGCTACCGATGGTAGTTCTGGCTGGAGTGCACAAAATTTGCAGCACTCTGGAACATTTTTTTTCTGTAGCGTGGCACTAACCTGGTGGTAATCAGGCATTGTGTTCTGCCTGGTTACAGCGGGAGCCCTTACCACCACCTCAATGGGTAGCAGTAAGTGCTCCCCGCCGCATGGCCACGCAGCAAGGGTTATCTTACCGCATGGCCATTTTTTTGGAGTTTTACCCACTGTGGTAAAACGGGCCCTGGTGCATGGGAAAAACACCCCCCACTGCTACCGCAGGGCCCTTTTCCCCATAGCTTAGTAAAAGGTAAAGTGAAGTTAAGTACAGAGGCGTAGCTGGGGAGGGGGGCACTTAAGGAAAGAGAGGCCACTCCCCCAAATGGATTTTGAATGAAACTGCTGATCTAACCATTAGGTACAGCTATTACAGATATTACATATTCCAAACATGTTTGATAGTCAACAATAAACTAAAGCACAGCAGATCAAAAGGCTGGTGGTCATTTAGGCAACCTACCAAAAAAAAAAAAAAAAGCGACAGGCAAATCATTTTTTGGTCACCAAAGGATTTCTGCTACAGTGCTGCTGAACATCATTGTCCACATGACCTGGAGGAAGATACAGGGCTGGGGAACTAGGGTTGACTGGAAGCCAAGAATTAAACTACTAACATGTATTTTTCAGAATGCTGTAAATACTGTTCTGTTTTATATGTTGTATTACATGGTATGCATTATTTACATTTTTTGGCACATAATTCCATGGAGTGTATGCAGCAAGCATAATTCCATCTGTAACAGAGGTACTAAGGGGAAGTAGTTGGTGCATGTGCACCAGAGACACAGTGAAGGGAGAGAGGGTCATCCCTTCTGTGTTCAAAAGTGCCCCTACAGTTCCTTTACTGCTGATATATGTGTTGCCCCTCAGCTTCACCCTAGCCCTGCCCCACTTTCACCTTCTGAAACCAGGGGCGTAGCCAGACCTCAACAGGAGGGGGCCAGAGCCCAAGGAGGCGGGGCACGTTTTGGCCCGCCTCCCTGCTGGCGCCCTCCCGCCACCTCTGCCCCCCACCGCTTCTGCTGCTCCCCCTGCCACCGCCGCCACCACTGGAAGGTACCACCTCTGCCCTCCTGCCACCGCTCCCCCCTGCCCCCACTGGAAGGTACCTTGGCTGGTGGGGGTCCACAACCCTCACCAGCTAAAGCGTTTGTCCCGTGCTGGTCTTACATTGCTGGCACCCTGTCCTGCTTTCAACGCAGGTCACGAATGCACGGCACCGAAAAACAGGACAGGGCGCCAGCAATGTAAAACCAGCACGGGACATACACCTTAGCAGGCAGGGGTTGGGGACTCCCGCCAGCCAAACCAGGGGCCAGTTTAAGGAGGTCCAGGCCCCCGTGGCCCCCTGTAGCTACACCACTGCTTGAAACAGCTGAGTCATCAACCACCTATGAAAAGGATGGAAGATAATACAGACCCTGGGGAATCCATATCATAATTGATGAACTTTAAAATAATCTTTTCCTATAACTGCCCATGAGTTCTCCCACTTAACAATGACCTAAACCAGTTTAGCACAAAACTTCACTCCCATCTCCAAAAGATGCTCAGCACAGTCAGTACTCCATGGTCTACGAAATTAAAAGTATACCTGAATAGATTGTATCCCTATAATTGTCTTCTCAAGATTGCGGAGTCAGTCTCCATATTATATGCTTGTCTACTACTACTACTACTACTTAACATTTCTAGAGCGCTACTAGGGTTACGCAGCGCTGTACAAATTAACAAAGAAGGACGGTCCCTGCTCAAAGGAGCTTACAATCTAAAGGATGAAATGTCAAGTTGGGGCAGTCTAAATTTCCTGAGTAGAGGTGTAGTGGTTAGGTGCCGAAAGCGACATTGAAGAGGTGGGCTTTGAGCAAGGACTTGAAGATGGGCAGGGAGGGGGCCTGGCGTATGGGCTCAGGAAGTTTGTTCCAAGCATGGGGTGAGGTGAGGCAGAAAGGGCGGAGCCTGGAGTTGGCAGTGGTGGAGAAGGGTACTGAAAGGAGGGATTTGTCTTGGGAGCGGAGGTTACGGGTAGGGATGTAGGGGGAGATGTGGGTAGAGAGATAAGGAGGGGCTGCAGATCGAGTGCATTTGTAGGTTAGTAGGAGAAGCTTGAACTGTATGCGGTACCTGATCGGAAGCCAGTGAAGTGACTTGAGGAGAGGGGTGATATGGGTATATCGGTCGAGGCGGAAGATAAGACGGGCAGCAGAGTTCTGGACGGACTGTCTATAGCCCCACAGACAAAGTTGAGTAACACCTTATCCCTGAAAAAGAAAGATTTTAATTTTCTGGCCACAGAACTTTCAGTTAGTTTACACAGAGGTGGTAGATTTGAAATGGGCCAATAACAGGGTTGCCAACTGGCTCCAGGGTTGACAGGGTTGATCTAGTCCCACTCCCTGATTTCCCAATTGCATTCCATGAGAAAAACTCTACATGCAATAAAGTAATCCCAGGACTGCATCACCACTACCGAGCAAATCTGGAACCAGATGGCAACCCTAGTCTATAATTATTACCAATATTTGAACTTTCTAAGGAAGATTCTCAGAAAAAGGTGAATCACAGCTGTCTTAATAGCCATATGGAATGTGTTAGCCTTGTGGAGGGGAAGGATCCAGACACCAAGTCAGATTTAAAGCCTGCTCTGTAATATCTTTTTTTAAATTCTTGCAGCAGAAATTATATCAATATTTTCCCATATGAATATGTCTAAACTCTGCTGCTCAAGTACCAGTATGTTAATGACCCACAGTCCAGACTATTATTACTGCGTTCCACCTTTTCAGTAAAGAAGTTTACAGTCATCACAGCTGAAAATAGAATTTTCTTTTAACATTCTTTCAGTCTGCTTTAATAAGTTATTTACCAGGCTGGATAATTAGTTTGGGAGATTTTCTGTCTGCTAGTTTAGAGGAAATGTGGATTTTGTTCACTGTATTGATTGTCATTTTATACTTTGATGACTCACATATATTAATTTCTCTTCATAATCTAATGTCTTTCTCCATTCTCTCTCAAGCTTGCATGCTCTCTCATGATTTTTAATCCTTTACAAACCAATATAATGAAATAAATCATTGATGCAATCTGTTCTATGGTTTCTGAGAATATTTAAAATCAAGTTTCTGCTGCCAAGTGAGCTGATTTATTTCCCAATTGTGAGACCAAATTGCTCAGAGCATTCAATACTTTTTCTGCATGTTAGATTCTCCACAAAACTCCTTTGCTTTTTCATTACAGCATTAATCAATGACATACACTCTAAAGTGAAACTAATTAAAATAGGGGTAGATATTTAGTGTAGTTTAAGCAAGTAGGAGAGGCTCCTGCCTGCTTAAACCACGTTGAACCAGCAGCACGTAACCGAGCAGTGTTGCATAATATCAGTTCTGACTGCCATGACACTGTCTAGGAAGTACATAAGTAATGCCACATTGGGACAGACCAAAGGTTCATCAAGCCCAGCATCCTGTTTCCAACAGTGGCCAATCCAGGTCACAAATACCTGGCAGGATCCCAAAAAAGTTCATTACATTTTATGCTGCTTATCCCAGAAATAAGCAGTGGATTTTCCCCCAAGTCAATTTAATAATGGTCTATGGAAAACTTTAGGAAACCATCCAGACCTTTTTTAAACCCCGCTAAGCTAACTGCCTTTACCACATTCTCTGGCAACAAATTCCAGAGTTAAATTACACATTGAGTGAAGAAAATTTTTTTTTTGATTCGTTTTAAATTTACTACTTTCTAGCTTCATCGCATGCCCCCTAGTCCTAGTATTTTTGGAAAGAGTAAACACATGATTCACGTCTACCCATTCCACTCCACTCATTATTTTATAGACCTCTTATCATATCTTCCCTCAACCATCTTTTCTTCAAGCTGAAGGGTCTAAGCCGCTTCAGCCTTTCCTCATAGGGAAGTTGTTCCATCCCCTTTATAATTTTTCTCACCCTTCTCTGTACCTTTTCTAATTCCGCTGCATCTTTTTTGAGATGCAATGACCAGAATTGAACACAATATTCGAGGTGCGGTTGCACCATGGAGCGATACAAAGGCATTATAATGTCCTCATTTTTGTTTTCCATTCCTTTCCTATTAATACCTAACATTCTATTTGCTTTCTTAGCCACTGGAGCACACTGAGCAGAGGGTTTCAACATATCAACGATGGCGCCTAGATCCGTTTCTTGGTCAGTGAATCTTAATGTGGAACCTTGCATTACGTAGCTATAATTCAGGTTCCTCTTTCCCACATGCATCACTTTGTACTTGCTCACATTAATCGTCATCTGCTATTTGGCTGGCCAGTTTCCCAGTCTCGTAAGGTCCTCTTGTAATTTTTCACAATCCTCTCGCGATTTAAAAACTTTGAATAACTTTATGTCATCAGCAAATTTAATTACCTCACTAGTTACTCCCATCTCTAGATCATTTATAAATATGTTAAAAAGCAGCAGTCCCAGCACAGACCCCTGGGGAACCCCACTATCTACCCTTCTCCATTGTGAATACTGAGCATTCAACCCTACTTTCTGTTTTCTATCCTTTAAGCAGTTTTTAATCCACAATAGGACACTACCTCCTATCCCCTGTCTCTCCAATTTCTTCCAGAGTCTTTCATGAGGTACTTTGTCAAACGCCTTTTGAAAATCCAGATACACAATATCAACCGGCATGCCTTTATCCACTTGTTTGTTCACCCCTTCAAAGAAATGTAATAGATTGGTGAGGCAAGATTTCCCTTCACTAAATCCATGTTGGCTTTGTCGCATTAATCCATGATTTTGAATATGCTCTGTAATTTTGTTCTTTATAATAGTCTCTACCATTTTGCCCAGCACCAACGTCAGACTCACCAGTCTATAATTTCCCGGGTCCCCTCTGGAACCTTTTTAAAATATTGTTGTTATATGGGCTACCCTCCAATTTTCCGGTACACGCTTGATTTTAAAGATAAGTTACATATTATTAACAACTAGTAAAAAAGGCCCGTTTCTGACACAAATGAAACGGGCGCTAGCAAGGTTTTCCTCGGAGTGTGTATGTTTGAGAGAGTGTATGTGAGAGTGACTGTGTGTGAGAGAGAGAGTGACTGGTTTGTGAGAGAGAGAGAGTGAATATGCGAGTGTGTGTGTCTGAGAGAGAGAGAGAGAGAGAACAAGTCTGGGTGCGAGTGTGTGTGTGAGAGAGAGAGTGTGTGTGTGAGAATGAGAGTGTGTGCAAGTGCATATGTGAGACACAGAGAGAGAGAGTGTTCAGAGCTGCCAAGTTACCCATTCCAGGAGGGAGACATTTTGGCTGGTCCTGGATTTCTGTCAACTTCATCCTGGTGGTGCATTATGGATCCTGCAGCACTGATTTCAATGGCTAGAATCATGGACTACAATTACTACACTGCTTTGGGATGTAAGTTTAAAATCAGGACTGGTCAAAAAGTCTCCCTCCTGGCAGGGCCGTGCCTAGGGTCTCTGGCGCCCCCCTGCAGACTATCAGTTGGCGCCCCCCCCCCCCCCCCCCCGGTGAAAATGATCGCTCACCACTTGCTACACTGACAGGAATTGTCAGCAATATTCTTAGAAACAAATTGCTATACATTGCAAAATAAGATAGCAGATGTAAATTCTCAAAGTAGACATATTCCAAACGCTAAAATGAAAATAAAATGATTTTTTTCTACCTTTGTTGTCTAGTGACTTTCTTTTTCCGATCATGCTGGCCAGTATCTGAGTCTGCTGCTATCTGTCCTCTTAACTCCATTTCCAGGGCTTCCTTTCCATTTATTTCTTTACTTTTCTCCTTTCTTCTTCATTTCTTGCTCTATATCCATTTCTCCTCTCTCCCTGGGTCCTGCCCTCCCATCCATGTCCATTCTTGTCCCTCTCTGCCCTTCCCTCCTCCATCCATAGCCAGCAATCCTCCTCTCTCCCCTCCATTTCCAGCAAATTGTCCTCTTCCTGGGCCCCCATGTCCATCCTTGTCCCTCTCTGCCCTTCCCTCCTCCATCCATAGCCAGCAATCCTCCTCTCTCTCCCCTCCCCTCCATTTCCAGCAAATTGTCCTCTCCCTGGGCCCCCATGTCCATCCTTGTCCCTCTCTGCCCTTCCCTCCTCCATCCATAGCCAGCAATCCTCCTCTTTCTCCCCTCCCTTCCATTTCCAGCAAATTGTCTTCTCCCTTCACGCGATTCGCAAACCGCTTCTTAGCACTGCTTAAAAAAAAAAATTACACGTCAGCAGGAACAGGCTGCTTCAGCCAATCCCAGGGGCCTTCCTTCAGCGTGTTCCGCCCCTGAGGGCTGAAGGAAGGCTCCTGGGATTAGCTGAAGCAGCCTGTTCCTGCTGACGTGTAAATTTTTTTTAAGCAGTGCTAAGCGGCAGCGCGGTTCGCAAATCGCGTGAAGTGGGGGGTGGGACGACGCGACGGCAACGAAGAGGTCGCAGCAGCGTCAGCATAGGCGGTCGGTGGCCCAACTGTTTGGGGAGGCTAAAGGGGGCGGGGTTATGGGTGGTACCAGGGGGCGGGGCTTACATCCATAATTGTCCGACAACACACAGGAAAAATAAATAAAAGTAAAATAGTCACAATTAATACCTTTAACAATTCAACATCAGATCCTCCAAAATATTATAAAACTATGTCTGATGTTATGACAAACTAAAATGAATTTAAAGTGTTGATGTCACCTTAGTACGGCCAACACACAATCTTTCCACTGCAAAACACTATACACAAACTTGTGCAAAAACACACTCAGAAACTTACCAAATCATAACAGCACTAATTCCAAGGACAGGACGAGCTACAGTCTTATGCATGGAAAAGCAGCACTGTAATTACACCAGGCTCTAAAACACCAATACACTACCTAGTGAAAAAACCAAAACCAAAAGGGCTGCAAATAGTACACGTTAGCAGAATACTGCACCTTGATCACACATGAAAAAACATGACAACAGATATGACAAAAGGAACTAGAAATCAAAAGATATGAAGGCAAAATTATGAATTGGAAAATTACCTCAAGAAGTCAGACTTGGCATGCAGCAATACTAGAGAAATTGAAACTTACGTGCAAAATATCACAGATGCACATTTCCAAAAGCTGACATATTCCAATTAATACATTCTGAATAAAATACTTTTTTCTACCTTTGTTTTCTGAGCATTTAGTTTTTCTATTCGCTTTGGTCCCAGTGTCGTCTGTTTTATGGTGTCTTCTTTCCATTTGATATTCTTTCACTCACCATGTCCACCATCCTCCTGTGTCCTTATGCGTTCTGTCTACCATCTGTGGCACCCTGTCCCTATCCTTCCTCCAGTTGCAGCATCTGCCCTCAAAGCGTTTCAATCCAGTCCTTAAATTCAGCAGTTTCCCCTCCATCCATATTCAGCATTTCTCCTCACTCCCCTCCCCTCCATTCATCCATCCATCCGTGTCCAGCAACTCTCCTCCCTCCCCTGTCCTCCATCCATATCTAGCAAATCTCCTTTCTCCCCGGTTCTTCCATCCATCCATCTAGCAAATCTCCTCTCTCCCCTGACCCCTCCATCCTTCCATATCTAGCAATTCTCCTCTCTCCCCTGCCCTCCCTACATGTCCAGTCCAGTGATTTCTCTTCTCTCCCGTCCCGTCTATCCCCCCTCTCCTCATCCTTCCATCCGTTTTCCCTCTTTATCTCCCCATCCTTCTGTCTTCCTGTTCCCTCTTTCTCTCCATGTCCTTCCATTCGTCTACCCCCTCTCCCGATCCTGCCATCCAACATCTACCCCCCTCTCTCCCAATCCTTCCATCCAGTGTCTCTCTCTCTCTCTATCCCCTTTTCCATCCAGTGTCTCTCTCTCTACCCTTTTCCATTCATCATGCCCCCCTCTCTCTCCCCATCCTTCAATGTTTCTCCTCCTGTTAGTTTCTCTCTCCCTTCTAGTGTCTTCCCTCTTTCACCCCCCCTCCCTCCCTTTTCTCCTCATTTTAAGCAGCTTCTCCCTTTCTCCAGGACTCCAGCCCTTCTCCATGTCCCCTCCTTCTCTCCCCATCTTCCCACTCTCTCCATTATACCTGCCTAGTGCCTCTCGCTCCCCCTTCTACCCGGTATTAATTTGTTGGCCACTGCTGCTGCTTCTCCTCTTCAGCAGCAGCAGCGCCCCGAGTCCAGACAAAAAAAAAAAAAAGGTAGCACGCGTTACACGCACCCAAAGTGCAGGAATCAGCTGGGAGGACCGACACCACACGCAGCTTCAACCGCTTTGGAGCCCCCAGGAGCAACAGTTGGCTGCTGGAACAAGCGCGGGGCTGAACCGTAGCAGCTTTCAGCATGGGCTATCGGCACTGCAGCTGCTCCTCTCTGTCCCCGGAGCAGAGCAGGAAATCGATGTCAACTTCCTTCCTGCTCCTCCAGGGGCAGAGAGAGGAGCGGCTGCAGCGCAGACAGCCCATGCTTGAAGGCTGCCACGGCCCCGCTCTTGCTTCTTTTTTTTGTTTTATCGCGCGACTCGCGCTGAAGAGGAGACTTTCTTCCCACTTTGCCGGCCCAGACTCGGGAGTGCGGGAGACTCCGGACTTGGCAGGTCTGGATGAGCGGGCCTCGGGCCTGGAGGGAAAGTGGCTACATTTGGGGGGGGAGGCAATGCAGCATGGGCGGGAAAGGTCACAGCTGGGCTGGGGAGGCTTAGCCTCCCCAAGCCTCTTATACGGGGCGCCTATGAGCATCAGTGAAAGCGGAGCGCTGCCGACGTTTACCTTCCCTTCGTGCTCTTGGTTCCCTCAGTGTCCGCCTTCTTCTGACGTCAGAAGAAGGCGGGACACTGAGAGAACCAATGAGTGCAAGGGAAGGGAGACGTCGGCAGCGCTTTCACTGACGCTGCTGCGACCAGGTAAAAAGATTTAAAGGCCTCGCGGGGCGAGAGTAAGCACCGCGGCGGCGCCCTCCAGAGGTGGGCGCCCCCCTGCGGCGCTTACCCCGCTTACCGCATCGGCACGGCCCTGCCTACTGGAATAGGTAACTTGGCAGCTCTGAGTGTGTTTCACACAGATACAGTGTGTGCGAGAGAGAGAGAGTGTGTGTGAGACACAGACTCTCTGTGAGACTGAGTGTATGAGACCAAGAGAGTGTGTGAGTGACTGTGTGACATATAGAGAGTGAATGTGATACAGTGTGAGTCATAGAGTGTGTGAGAGACAGTGTGTGAGAGAGAGAAAGACATTGACTATGAGAGAGAGAGTGTGTATGTGACAGAGATACCTCCCCCCCCCTCTCTGGTGTCAGGCCCCCCCTCCCTCCCCCTCTCTGGTGTCAGGCCCCCCCCCCTCTCTCTCTCTGGTGTCTGAGCGTTACTGTGCAGGATGCTGAGCTCTGGCTGTGCTTCAAGGAACTGACCAATCCTATTTAATAGAATGCACCTCCAACATTCTGAAGCCGAGAAACCTCATGTGGTTGGTCACTGCTGCTTGTGACGAACCCGGAAGTACGTGATGTCAATTCAGGACATGGATACAGAGAGCAGGAATGCCTCAGCCATGCAGTCAGCTTCAGAATGTTGGAGGTGCGTTTTATTATATAGGATAGTTCTTCAAGTTCATTTTTCAATTCTATCATTACTCTGGGATGAATACCATCCAGTCCAGAAGATTTGCTACTCTTCAATTTGTCAAATTGCCCAATTACATCCTCTAGGTTTATAGAAATTTCATTCAGTTTCTCCAACTCGTCAGCTTTGAATACCATTTCTGGCACTAGTATCTCTCCTAAATCTTCCTCGGTGAAGACCGAATCAAAAAATTCATTTAATCTCTCCGCTATGGCTTTGTCCTTCCTGATTGCCCCTTTTACCCCTCAGTCATCTAGCGGTTTAACAGATTCTTTTGCTGGCTTCTTGCTTTTAATATACCTAAAAAAATTTTTACTGTGTGTTTTTGCCTCCAACACAATCTTTTTTTCAAAGTCCCTCTTTGCCTTCCTTAGCACTTTGCATTTGACTTGACATTCTGTATGCTGTTTCTTATTATTTTCAGTCGGTTCCTTCTTCCATTTTCTGAAGGATTTTCTTTTAGCTCTAATACCTTCCTTCGCCTCACTTTTTAACCAAGCCAGCTGTCGTTGGGTCTTCCTCCCTCCTTTTTAATACGCGGAATATATTGTCCTGGGCTTCCAGGAAGGTATTTTTGAACAGCATCCACACCTGATGTAAATTTTTGACCCTCGCAGCTGCTACTCTAAGTTTTTTTTTTCACTGTTTTTCTCATTTTATCATAGTCTCCTTTTTGAAAGTTAAACGATAACGTATTGGATTTCCTGTGTATAGTTACTCCATAGCTAATATCAAATCTGATCATATTATGATCACTGTTATCAAGCGGCCCCATCACCATTACCTCCTGCACCAGATCATATGCTCCACTAAGGACTAGGTCTAGAATTTTTCCTTCTCGTCGGCTCCTATACCAGCTGCTCCATAAAGCAGTCCTTGATTTCATCAAGGAAGTTTACCTCCCTAGCGTGCCAAGGCTGTCTGGGGGTGAAGTTGAGGCAGTCCCAGAAGTTATGTGGGCACCAGCAATGTTCAGAGGTCAATGCAGAAAACCATGCAGAAGAGCCATGTGTGGATTGCTGAGCATAGGAGCTCTATAGAGGAGTAGCCTAGTGGTTAGTGCAGCAGACTTTGATCCTGGGGAACTGGATTTAATTTCCATTGTAGCTCCTTGTGACTCTGGGTAAGAAACTTAACCTTCCATTGTGCCAGGTACAAAATAAGTACTTTGAATGTAGTTGCAAAAACCACAGAAAGGCAGTATATCAAGTCCCATTCCCTTTCCCCTATTGCTAGCTTAAAGCTGCAGCATACTGAAAATTAGTTTTATGTAAATATAATGCCTGCAAGATTCACACAGTAACCGGGAGGAGAAGGCCAAATGTGTGCGCCTTTGTTTTGTGCACTCATAGCAGCCATGTTGTGTGGGGAATAAATAAATGCTGTCTTACTGCACTTCAGGGGCGTAGCCAGACAATAGATTTTGGTGGGCCTAGGCAAGACGTGGGTGGGCACCAAGTGTTCTCCCCCCTCCCCCCCCCCCCCCCCCCCCACCACCAAAAAAATATCTCAGATGGTGGGAAAACACTTCTTTCCACCAAGGCAGTCTGAAGCAGGCATGCACTGAAAACTGAGCATGTGCAGGTGCCAGTATCATGAAAAGTAGCATTTTCTTTACCATCAGGGGGAACTCTTCAACTGGTGGAGCTTGGAATCTCCACCAGCTACCACTAAACGTGTGTTACTGTTTGGTGGGCCTGAGCCCTAAGAGGGTGGGCCCCGGCCCACCTAGGCCCACCTCTGGCAACGCCACTGCTGCACTTATGCAGTTACCATGGCAGATTGGTACAATACTATTTTTAAATTAACAGAAGATGTGACATCATTAGTGAGGGCCTTTACAGGAACCCATGAAATATTATATTTTTAGTTTATATGTGTTTACCATGTGAGAAGCCGCTCACCCACCCCTTTTACAGGCCAATTCTTGAGCAACTTACAATCAACCTTGATGCCTTTGCTAACCGCCCTCCCCCTTTTCCACCTACCACCCATAGCATTCCTTCCATAGGAACAAATGCTTTACTGCAGCATATGCTTACCCATGCTGTTTCAAGATACAATAGTGCTGGGTGAGACTTACCAAGGAGCCATCCTTCTCCAGATTTTCTCTGAACAAAACTGCATCTTAATGCTGAGTTTGATAAAATGTAGGGATCATGGCAGCTCCCTGGAAATTTTGCCACTACATTGAGGATCTTCATTTCACATTGGACACAACATGGATATTCAGTAAGTAGTGTTGCTTTCAGTTGTGGAATGCCCTATTGTCTAATTGATGGAGGTGTGTGAGTAAAATGGGTGTAATCTGTTGCACCCAACTTGATTGGCATGCCAACAGAATCAAGGACTTCATGCAAGGCCTGGGGAAAAATGTTAAATAAAACTGAGGAAAGAACAAACCCTTGTGGGACCCCAATTGCAACTGTCTCATGTGAGATAAAAGTCAATCCCACAATACCTGTTGTGCAGTAGTTGACCCTTCAAGAAAGGAGAAAACCATTTCCAAACACAGGTTTTTTCACCACAGGCTGAATTATTGCTTTTTTTGCGGAAGGAAGAAAAATCATTCTGCCCCAAGAAGCAATGGCAACTCTCACTCAACTGTCCACCATTCCTGTATGTGCCTCCTCCACAAAAACCCATGGCAAGAATCAAACAATGAGATTTATATATAATTTCAAGTACAATGTCGACAAGACAAAAATCTACAGGATTGGATTCAAAATATAACACAAGAAAACCACAAGCCCACGTCAAGGGAGATATTTTATCTTCTATACGGTAAACTATCAGAAAAAGGAAAGGAAAGAAAAAGGGATTAGGGTAACCTAAGTCAAATTCTGTACCTCATCATTAAGTCCTCTTTTATCAAGCCTTGTTAGCGGGTTCTACTCGGCAAGGCCAACAAAGCACATTCAAAGTGAATGGGCTTTGTCGGCATTACCGCACTGGGAGCCTCTAGTGCAGCTTGATAAGAGACCCTAAATGCACTGACTATAGCCTAAGTAACTTATTTCTCATGACCCTAAAGAAATTGCTCTAATTGCAAAGAATCCCAAAACACAAACCGTCCGTTATACAGACTGTGGAAGATAGCTGGGCTGTCTTCCTTGGTCCCTGCTAAACCCGTATCTTCAATACTGTGCCGTTTCCAGTCACCGGCATTGAATATCCAGTTTAACTTTGGCCAATCTGACTTTAACCGGCCAAAGTTATTCTACCTATTGTGGTGGCCAACTATGGCTGCCAAACTTGGCCGGTCCCCTTTTAAAAATCAGGAGATAGCCAATTGCATTGCGCAATATAACCAGCTATATTTAAGCCACTAACTGGCAGAATATTGCTTGATAGCCGCCTAAGTGCTGTTTTAGAGGCCATTTTATTTTAAATATTGGGCAGAAAATCTTTAACCTGAAAAGTAAGAGTATATTTACATAGAAACTTAAGGAAAAAAGAAGCAACCAGAGCAAGAACTCTACGTTTCAGTGCCACTTGGATAAATGGTTTCAATGTTCATGCCAGCCAACTTCTTTGTCAATCTCCAAACCTTGTCCGTTATAGGCTTGCAGAAATGCACCTCAGGCCATACAGTTGAACAGCAATCTTAGTACACAGGAAAAGGTGGATGATTACTAATGATATATAAAAGTGGTTATCTCATCAGGTAATAACCCCCTCTAGCTTGGGTATTAAAATATTGTTGTTAAGCAGAAGATCATGGATCATTTATATAGTGTATCATCCACCAGGACATCCTGACAGTACGTTATTACAATTTCTACAATTTCTAGAATGGTTGGTGTCAATATCTGTAGATCTGTATAGTAGTGGGTGACTTAAAATGCAGGATGATTTGCTTTCTCCTCCATCAATAACTGAAGATTTTTAACTGCTGTGGATGTTGGTAGGTTTACACAGATAATCTTAACACTTAAGCACTTTAAGGATTTTT
Organism: Microcaecilia unicolor; assembly: GCF_901765095.1. NCBI lineage: Eukaryota > Metazoa > Chordata > Amphibia > Gymnophiona > Siphonopidae > Microcaecilia > Microcaecilia unicolor. The sequence continues at coordinate 227,532,809 of NC_044031.1, read as the reverse complement.
TTGTATTTGATAAAGTAACCACTTCAATATCAATTTTACTTGTTCCATTGGTAGATTGTTTGATAACCATTGGCTGTTTGTGACCAGAGACATTCTCTTCCAGTCAGTTATTATTTAGTAGATGTTTGAGCTTAATCATTTTGCAGGCTTTTTTTTTTTGTATAGATAATATGGAACTGCCTGCTGATCCGGACATGTTAGTTAATACTTGCTATGAGACACTGGCAAGGTTTTAGATGAAGTTGTCCCATTAACCCCCAGATTCCATAAATGGTGTGCAAAATTGCACGCTATCCTGAGATGTATGTGCAACTAAATTGGCTAACAAGCCAATTAGCACTAATAATTTGGGACTAACAGTTAAATTTTGGTGTTAATTGGCAACAATCTGGATTTGTATGTGCATCATGCTATCTGCTATTCTATATAGATCTGCATGCCAATATTAAAGCGCAACTGAAAAGGAGGCGTGGCCATGGGAGGCCCATGGGCACATCAGGGCCGTTCAGTAAAGATGTGCACAATAGTACTAAATACATGGGATCTATGCTAAAGAGTGACATGGGGATGGGGACCCGCAGTAACCGCGGGGATGGGGACAGAGCCTGTGAGGACCGGGACAAACTTTGTCCTCGTTATCACTTTCTACTTTGAAGCCTGTTAATGAACTGGATTGTTATTTATGTTTGATTGATGCAGATGAAAACTTTTTTTTTTAAAACAAGCAAACATGCTAGTCACAGCTATCAAAATTTGCATGGGGCAGGGACGGGGGACAGAACCTGCAGGGATGGGATGGGGATGGAGACGACGCCTATGGGGACAGGGTGGGGATGGAGACAGAACCCATGGGGATGGGGCCAAATTTTACCCCTTGTCATTCTCTAATCCATACCTAACTTACGCTCCAGGATTTACACCAGGTTTCAGTTGGTGTAAATCCTTGCACCCAAAGTTTTGTTATGGAAATCAGCTCTAAGCACTATTCTATAAACAGCGTGCAACTCGGAGCGCCATTTATAGAACAGCACTCCTTATGGATTTTATATGGCACTGGTTTTCAGCACTAATTTACTTAATCTAGTCCTAAATATATATTTAGAAAAAAGATTTCATTATGTACCACGATTTTCCTTCGCTTTAGTAAATACAAAGGGCCCAATACTCAAAATGATTTAAATGGCCAGGAGAGGCTGCTGGCCATTAAAATCGCCTTTCGGGGGCTAACTGGGTATTTTCATTGGCACTTAACTGGATAGTGCCGCTGAAAATGCCTGGTTAGTGCTCAAGCCAAAACTGGCTATTTTGGGGGTATTCCGGAGATAGGAGATAGAGTTGGCACTTAGCCAGTTAAATGCCAATAAAAGGCAGTCCTATCTTTATGCAGTTCTTCATAATCAGTTGAGTGCAGAATATTGCACTTAACCAACTATGAGGCCCTTTTACTAAGCTAAAGTAAAAAGTGACTTGCGGTAGTGTAGGCGCATGTGTTGGGCGCATGCCAGGTCAGTTTTTACCGCATCTACAAAAAAGGGCTTTTTTTAATGGGACAGGAAAAGGGCCTGCGGTAAAAATGAAACAAGCTTGTGCCCAAAAGGTGTAGAGCCTACCGCGGCTTAGTAAAAGGGCCCCTAGGTTTTCGCTGACTCCATATACCAGAAATTCAATGCCAGAGCCCGGACATGGCTTGGCACTGAATTTCAGGGGATAATACTGGCAGCAGTCAGCAAAACACTGATCACCACCAGCTGCATATTGGGCCCAAAGAAGTTATTGCTGCATACTGACTACAAATGGGGGAAGCCATCCTCTCATGATGACAAGCTGGCTTATGGCATAATGTTATCAAATTTGTATATTTTCCCTTTTGTACCCGACTGTTCATTTAGCATTCATGTTTTATATATATTACTAACTGTATATGTATTCTGAAATGACATAAGTCATGACGGAAAAATTGTAAGCCACATTGAGCCTGCAAATAGGTGGGAAAATGTGGGATACAAATGCAACAAATAAATAAATTACCATTGTGAGATCTTGTCTGCTAAGAAAATAAAGGCTCTGTACCTAGTGCACAAGATTTGGCTGATGATAAACATCTGATCTACTTTAACGATGCGTTCTGTGGATGTTTCTAACATGACAGATGTGCTAGGACCCTTGATGGAGATTCAGATTTGTTCCCAAGATATTACTGAGGTGGAGAATAAATAGAAGCAATTCTCTCAAGCTGATTAGAAGGATGTGGTTAAGGCAATTGTGAAACTGTCAAATTTCACCTGTTCCCTTAACACTAGGAGGTTATTTTAGAAATTTTGCATGGCATATCCATGTGAAAATAGTGACATTTACAAGACTAGATTGCACACATATGTAGATTATGATTTCAGAATACTGCTATGAATATGTAGAGATGGCCCAGAATGCACTGATTTAAAGGGGGTCATGTTTGTTTTGGGTTGGCCAAAAAATTGTATATATATTTCACATTTTGCAGTGGGGAACACGTGCATAGTTTCAAAACTTTCCCCATTGATATTGTACCTCCTGCAAGACGTATAAATTCCTCATTACAGCCAAGGCTTGAAACAAGTGACTGAGGGGGTAGTTGTGCTTAGCGCCTAGCATTATTTTCCAGTCTTTAAAATTTAAAAATTTAGGGGTCAGTATTGAAAGCAATTTAACCGGGCAGGACAGGCATGTGTACGGCTGTCCACTGATATTCAGTGGCACTTAACCACTTTTCTGTGACTGACCTTGCTAGTCTCAGATGCACAGAGGCGGCGATCTGCAAACAATTAGAACAGCAAAACAACATGAAGCAGACCAGCAAGTGTAGAAGTGTGTAATTTATTACAAACATGCACCTTTTCAAAGGCTGCATCGGGGTAAAGCTGTCAATTCAGACGTACGAATTACTTAAAAACAAATACATAGATAACAAATATCAATAAAAATAGAATCTTACATAAATAAAATTAAGCAGTGCGTAGAAGAAGGATGTGGCCTCATGTAACAATCAACAAAAGAGAAACAGCAGGGCAATAAAAAACAAGAACCAGTCCAATACAAATGTCCAAACTTTTTTTTCTTAATATTCTGTCTATCGATCAATGACTATGGCACAAAAAGGAAGACTCAAGGGACTCGACACAGTCATGTTTTGGCAACCTGTGCTACAAACAGTACATAATGCACTTATAAATATATCAATCAATAAACAAACAAACAATTGAGTAAAAAGCGTATAATAAACCATAAATAGCCTAATAACTAATAACAGAGAGAAAAAACAATTAAATAACATAGGTGGCGGTAAGGGATCCCCCTGGAAATGGCCATGTGGCAAGTACGCACTTATTTCACAGCCATTTCCTTTTTTTTTGTCTTTTATCCACTGCGGTAAAAGGGGCCTTGGTGCACAGTAAATCCACATGCTGGAGCTACAGCTTGGTAAAAGGCCCCCGAAGGGGGCTCAAATGTCTCATGACCATATTAACAAAACTGAATCAGCAAACTGCTTAATATGAAGACATACCTTAAATGTGCCACCAAAATCTTTGAAGATGAGCAAAATGTACCAGTAAAAAGTGACTGTAATTCACAAGCAGGTATTTAACTAAAATCAGGGAAACAAATAAACAAAAAAAAAATGGTATATGGTTCACACACTGCTATTAGGAATGTATTAAAACTGGGCAGAATGACTAAAAAAGGAAAAGAGAAAGGAAGAAGTAAAAAAAAGGAATAAAAAAGTGGGGAAAACGGGGGGGGGGGGAGGGAAGTAGGAGAAAGGGCAAGGAAGGAGAAGGGAAAGGGGAGGGGAAAAGAGGGAAAAGAAAGAGGGGGAAAGATGGCATGATAATGAAAATAAAATTGCTCAGGTCAAAAGGCCTATTGTGCTGAGCAAGTAGATCTGCCAGAAGGGATTATAGTGAAAGTTACTGCAACAAGATGTTTGGATTGGCAAGATTTTTTTTTTTTAATCTGTGACATCGTGTGTATTCTGTAATATAATTTATTTATTTATTAGTATACTCCTATGGCCTTTACTATGTGGGGCAAATGTCTAGACAATGAAAGACTCAGCTCATTGAACATAGACACTGTGTGTCTGCTTGAAAAATTTGTAACCACTGGTGGCTCACTGTATAGAATCGAAACATGATTTTTCCTCTTTCCGCTGTGCGGTCCTGGAGTAATTAACAGTGAGTGACTGTCGGGATAATATTCGCTGCTGTTTGCAACAAATGGAGCAGCAGTGGATATTCCTCTTACAAACGGTGGCCCCCAGAGGTCTTAATTTTGCTATTGAATGGAAATCCTTTTCGTGATTGCCTGGATGTAAGACATAAAAGTGTGAACGTCATGATGCTGAGATTTTAAATGTCGGCATTCTTTTTCCCCAGCAGCCATTTTGATTGCCATGTGAGTGGAATTCCAGTCTGAATTATCCCCTGAAGATGCCTTTTGGAGAAACAGGGTACTGCTGTTACGATTCAATCAGCAGAACAAGATTTGGGATACTGCAATGCTAGAACAGTATACTGATAGTTGATGTGATATAATCCTGTGTTTGATGGCTGTTATGAACTTACTGCATGAGTAGATTGAACATAGACTGAGTAATGTTATTATTTGCCCAACATGTGTCTGGGTGAAACAGGTGGGAAATCAGGAGACGAAAGGCAAATTTTGGTTCCAAACAAGGCAACTTTATTGCTAGCAAGTGAACAGTACCGAGTAGTCTCGGGACACTGTGTGTCGCGAATCACCTGACACTTACAATTATACTTCCCTACTGGGCCTGCGCACTAGGCCCCTTACACATCACATTTGGCATGCGCAGTAAACAATTGTAGTTCTTACAGTACAAAATTGTAGTCCCAGTACGTACACACGTCATAACAGCGAAATGATACTGGCAAGAAAAACGAAACTTAGCAGCTTATTCTTCACACACACACAATGCTCCTTTCTAGCACAGGAGATAAGGTTCGGCTCAGGAATGCAGGGGGTGTCAGCACCCTCCAAGGTCGCGTTGCTACATGCAAGCTGGTCTTGTATAGGCCTTGCAAACTACTGTTACAAGCTATAAGTCTAATAATCCTGCATTCTGTCCTTACATTAGTAAACAGCAAACTTCTTTCGTTAGTAAACAGTAAAACTGGATAAGGCACAAATGTCCAGTGCAGTAATAAGGTATGGCTAAACAGCCAAAAGCAGAGGTAGAGTGCATAAGTATAAGTCCATCAGTAGGCACAAAACATGAGGTTGTTCTGTTGTTCAGTAGTATTCGGGTAGTACTCATAGTATTCGAGTAGTATCCGGCGTTCCACTCCTTCATTCCCCCCTTTTGATACTTGAACATCCATTCTGGTGGAGAGTATCACCTCCATGGACCCTGAAAGGGAAAGAAAGGACAAGAATAGTTAGCGAAGGAGGCATCAAGCGAGCCCTAAGCCCTTGCGCAGCCGTCGGTTGCTTCGCCGGGGTTGAGACGGAGGGTCCCTAGAGGAATCCCCCCCCCTTTGTAGCCGGTCTTTTGCTGGCACAAGGGTAATGGCCCATTAAGTGACTCAGGGGGTTCAAAGTGCACATTAGCCACAAGGTGCGTCATCGTAAGCTTCATCAGACTGAGGAATGGGGGAGTACATCTGGAGAGCCATAAGTTGGGCAGCAGCCCGGCGATCGGCGATGCTCTCCATGGTGGAGCGGAGACACCTGAAAACAAAGGGAAGAGATAAAGGAATTAGTAAACAGGACAACAGGAACAGGCCACCCATGACGAGGAGGCCTTGCAGGCTCCCGGAGGTTGGCAACCAGCTGGTTAGGGAGGAAGTCCAGTCCCACGCGCTGTTCCAGGTCGGGACGGGGACGTGGGCTAATTTGACCATCCGGTCAGTTATCTCTTTGATGACATGGCTCTGGTCATCAATCTGTAAGCAGCAATTACTGAGGTTAAATTTGCCACACACCCCGCCCTCCTGGGCTAGGAGGTAGTCAAGAGCCAAGCGATTTTGGTAAACCGCGGTAATGAGCTTAGTGTTTTGTCGGGCTAGGATATTAAGGGCAAAGGCCGAATCGTTAGTAAGGATTTCGAGCACGGCCTGTAGGCGAATAATGCGATTCAGCATATAGATAGGGGTTCGGTACCCATATGTGCCATCTTCAGCCCATGTGGCCGGTCCATAGTAATGAATGATGCGTTCTGGCGGCCACTCGTTGTCTTTCCAGTCTCCAATTTGGACTTTGGGCTTGGTGTTTAGAAAAGACCGTTTTCGTCTGGCAGGGTTATCTGGCCCCTTTTCCACGTATAGGGGGATACCCAAAGTTTCGCCGACTCGCAGGGGCAGAAGGAAAAAGCTAGGTCGGACAGTACCCAAGAGACAGGTACCGTACCAGCGGGCCGGGAGCTGTTCGTAGGCCCTGCGCCCACAGATATAGTAGTAGCCCCCCGGGGCTACCCACTTGAGGGAGGCGTTTCCTCCGTATGTCCATGTCGTGTTCAAGGTGGGTTCTGTCCAGATAGGCTCCGGGGCGGGCCGGTTATCCGTTTGCCACCAGGTCGTCCGGCTTCCATTATACTGAAGGACCCCCGTGCAAGCAGAATCTCCCACTGGTACAGAGTACCGCTTCGATGGCGCTCGACTAGCGCAGAGGGTGCCTATGATATTTGTTCTTAGGGCCCATTCGTACGGCTTCGGCCGTTGGGGAAAGGTAATGTTAGTGGTGTTGAGTGCATCCCATGTTTGCTGTCGGATCTCTCTCGCTTCCCAGGGCCATTGTTCACCCATGTCGGTGCCTCCACAGACAAAACAGTTGGCAATTCCCAGGGAGAGGGCAATGTTTTCGGCCAAGTTGAGGAACATATTCCGGGCTTCTGGGGAAATGGGGAATTTAGTCTCGGTCTGCTCAGCACGAGCGATTTCATCGAACACCTCTTGGTAGCCGACGACAGTAGTCTGGTAGTGCGTAGGAGGCTTTGTTTCGAGGCTCTGATATATGGTAATATATGTCAACGGATCCATTCCTCCTCCGTCAATGCCAAGGCCCCACGTCCCTCTCCATGGCATATCGTGTCCTCGAATGGGCCAGTCTAGGGACACATAGTTCCCAGAACCTCGACGAAACTCGCCCAGGCCGGTGCATCCGGCATATCCTCCACCCGTATAAGCACATACTCGGTCCCAGCCCGAGGCTCGAGTGTCACCGGCACATGGGAGCCAAACCCACGGGGAGCAGCATCTCATATCTGGACTGAAGGGGCAGACATACTTGTGGTCGTTCACATATGCCTTACGCCAACTCTGGCTGCCACATTTGCGGGACCACGGGTGTTTGTCCATGGCGACACAGACGTCGAAGGTTAGGGTTGCTACAGTTTGGATGCCACCGACGAGGATGCGAGTGGAGTTTATGTAATACAGAATGCCATCTCCCTCGACTCCCGGAGGCCCGGCCACATACGCAGGGAGTCCTACGCTGAGGGTGACATTGTAGTATCTTGGCTTGGTAGGGCTATGGCAGATAGTGAGATTGCCTTGGAGGCATCTGTGGAACTGTTGGAGGCCATTCGGGGTAATGAGGGCACACGTCGGTAGAAGCTTGCAATCGCCTTCTGGGGGTTGCGTCTGGTGGATGAGGGTGGTAACCAGGTGATATCCTCCCTCTATGCAATGGCGCACCAGGCGCAAACATTCAGTGCAATTCTTGCTCAGGGTGGTAGGATAGCTCGGGACTGCGCACAGGAGAAGGAAGATGCTCAGCATTATAGATTTGGTGGGAGGTATCCGAGCTTTTGCAGCAAGAAGATAATGAGGCCCACGATGAAGGCTGCGATAAACAGGGAGCCAAAAACGCAGTGGGTCCAGAAGCTGAGTTCCTGTTGCTGGGCAGGCATGAATCTGGTGGTTCACGTCTTTCTGAGAGTCAGCCGTAAGGGAGCGTCAGGATGTTGATGCGCAGTCCAACGCTTCGGGGTGCTGCTAGTGGGAGCAGCAGGTTTCAGTCGGGTCCAATGTATCCACACTGGGTTTCCTGCAATTTTAACAGCGGTTGGGGTCGTTAGGAGAACAAGGGAGGGTCCTTTCCATTTGGGTTTCAGACAATCGGAGTCATCCCACTCTTTTACCCATACCTCATCTCCTACCCTGAACCGATGGGTGGGACTGGTGAGAACCAAGGGAGCTACTCTTTCAGTGTATTGCTGGATGTCTTGCACTACCTCATGTAATGCTTTCATCTGTTTCACTAGGGAACTCTCACCCTGTATCTGCAAGGAGTCGGGAAAAGAAGGTAGTGGTGGTGGCCTAGCATACATCATCTCGTAAGGAGTAAGGCCGGTAGCCTTGGGGGTACACCTAAGATGCAGCAAGGCCAGTGGAAGCAGATCGGGCCATTTAGCTTTTGTTTCTTGGCACAGCTTGGCTAGCTGGTTCTTCAGGGATCGGTTAGCCCTCTCCACTACTCCACTGCTTTGGGGTCTCCAGGCACAATGCAACTTCCAATCGAGGCCCAGTCTGGTACTGAGCTGTTGTGTTACTTCGCTGGCGAAGGCGGGCCCGTTGTCAGAATTTATTTGCTTGGGGAGACCATATCTGGGTAAGATTTGATGAAGTAGTAGGGAGGTGACTTCTTTAGCCATCTCCGTTCTGGTAGGCTGGGCTTCAATCCATCCGGTGTAGGTACATACGACGACGAGGATAGCTTTATAGCCCCGGGCCGGGGGCATGTGTGTGAAGTCAATCTGGCAGACTTGGAAGGGGCTTGTGCCTCGGAGGACATGTCCTGGCATAGGACCGGGCCCCGTTCGAGGGTTGTTCCGGGCACAAGTTGCGCATCGGCTGGAAGCATTCTTGGTCCACAGGGACAGTTTGTTGATGTAGTAGGTCTTCTCGAGTAGGCGCCCCAGAGCGTCCCTGCCCAGGTGGGTGCGGTCATGAGCCTCCTTGGCCACCGTCCAGGCCAAGGCTTCGGGTATCCATATGCGCCCATCCTGTAGTATCCACCAACCGTTGCGTGATTCTAGGCCCTCTTGTCGGGCCCATTCGGTTTCCTGGGGGGTGTAGATGGGGATCTCTGCAGGGAGGTGAACAACGAGTACAGGGTCAGAAGAATGAGTAGAGAGAGGGAGCTGACTTGCCCTTTTTGCAGCATCATCCGCCCGTTGGTTACCGCGGGCAATGGGATCCGTCCGGCCTGTGTGGGCCCTGCAGTGCATCACAGCCACCTTCTTCGGTTTCCATACTGACTCGAGTAATTGGCAGATCTCAGTGGCATTTGCAAGTCCTTTCCCCTCAGCAGTCAGAAATCCCCTTTCCTTGTACAAGGCTCCGTGCACCTGAAGGGTGAGGAAGGCGTATTTGGAGTCGGTGTAGATGTTAACAACTTTCCCTTCAGCCCACAAGAGGGCTTTTGTGAGGGCAATTAGCTCTGCCTTCTGGGCTGATGTTCCGGGCGGCAGGGCCATAGCCTCGATCACATGGTCTTCAGACACGACAGCATAGCCAGCTCTTCGAATTCCCTCTATCACCTGGCTGCTTCCATCGGTAAAAAGGGTGATGCCCCCTTGCCAGGGTTGGTCCTTCAGGTCAGGTCTGCTCGAATGCACAGTGGCCATTACCTCTTCACAGTCGTGGAGTGGTGGTTCAGGGGCCGGAAGGAGGGTGGCGGGATTAAGGTTAGTTGTGTCCAGGATCCGCACCTCCGGATTTTCGCACAGGAGGGCTTGGTATTTAACCAATCGGGAGTTGGTCATCCATCTAGGTCCGTGGCTCTCGAGTAGGCCGCGGATGGTGTGGGGTGTGGTCACAAAGAGGGTCTGGCCGAAGGTGAGCTTATTGGCCTCGTGTATCAGCAGACAGGCCGCCGCAATGCTTCGGAGGCAGCCCGGCCATCCTCGTGCCACGTTGTCCATGCTCTTGGAGAGGTATGCTACAGGGCGTTGCCAGGTGCCGACCAGTTGGGTAAGGACTCCAAGTGCCAGTCCCTTCTTTTCGTCGACGAACAAGTGGAACGGCTTAGTCACATCTGGCAGTCCGAGCGCCGGTGGGGCCACAAGGGCTTCCTTGAGGTCCTGAAGGGCTTTCAGTTCGGGTTTCTCCCACTGGAGGTTTTGGCCCTCGAGTTCAGGTCCTTTTAGCTTGGCGTACAGATCATGGGTCAGAACAGCGAAGTTGATGATCCATATCCGGCAATATCCAGCGGCTCCAAGGAGTGCTCGCAATTCCTTCTTATTTGCAGGAGTGGGTTGGTTGCGGATAGCTTGGGTTCGGGGGGTACCGAGCCTCCGGGTTCCTTCTCGGAGGCGGAAACCCAGGTATTCGACTTCGATCTCGCATATCTGGGCCTTCTTGCGACTGGCCCGGTACCCCTGGGCTTCCAGGGTTTTCAAGAGGTAAAGGGTAGCTTCTGCACAGTCCGTGTACGTTTCACGGGCCACCAACAGGTCATCCACGTATTGGACGACCGGCCCATACTCGTCCTGATACGTCTTCAGGTCCTGAGCGAGTTGGTCGCCGAAGAGGGTGGGGGAGTTCTTGAATCCCTGGGGGAGTCGTGTCCAGGTAAACTGCTGCTTATTACCAGTCTGTAAGTCTTCCCACGTGAAGGCAAACAACTTCTGGCTGTCGGCAGCAAGGGGGATGGAGAAGAAGGCGTCCTTCAAATCAATGACACTGTACCACTTGGTCTGGGATGGCACTTGGGCTAGGATGGAGTATGGGTTTGGTACGAGGGCAACTATGTCGGCTACCTGGTTGTTGACTTTCCTCAGGTCCTGGACGGGTCTGTACTCGGATGTTCCTGGCTTCTTAACGGGCAACAATGGGGTGTTCCATGCGGATCTGATTGGTTTAAGGACTCCCTGTTGAAGGAGTTTCTGTAGATGTGTGTGCATACTATGCTGGGCTGCATAGGGGATATGGTATTGTCCTTGGTTGACAACTTGAGCATTTGGTTTGAGCTCAATCCAAATGGGGATAGCGTTAACGGCCAGTCCTCCGGGGTTTACTTCTGCCCATACATCGGGCACTTCATCCATTATGGCTCGCCTCTGCTGGGCAAAAGGGGATTTCTGGTCGTAACGGCAGTCGCCAGGCCTTACAGTCGGGGGAGCATGTAGTCTCCACTCTTCTCTCACTGGACAGATAAGTGTTACTGGCCGATCTTCAAAACGAGCTTCCACTTCACCCGTGGTCTTGAACTTCAAGGTGGCCTGGAGCTTACAAAGTAGGTCTCGACCAATCAAGGGGACGGGGCATCCAGGAATGTGTATGAACTGATGAGACACCATCGTCCCTCCGATCTGGACTTGGCGCTCCTTGAGGAGGGGGGCTGCAAGGGATTTCCCGGAGGCTCCCACAATTGGTATAGTCTCTTTCGTGGCTGGGGCTATAGCAGTGGTGATAACAGAACGTTGGGCCCCTGTGTCTAGTAAGGCCTTCATAGACTCTGTCCCCACTCGAATTTCCACCAGAGGGTCAGTGGGGACTCTGCCCTCCCGGTCTCTTCATGCGGTACTGTCTCGGGTAGCCTCCATAGCCATCTGCCATTCCCTCCGGTCATCCCGTCCCCTATCTCTTCGACCCCGGCTCCGGCCTTGTCTGGGGGCCCCTGCACGGTTGTCCGTCTCCTCCTCTCTGGGCCGGTCCCATGGTTCTTCTTCTCTCGGGTGGTCCCGTATCTCCTCTGGGCAGTCAGCCCACCAGTGCCCTTCTTTTCTACAATTCGCACACTGGTTACGTCCTATGGGGGACCGCGTCCCTCTTGTTCTCCTGCCTCTCCCCTTTGGTCTAGACCTCATCCGTTCCTCCAGCACCGTGGCCAACACATCTGCTTTCTCCCGCATCCGCCTGGTTGATTCCTTTCGGGCTTCCGTCTTCTCTTCCTGATCGCGATATCCGAACACGCGATCAGCTATAGCTTTCAGTTGGCTGAGGCTCATCCCTTCGAACCCCTCCGTCCTCTGTAGCTTCCTTCGTAGATCCGGTGCTGACTGGCTAACAAAACTCATAACCACGGTTGGGAGGTTCCTGGGGTCTTCGGGGTTTATTGGGCTGTGCCTTCTGAATGCTTCCATAAGTCGTTCAAGAAAGTCCCCTGGACTCTCGTCCTTTTGTTGGACTACACTGTGAATTTTCCCCATATTGGTGACCTTCTGCTTCCCCTTCTTTAAGGCGGCCAGGTACGCCTGCTGGTATCGGCGGATAGAGGTTTGGCCTTCAGCGGTTCGATAGTCCCACACAGGGGCAGCCATGGGCGCCTCCGTCTCTATTAGGTTCTGCAAGTTGGCATGGGTAGGGTTCGCATCCCGGACAGCTTGCTCCATATTTTGTTGCAAAAGGCGGCGTTCTTCGGTGGTCAGGATGTGGGCGCTCAACTGCCTAAGGTCTCCCCAAGTCGGATTATAACTGTATATAATGCCTTCCACCAGCTCCACCAACTGCTCGGGTTTCTGGTCGTAGGACGGCCCATGCAGTTTCCAGTTATACAAGTCGGCACTTGAGAAGGGAACGTGGCTATAAACTGTCGATTCAATGGGCTGGCCCCCCCCTTCCGCCGGGTTAGGGGTATAGGTGGTAGATTGTCGAACTGGGAATAAGTTAGTGGCTCCCTCTTTCCTGCTCGAAGGAAGGGCACTGCGTGGACTCGATTGGGGGAACCGAGTAATGTTCTTCACAACTCGTTTACTCTTCCGTATGGTTGCGGGGCCAGGTGACTCAGGTGATTCCGGACGGGACGTCTCTCCGGCATCCGACTCTGACCCGGAAGCCTCAGCGTTATCCGGGCCCTCCTCCAGGCTAGCGATGTCGGGGTATATCGGGGCATACGGCGGTGGCGCGATGTCGTCTTCGTATGCTTCCGCCGTAGCAAGTATCGGGGCCTTCGGGAGCTTCTTTTCGGGCAACCCCTGAACTTTCCCTAGGGTTTTCTTTGGGGGTTTCATTCTAGGAAGTGTGTTGGTCGTACTGGGCGTGGCTCCTACCTTACCAATGGTAGCAGGGGGCGTGGTCTCAGTGGCTTCAGCGCTAGGGGCGGTGGGCCGTATGGGGGCGGTCCCTGCGGCCTTCTGAACGGCAGCGGTTGCCGAGCTTTGGAGAGCGAAGGCATGGGTCGGCAGGGTTCTGAGCTTAGTTTTCCGGCCCTTTCTCTGCTTTACCAACATGAGGGCGGCCTTTTCTACCTTCCGTTGGGCCCAAGCCGGCGGGTCCCGGACTACATCCAACCACGCTTCTATGTATGGAATGTCCTCGGGACAGCCTGGGTTTCCCTCAACTATAACAATATTCATGACCGCCGCCACTTTCTCATACTCGAATGACCCTTCTGGGGGCCATTCGGCAATTCCTAGCCCTGGCCACATAAATTGACATCTCTGTATCATCCCGGCCCTGCTACATTTATCTAGGTCGAACACTTCGCTAAAGTGTTCCGTCATTAAATCTAACGGTGAAGACCCACCCCCGCCCATCCTAACCTGAGTGCCAAAGGACAGGTGACGGACAAAGAGGGAAAGGGGCGGTGGAGGAGTAAGGGGTCTCGTTCCACCAGACACAAAAGGGTCAACACTCGGCCTGACCAGGACGCGGTCGCCCGGCCTGGAACTGCAAGCCCAGTCACACACTTTCATACGCCACAAGAAACCCTCCCATTCGCCGCTCGGTTTCGTCGTCGAAGCCTAGTGAGTTTCGGGACCTAGTCGTATACCAATAGTCCGTATTAGTCACTGGCTAAAAGAGGGTGATCACGCCTCTTCTTCGGTCCTTACTGGGCCGGTCACTACGTAGAGTATACTCGCCTGTCCGCCGGGGTCGCAGGCCGCGCCGTCGTGCGCTTCTCCCTGAAATAGAAAAGGTGCCTTGTCGGAACCACACAGCCCCCTCTACAGTCAGGCAGAGTTGATCGGCCCTCCTCCGGGAGATGGACGCTGAAATCAGCGGTGGCCACTCACCACCTCCTCGGGTGGGAATCGATGACCCGATCCGACTGCAGTGGGGGAGGGGAAGAATATAATCCGATTCCCCTTTCTACTTCTGTCCCATCTGGGTCGCCAATGAAACAGGTGGGAAATCAGGAGACGAAAGGCAAATTTTGGTTCCAAACAAGGCAACTTTATTGCTAGCAAGTGAACAGTACCGAGTAGTCTCGGGACACTGTGTGTCGCGAATCACCTGACACTTACAATTATACTTCCCTACTGGGCCTGCGCACTAGGCCCCTTACACATCACATTTGGCATGCGCAGTAAACAATTGTAGTTCTTACAGTACAAAATTGTAGTCCCAGTACGTACACACGTCATAACAGAGAAATGATACTGGCAAGAAAAACGAAACTTAGCAGCTTATTCTTCACACACACACAATGCTCCTTTCTAGCACAGGAGATAAGGTTCGGCTCAGGAATGCAGGGGGTGTCAGCACCCTCCAAGGTCGCGTTGCTACATGCAAGCTGGTCTTGTATAGGCCTTGCAAACTACTGTTACAAGCTATAAGTCTAATAATCCTGCATTCTGTCCTTACATTAGTAAACAGCAAACTTCTTTCGTTAGTAAACAGTAAAACTGGATAAGGCACAAATGTCCAGTGCAGTAATAAGGTATGGCTAAACAGCCAAAAGCAGAGGTAGAGTGCATAAGTATAAGTCCATCAGTAGGCACAAAACATGAGGTTGTTCTGTTGTTCAGTAGTATTCGGGTAGTACTCATAGTATTCGAGTAGTATCCGGCGTTCCACTCCTTCATGGGGAACAGCTGCTAATCATTTGTTTGTAATTTTGCTATTTTTAGTGGAGGGTTTTTTTTTTTAAACCTATGATTAATGTAAGTTTACAGTGAAGATAGCCTGTGGCTATGTGAAAGACTCCCTTTTGACTTGAGGTCTTTTTTCTCCACTTATAATTGTTGATGTGGTTGCAGCTTAGTGCCTGTCACACATTGAAAGTGGGTGGAGTGATTTGTGAATTTTAGTAATTGAAATAACCCATTCTTATACTGTTGTCCAATTTGCCAGCTTTCCTAATTTGTGTAAACATTTTTTCAATTGTCTGTTTGTTCTGTCCTAGCAATACTCCTTCTCGTCACACATGGAATTTCTATTAGAATTCCACTCTGCTATCTGTTTCATGTAGAGTGTTTATTTTGTTTGACTCAATTCCCTCTTGTCACTATCTCAGGGAAGGTGAGCCCTCGGGCCGCTGCCAGATACCGGCTAGCAGCAGGCGAACCACCCGGGTGGGACAGAGCACTAAGGTAGAAACCAGGTAATAAAGGGTGGAGCTGTAGACAAGGAGATTTGAGGCTGGAGACAGGCAAAGCTGGAGCTGGAGGCAGGCAGGCCTGAAAGTAGAGTTGAAGACAAGCAGGACTGGAGCTGAAGCTGAAGATAAGCAGGGCTGGTCAAATCCAAACAGGAGATACATAATACCAGGCACGCACAACTAGGCAGGAAACCTTGTTGTGAAGGCAAAGCATGAAAGTCCCATGGTTCCTTATAAAGGCCCTCACTAATGATTTCACAACCTCTGGTGCCTGGAATGAGGCTTGGAATGTGCTGAAGAACACAACAGGGAACCAGGGAGAGGCTAAACTACTGGGACATCAGACTGAGGCTTAGATAGGTTCTAGAATGAGGCTAGGATGTTGGAACATCAGCATGAGGCTTGGATAATCTCTTGAATGAGGCTTGGAAAACAGGGAAACAGGCAGCAGAGGCATCAGTGCAGGGAGGAGGCAGTTCGGAGAAGCCGTGGAGCCTGACCACAGGAAGGAGTGTGGACGTAGAGGTATGGCCATGGCCGTGACACCTCTTTAACATATAGTGCACCCCCCCTCCAATTTGACTCACTCTATCATTGCAATATAATTTGTACCCTGTTGTTAACACAGAGGGGCAGAAAAGGACGTCCTCGTTTCGATTTGGACGTCCTCGCAGAACGTCCGATCCAGGGGCGGGGAAACCCTTATTTTCGAAACAAGATGAACGTCCATCTTTTGTTTCAATAATATGGTTAGGGATGTCCAAATCCTTAAATTTGGTCGTCTCTAGATTTGATCGTCCCTAGACTTGGTCGTTTCTGATTTTCAACGATAATCGAAACCAAGGATGTCCATCTCAGAAACGACCAAATTCAAGCTATTTGGTCATGGGAGGAGCCAGCATTTGTAGTGCACTGGTCCCCCTGACATGCTAGGACACCAACCGGGCACCCTAGGGAGCACTGCAGTGGACTTCATAAATTGCTCCCAGGTACATAGCTCCCTTACCTTGTGTGCTGAGCCCCCTAACCCCCCCCCCCCCCCAAAAAAAAACTCACTCACAACTGTACACCACTACCATAGCCCTTACGGATAAAGGGGGGCACCTAGATGTGGGTACAGTGGGTTTCTGATGGGTTTTGGAGGGCTCGCTGTTTCCTCTATAAACGTAACAGGTAGGGGGGGATGGGGCTGGGTCCGCCTGCCTGAAGTGTACTGCACCCACTAAAACGTCTTCAGGGACCTGCATACTGCTGTGACGGACTTGAGTATGACATCTAAGACTGGCAATCAATATTTTTAAACATGGTTTTTGAGGGTTGGATGGGGTTAGTGACCACTGGGGGAGTAAGGGGAGGTCATCCCCAATTCTCTCTGGTGGTCATCTGGTCATTTCGGGCATCTTTTTGTGCCTTGGTCGTAAGAAAAACACAACCAGGTAAAGTTGTCCAAGTGTTCGTCAGGGACGTCCTTGCTTCTTTCGATTATAGGTCGAGGATGTCCTAGTGTTAGGCACGCCCAAGTGCCTCCGCTTCGCTATGCCTCCGATACGCCCCCTTGAACTTTGGCCATCCCTGCGATGGAAAGCAGTTGGGGACGTCCAAAATCGGCTTTCAATTATACCGATTTGGACGACCCTGTGAGATGGACATCCGTCTTCCGATTTGTGTCAAAAGATGGGCGTCCTTCTCTTTTGAAAATGAGCCCAACAATGTCCTATTGATTGTCCTCCTTCCACCAGGTCTCTGAGATGCCTATTATATCTACCTGTTAATTTAGTGCTATAATTTAATTTAATTTCAGCATTTATATCGCACTTAGCCATCAAGTTCAGTGGGTTACAACACAGTATGGCTAAGTTATTACATCATCAGTAAAATGATACATCTATAAATATCACTGAAACAGCCATGTTTGTACAGCATTCCTAAAACACATATAGGGCTAGATTCTATATTAGGCACCTAAAAAATCCGAATGGCAACATTTCTGCCTAAGTGTATTCTAAAAGCGGCACTTAGATTTAGGCACGGTATATAGAATACGCTTAGTCATTATCAAAGCGCCTAAAAGTAGGCACATCCACTTATACCAAAATGTGGCATAAATCCCTGCACATAGATTTACATGCACCCATTTCTCCGCCTATAACCATGCCCCTTTTTTCCTGCGCACATTAAAATGTAGGTGCAGTGTATTACAGAATATGCTTAGAGATTTGGGTGTGTAAATTCTAATTATTGCCAATTAGTACTCATTATTGCTTGTTAAGTGCTGTTAACAGCACTGATTGGCTTGTTAAGAAGTTATGCATGTTGTTATAGAATATGCTTAGATTTCAGCATAGAATGCTAGGCACATTATATAGAATCCAGCGGATAATGTGAAATATTTCTCAAGTCAGATGGTAGACAGTTCCAAAGTTCAGAAGCTCTTCCACTTGGAGGGGCATTTTCAATATGACGTCTAAGACTGACTGTTTTTGCAAAAAAACATCCAAAATCTGACTAGGAAAAAAGGTCATTTAAAAAAAATAAAAACGTCTATCCTTTTCGAAAATAGAAGTTTTTGTGATTTGGATGTTTTATTTTTTGGTCCATTTTCAAACAAAAAACGTCCAAGTGCAAAACACATAAAATCAAGCCATTGGGATGTAGGAGGAGCCAGCATTTTTAGTACACTGGTCCCCCCGACATCCCAGGAACGCAGTAGGGCACCCTAGGGGGCACTGCAGTGGACTTCATAAAATGCACCCAGGTACACATCTCACCATTGCTCCCTTATCTTGTCTGCTGAGCCCCCTAAAACCCACAAAAAAACCACTACCCCCAACTGTACACCACTACCATAGCCCTTACGGGTGAAGGGGCACCTATATGTGGGTACAGTGGGTTTCTGGTGAGTTTTAGAGGGCTCACAGTTTCCTCCACAAGTGTAACAGGTAGGGAGAGTTATGGGCCCGGGTCCAGCTGTCTGCAGTGCACTGCACCCACCACTAGACTATTCCAGGGACCTGCATGCTGTTCTAATGGACCCGAGTATAACATCTGAGGTCGGCATAGAGGCTGGCAAGTAATGCTTTTAAACCCCTTTTTTGGGGGTGGGAGGGAGTTAATGACTACTGAGGGAGTAAGGAAAAGTCACCTCTGATTCCCTCCAGTGATCATCTGGTCATTTAGGGCACCCTTTTGTGCCTTATTTGTTATAAAAACAGGTCTAGACCAAAACATAATGGTTTTAGTCCTTAATGTTTTATTTTGTTCCGTTATGGCTGAAAAACGTCTACATGTTAGGAACACTGAAATCCCACCCTTAACACACCCCTGACACGCCCCCTTGTGATTTGAACGCACTTCTGACAGACTTCATAGAAAAATGTCTAAAAATTGGATTTGAAAATACCAATTTGGATGTTTTTGTGAGAATTCTTATAAAATTAAAAAAAAAAATAAAAGTTAGCGATTTAAATTTAATACACAAAAAGAAATTGCATGTTCAAACTCATTACTCTCAGAGAGGCTCATTTTTGAAAGAGAAAAATGTCCAAAAAGTGTCATAAAGCAACAGTTGGGGTATTTTCAAAACCTATTTTGCAAATGTTTATCTATGCAATTCATCTGCAGTGCATCCAAATTACAAGGGAGTATGTTGGGGGGTATTTCGGGAGTGTGATGAGGGCAGGCTTAGGGTGTTCCTAACACTTGGACGTTGTACAGCCATAATAGAACAAAACTAAAATGTCTAGGGCTAAAACTTCAACATTTTGGACTAGACCTGATTTTAGAATGAATAAGGTGCAAAAAGGTGCCCTAAATGACCAGCTTACCCTCAATGGTCACTGATTCCCCTCCCACCCCCTAAAGATGTGAATAAAAATAGCACTTAGCAGCCTCTATGATGGCTTCAGATATTATAGGCAGTTCTATTAGAGCAGCAAGCAGGTCCCTGGAGTAGTGTAGTGGTTGGTGCAGTGCACTGTAGAGAAGGGGACCTAGGCCCATATCTTACTCTACGTGTCACACCTGTGGTGGAAAATGTGAGCCCTCCAATACTGACCAAAAACCTACTATACCTACATATAGGTGACCCCTTTATCCATAAGGGCCATTGTGGTGTACATTTGGCGAGGGGGGGGGGGGGTTATTGGACTAATTTTAATACATTTTGACTAAGTTTCAGAGACCAAAACTCCCTTCCTCAGGTCAGGATAGGATACTGTAACAACAGTATACTTTATTGACCTGAGGAAGAAGGTTTTGGCCTCTGAAAGCTAAATGTATTACTCTAATAAAATGGTATCTTATTTTCCTTATTTGTTTTATTTCTATTTGTTAATTTGTAAAGTGGTGATTGGTATTTGCTAGTTTTTTCAAATTTACATCTGCTATCTTTATATTTTGCACAGTACTAGGGGACATGCATCACTATCACTGTTTCTGTTTCTGTGGTGTTGCATTGTATGCAGAGTCTGGCTTCTTGGGGTTCAGTTTAATTTTTGTCTAAATATTTCTATTTCTACTTTGTAGTTTATTTAAAATTTGCTATAGTGCTAATGCTAACTAACAGGTCATGGCAGATCTCAGCGGTTTACAATGATTAAAATTAGTTTGTGGTTACTTATTCTAAAGTGGATTACGGTGTATCTGTGTCTGTTTAAAAGACATGGTTTTCTGTTGGCATTGACTGTGCAGGATGAATGATCTGTATTATTCTGGCTGGTTTAGTTTTACAATAGGTGTATTGATGTTCTAGTGCTTACTGCAATGTTTAAGATGCTGGCTTTTCCTAGGTACACCCTTGTGTGACTCGTAGAAGTTACTGCTTATGATATGGTAGAATTGCTTTGTAGGTCCTGAGTGACATTTATTGTGTTTTGTATTCTCAGTATGCATAGTACTGGATTTTGGAGAGGGGGTGCTAAAAAATGATCGGCCTCAGGTGTCAAATATCCTAGGTACGCCACTGCATGGCAGGGCAATTTAAAATCCTTGAGGTGGGGAGGATGGCACCTATGTCAGCAGTAAATCGACAGTGGATTACTTTTGAACCCAGCAGGGAAGGACCCTCCCATTGTGTAGCTCTGGTGCAGCAACACCAGCTGCCTCCCCTTCCCCATTACCTCTGTTACTGATAGTAATATTCAAAATGCATCAAAATAATACATCATAGTAAACAGAATAGTATTTGTAGTATTATGTGCAGGGGATGGGGAGTAAGCATGCTCGGCAGTAATCGGCCATTGCTGCGTGCTGTCTGATTACCACTGGGTTAGCATGTGAGCCCTTACCGCCTCCTAAATAGGTGACAATCAGTGTTTATCACTGTGCATACAAGTTCTCCAGTGATACACATTGATTGTCAAAGACTTGCGGTGTGATTCCCTGATGAAGACAACGAAACGGGAATGTTGGAATCAACGCGCAAGCTGGAGTCCATCATAAACAGACAAGATAAGTGACTGGTTCTAGTGTAATATTTGACCCAGCTACTTTTGAATTTATGATATACAAGTAAAAATAAACAGAAAAACAAAAAACAAATTGCACTAGAAGGATAATATCATTACCTATTCAGGATTTTTCAGTCAATGATGACTTTCTCTATATGCCATCCCAAGAATCAAACAGGAGGCAGCAGTATTTGAGACTTTTCCCCTGTTCAAACATAGACACAGCTTTACTGCTTTATAGTTTGTTTTTTTTTGCAGTAAACAGTAGCCTCGGTGCACAACAATATCACATGCCCACGCTATCACAGGCCACTTTTTACCGCAGCTTTGTAAAAAGGGCCCCTTAGTTTTTTGCTTAACTTAAGAAGCTTAGTTTTTGCCCAGTTTTCTACTACATTAATTATAGTGCTTCACATTAAGATAGTATCATCTAAAGTATTTTGATGCAGGCAAAGAAGAAATGTATCATCTGCATAAAATAATGAGAAGATATTTAAATCAGACATATCTACCGAATGGACTCAAATGCACAGTAACTTTGTCCTTTTATCTATGATAATGTCAGTTTTGCTGTGCTGCCACTCTGTGGCACTAGAGCTCTAAATTTAATCTATAGTTATAAATGTTACTGTGAAAAACTACACAAAATTCAAGGTGACTTCAGTAAATAATCTTTAAATGGACTGAAAATAATTGTATGTAGTCAATTGATGCAACCTGTGTTCTGAAATGGATACAGAAGTGCAGGTCATGAAAAAAAAGATTTTCCTGGAAAAGACTGCTGGTCTCTTGCTTTCACATTTCTTCACTATCTAATGGAAGAGAGTTTTTTTGGTATTACTTTGAATAATTTGGTGAAGGCTGGTAGATTGTGAAGAATAAAGCTTTGAAATTAGAGTCCAAAATAAGTAACATAGATGTGATGTTCATTTGATGAGAGGAGGAGTGGCCTAGTGGCTTGTGCAGCAGGCTTTGATTCTGGCAACCTGCATTCAATTCCCACTGCAGCTCCTTGTGATCTCAGGCAAGTCACCTAATCCTCCATTGTCCCAGGTACAAAAAAGACAACATAGATTGTGAGTCCTCAAGGGACAGAGAAATTACATGCATATAATGTGTATAGCAGTATAGAAGTGATTATTAGTAGTAAATCAAGGTGCACTTCTTTCTAGTTTTTTAGTGAAACTCATAAATCAGTAAATTATTTCCTTTTCAAATAAATTTTCATATATTGTTATTTTAACATTCATGTGTTGTGTAGTTAAGAAAAGCTGTATCAACTTATACCATGTAAGATTTCATAAGGCACCTGGCAAGTAAGATTCCCTGGTAAAATTGTTTAAATAAGAATCAACAGCCAAGTTGACTCACAAATTTGCTTCATTTCTTTGAAGGAGTGAATAAACATGTTGATAAAGGTAAGCTGGTTGATTTAGTGTACCTCGATATTCAGAAAGCTTTTGATAAAGTTCCCCATGAGAGACTCCTGAGAAAGTTAAAGAGTCATGGGATAGGAGGCAAGGTTCTGGTGCAGATTAGGAATTGGTTATTGGGCAGAAAAGAGAGGGTAGGGTTAAATAGTCATTTTTCTCAATAGAGGAGCGTGAACATTGGACTGTTGCAGGGATCGGTACTGGGACCGGTGCTGTTTAACATATTCATAAATGATATGGAAATCGGAACGACGAGTGAGGTGATTAAATTTTCAAATGACACAAAACTATTCAAGGATGTTAAAACATGTGCAGACTGGGCATCCAAATAGCAGATAAATTTTAACGTGGACAAATAGGGTCCACCGTGGGGGTCAGCATTCAAGAAAAAGATCTATATGTTATTGTAGATAATATGCTGAAATATTCCTCTATGTGTGGCAGTAGTCAAAAAAGCAAGCAGGATGCTAAGAATTATTAGGAAATGTAGGGTGAATGACACCAAAAATTCTATAATGCCTCTGTATCGCTCCATGGTGCGACTGCATCTTGAGTATTGTGTTCAGTTCTAGTCGCCGTATCTCAAAAAAGATATAAGAACGTAAGAGTAGCCGTACTGGGTCAGACCAATGGTTCATCTAGCCCAGTATCTTGTTTTCCAAACAGTGGCCAAGCCAGGTCACAAGTACCTGGCAGAAACCCAAATTGTGGAAACTCTATATTACAAATCCCAGGGTAAGCAGTTGCTTCCCATGTCTGTCTCAGTAACAGACTATGGACTTTTCCTCCAGGAATTTGTCCAAACCTATTTTAAATCCAGATATGCTAACCGCTTTTACTACATCCTCTGGCAAAGAGTTCCAGAGCTTAACTATATGTTGAGTGAAAAAATATTTCCTCCTATTTGTTTTAATAGTATTTCCATGTAACTTCCTCAAGTGTCCCCTAATCTTTGTACTTTTGGAACAAGTAAAAAAAATTTTTTGATTTACTGCTTCTCGTTCTACACCACTCAGGATTTTGTGGACCTCAATCATAGTAAACATAGTAGATGACGGCAGAAAAAGACCTGCACGGTCCATCCAGTCTGCCCAAGAAGATAAATTCATATGTGCTACTTTTTTATTTGTACTGTCCTCTTCAGTGCACAGACCGTATAAGTCTGGCCAGCCCTATCCCCACCTCCCAACCACCAACCCCACCTCCCAACCACCAGCTCTGGCACAGACCGTATAAGTCTGCCCAGCACTATCCCTGCCTCCCACCACCGGCTCTGGCACAGACCGTATAAGTCTGCCCTCAATCATATCTCCCCTCATCCATATCTTTTCCAAGCTGAAGAGCCCTAACCTCGTTAGCCTTTCCTCATACAAGAGGAGTTCTATCCCTTTATCATTTTGGTTGCAATTCTTTGAAAGTTTTTTTTTTGAACCCCGGGTAGCGTGGCTAAACAGTAAGATAAAGGAAATCATTAGAGCCAAAAAACAATCCTTCAGAAAGTGGAGAAGAGAACCAACTGAAAGTAACAGGATAGATCATAAGGAATGCCAAGCCAAATGCAAAGCGGAGATAAGGAGGGCAAAAAAGGACTTTGAGAAGAAATTAGCGTTGGAAGCAAAAATACATAGTAAAAATTTTTTTAGATACATTAAAAGCAGGAAACCGGCCAAAGAGTCGGTTGGGCCGCTGGACGAAAATGGTGTTAAAGGGGCGATCAAGGAGGACAAAGCCGTAGCGGAGAAATTAAATGAATTCTTTGCTTCGGTCTTCACCGAGGAGGATTTGGGGGGGACACCGGTGCCGGAAAGAATATTTGAAGCGGGGGAGTCGGAGAAACTAAACAAATTCTCTGTAACCTTGGAGGATGTAATGGGTCAGTTCAGCAAGCTGAAGAGTAGTAAATCACCGGGACCTGATGGTATTCATCCCAGAGTATTAATAGAACTAAAAATGAACTTGCGGAGCTACTGTTAGAAATATGCAATCTGTCCCTAAAATCGAGTGTAATACCGGAAGACTGGAGGGTAGCCAATGTTACTCCGATTTTTAAGAAGGGTTCCAGAGGAGATCCGGGAAATTATAGACCGGTGAGTCTGACGTCGGTGCCGGGCAAGATGGTGGAGGCTATTATTAAGAATAAAATTGCAGAGCATATACAAAAACATGGACTGATGAGACAAAGTCAGCACGGATTTAGTGAAGGGAAGTCTTGCCTCACCAATCTAATGCATTTTTTTGAGGGGGTAAGCAAACATGTGGACAATGGGGAGCCGGTTGATATTGTATATCTGGATTTTCAGAAGGCGTTTGACAAAGTGCCGCACGAAAGACTCCTGAAGAAATTGCAGAGTCATGGAATCGGAGGTAGGGTACTATTATGGATTAAGAACTGGTTGAAAGATAGGAAGCAGAGAGTAGGATTGCGTGGCCAGTATTCTCAGTGGAGGAGGGTAGTTAGTGGGGTCCCGCAGGGGTCTGTGCTGGGTCCGTTGCTTTTTAATGTATTTATAAATGACCTAGAGATGGGAATAACTAGTGAGGTAATTAAATTCGCCGATGACACAAAATTATTCAGGGTCGTCAACTCGCAGGAGGAATGTGAACGATTACAGGAGGACCTTGCGAGACTGGGAGAATGGGCGTGCAAGTGGCAGATGAAGTTCAATGTTGACAAGTGCAAAGTGATGCATGTGGGTAAGAGGAACCCGAATTATAGCTACGTCTTGCAAGGTTCCACGTTAGGAGTTACGGATCAAGAAAGGGATCTGGGTGTCGTCGTCGATGATACGCTGAAACCTTCTGCTCAGTGTGCTGCTGCGGCTAGGAAAGCGAATAGAATGTTGGGTGTTATTAGGAAGGGTATGGAGTCCAGGTGTGCGGATGTTATAATGCCGTTGTATCGCTCCATGGTGCGGCCGCACCTGGAGTATTGTGTTCAATACTGGTCTCCGTATCTCAAAAAGATATAGTAGAATTGGAAAAGGTACAGCGAAGGGCGACGAAAATGATAGTGGGGATGGGACGACTTTCCTATGAAGAGAGGCTGAGAAGGCTAGGGCTTTTCAGCTTGGAGAAGAGACGGCTGAGGGGAGATATGATAGAAGTGTATAAAATAATGAGTGGAATGGATCGGGTGGATGTGAAGCGACTGTTCACACTATCCAAAAATACTAGGACTAGAGGGCATGAGTTGAAGCTACAGTGTGGTAAATTTAAAACGAATCGGAGAAAATTTTTCTTCACCCAACGTGTAATTAGACTCTGGAATTCGTTGCCGGAGAACGTGGTACGGGCAGTTAGCTTGACGGAGTTTAAAAAGGGGTTAGATAGATTCCTAAAGGACAAGTCCATAGACCGCTATTAAATGGACTTAGAAAAATTCCGCATTTTTAGGTATAACTTGTCTGGAATGTTTTTACGTTTAGGGAGCGTGCCAGGTGCCCTTGACCTGGATTGGCCACTGTCGGTGACAGGATGCTGGGCTAGATGGACCTTTGGTCTTTCCCAGTATGGCACTACTTATGTACTTATGTACTTATGTACTATAACCATTGACTGGGCTGTGTCGGCATCTGCATTGTTATGCAGCTTTGTAAATGGGGGGGGGGGGGTTAGTTTATTATCTACAGTTTGGTTGTTGATTCATATTTCCACATATCCAAGTGAACTAACATGGCAATCACAATTCTCTGCTCAAGAGTTATAAATGTAAATGGTAATACTGTTTCTTGCTGTACCATATGCCTGGAATACACTTCCTGAGCTGGTACGTCAAGCTCCATCTCTGGCCGTCTTCAAATCTAAGCTAAAAGCAGTGGCGTACCAAGGGGGGGCGGTGGGGGCGGTCTGCCCCGGGTGCACGCCGCTGGGGGGTGCCGCGGCGTGCGCCTGTCGGCTGCAAGTTCGAATCGCTACGCTAAATTCTCTCGTTCGCTGCAGCTCCCTCCCTCTGCCCCGGAACAGGGTACTTCCTGTTCCGGGGCAGAGGGAGGGAGCTGCATCGAACGAGAGAATTTAGCGTAGCGATTCGAACTCGCAGCCAACAGGCGCGCGCCACGGCACCCCCCTTAGCGGCGTGCACCCGGGGGGGGGTGTCATTTCCCCAGGGCGGGCGCATCGGCGATCCGCCCCGGGTGTCGTCGGCGCTAGGAACGCCACTGGCTAAATGCCCTCCTTTTTGATGCTGAATTTAACTCCTAACCCTTATTCACTTGTTCAGAACCCTTATTTTATCATCCTCACTTTAATATTCCCTTATCTCTTGTTTGTCCTGTTTGTCTGTCCTAATTAGATTGTAAGCTCTGTCGAGCAGGGACTGGCTCTTCATGTTCAAGTGTACAGCGCTGCGTACGTCTAGTAGCGCTATAGAAATGATAAGTAGTAGTAGTACTGCTAGAGGCCTTGGTGGCTATTTTATACAGCCAGATCATCAAGGTGGGGGCAATTGCCAGCACCTAAAGTTAGGTGCAGTGTATGCCCTAACCATTATCCTATAAAAAAATGCATACTCTTTACTTATTGAATTTACCCTTTAGTGCCTCTGAATATCCTTCTCATTAGCAAGTGCTGCTAACTAGATAAGTGCCAATCAGATAAATGTCTTTGAATATCAGCCCCATTAAAAATGATTTTTATTGTAATGTTATGAACTATGCTTTGGTTCTTGCTTTTTCTTTTAGCTGCTTGGTGTTTCAGCGTCTTTATATTTTTGCAGAAAAGCAGGTTAAAGTATGTGCTGATGGTCCTTGAGTTTGTCTGGCTTTTAAGATCTATTCTTTTGCTTTAACTGCGGCTCCTATTTGCCCCCCCCCCCTAAGAAACTGCTGCCCTAGGCAGCTTGCTAGTCTTGCCTAATAGTGGGGCAGCCCTGCCCCTACCCCATTTTGGATGCTGGGGGAGAGGAGGCAGCAGCTCATCCCTCACCTCAGGCAGCAGATTGCCATGAGCTGCCCCTGTAGAAAGAACAAAAAAGATTGTATAAGTCATTGGAATAAATTGAGGGGCAATATTGCCTTTTGTGAAGCATCTAAAAACTAGGAAATTCAGTTACATGTTACAAATATGTTTCAAATATGTACATATATGGTAAACATAGGACAGTCTCATATTTGAAACTATGTACAGTCTCAAATATGAGACTATATCCTATAGTTACCATAATTAAACTGGGTTTACATATTCCTTTATCCGCCGTCCACAGTGGACAGCCATGTTACTAGAACACCCGCCTGCATCTAATTCATGCCATACAACCCACTTCATGAAACAGAATACCATAAGACATTCAATTTCCTGACATTTTAAGTAAATAATAGGTCTATGTATTTTCTGGAAATATTGTGTTTATAGAGGCAAACTGAAAGCAACAGCTGTAGTGCGCATGCCTTTTATAGTAAGTGGTCAACAACACAAAGTCAAGTTAGAAAATATTTTCTCCTCGCTGCAAATATTAGCCTTGTGTTAAGTTTTTGGACAGACTGTAACCAGAAGCACATTGTATAGTATCATTCCTGTTTATGCAGTTGTTCCATGTGGTTGCTTAATGAAATCTGTTCTCTGTTTGAGTGGAACATTCCTCTGAATGAACAGCATCACAAATGGATTTTATGAACAGCATCACAAATGGCAGATGACGTTTAATGTGAGCAAGTGCAAAGTAATACATGTGGGAAAGAGGAACCCGAATTATACCTACATAATGCAAGGTTCCGCGTTAAGAGTCACCGACCAAGAAACAGATCTAGGCGTCGACGTTGATATGTTGAAACCCTCTGCTCAGTGTGCTGCAGTGGCTAAGAAAGCAAATAGAATGTTAGGTATTACTAGGAAAGGAATGGAAAACAAAAATGAGGATGTTATAATGCCTTTGTATCGCTCCATGGTGCGACCGCACCTTGAATATTGTGTTCAATTCTGGTCACTGCATCTCAAAAAAGATGCAGCAAAATTAGAAAAGGTACAGAGAAGGGCGACAAAAATGATAAAGGGGATGGGATGAATTCCCTATGAGGAAAGGCTGAAGCAGCTAAGACTCTTCAGCTTGGAGAAAAGACGGCTGAGGGGAGATATGATAGAGGTCTATAAAATAATGAGTGGAGTGGAATGGGTAGACATGAATCGTTTGTTTACTCTTTCCAAAAACACTAGTACTAGGGGGCATGCAATGAAGCTACAAAGTAGTAAATTTATAACAAATTAGAGAAAATTTTTCAAACACTCAATGTGTAATTAAACTCCAGAATTCATTGCCAGAGAATGTGATAAAGGCAGTTAGCTTTGAAGGGGTTTAAAAAAGGTCTGGATGGCTTCCTAAAGGAAATGTCCATAGGCCATTATTAAAATGGACTTGGGGAAAATCCACTGCTTATTTCTGGGATAAGCAGCATAAAATGTACTGTACTTTTTTGGGATCTTGCAGGTATTTGTGACCTGGATTGGCCACTGTTGGAAACAGGATGCTGGGCTTGGTGGATCTTTGATCTGTCCCAGTATGGCAATACTTATGTACTTATGATCCTTTTACTAAATTATTATTAAAGGTAGTCTCAGAAATAAACAACACAAATATCACTATAAATTCAATTGGTCTGCTCGTGTCAAGCTTGTAGGCCTAAACTGTAAAATCTGTCATCATGTACCTCTAGTTTTTCATTGATTAGAGGAAAACAAGATTAATATTCGGTCAATTGAAGAAAGTGGATAAACTGAATAGATAAACTTTAGCTCTTCTACTACTACTACTACTATTTAGCATTTCTATAGCGCTACAAGGCATACGCAGCGCTACACAAACATAGAAGAAAGACAGTCCCTGCTCAAAGAGCTTACAATCTAATAGACAAAAAATAAAGTAAGCAAATCAAATCAATTAATGTGTACAGGAAGAAGAGAGGAGGGTAGGTGGAGGTGAGTGGTTACGAGTCAAAAGCAATGTTAAAGAGGTGGGCTTTCAGTCTAGATTTAAAGGTGGCCAAGGATGGGGCAAGACGTAGGGGCTCAGGAAGTTTATTCTAGGCGTAGGGTGCAGCGAGACAGAAGGCGCGAAGTCTGGAGTTGGCAGTAGTGGAGAAGGGAACAGATAAGTACATAAGTACATAAGTAGTGCCATACTGGGAAAGACCAAAGGTCCATCTAGCCCAGCATCCTGTCACCGACAGTGGCCAATCCAGGTCAAGGGCACCTGGCACGCTCCCCAAACGTAAAAACATTCCAGACAAGTTATACCTAAAAATGCGGAATTTTTCCAAGTCCATTTAATAGCGGTCTATAGACTTGTCCTTTAGGAATCTATCTAACCCCTTTTTAAACTCCGTCAAGCTAACCGCCCGTACCACGTTCTCCGGCAACGAATTCCAGAGTCTAATTACACGTTAGGTGAAGAAAAATTTCCTCCGATTCGTTTTAAATTTACCACACTGTAGCTTCAACTCATGCCCTCTAGTCCTAGTATTTTTGGATAGCGTGAACAGTCGCTTCACATCCACCCGATCCATTCCACTCATTATTTTATACACTTCTATCATATCTCCCCTCAGCCGTCTCTTCTCCAAGCTGAAAAGCCCTAGCCTTCTCAGCCTCTCTTCATAGGAAAGTCGTCCCACCCCCACTATCATTTTCGTCGCCCTTCGCTGTACCTTTTCCAATTCTACTATATCTTTTTTGAGATACGGAGACCAGTACTGAACACAATACTCCAGGTGCGGTCGCACCATGGAGCGATACAACGGCATTATAACATCCGCACACCTGGACTCCATACCCTTCCTAATAACACCCAACATTCTATTCGCTTTCCTAGCCGCAGCAGCACACTGAGCAGAAGGTTTCAGCGTATCATCGACGACGACACCCAGATCCCTTTCTTGATCCGTAACTCCTAACGTGGAACCTTGCAAGACGTAGCTATAATTCGGGTTCCTCTTACCCACATGCATCACTTTGCACTTGTCAACATTGAACTTCATCTGCCACTTGCACGCCCATTCTCCCAGTATCGCAAGGTCCTCCTGTAATCGTTCACATTCCTCCTGCGACTTGACGACCCTGAATAATTTTGTGTCATCGGCGAATTTAATTACCTCACTAGTTATTCCCATCTCTAGGTCATTTATAAATACATTAAAAAGCAACGGACCCAGCACAGACCCCTGCGGGACCCCACTAACTACCCTCCTCCACTGAGAATACTGGCCACACAATCCTACTCTCTGCTTCCTATCTTTCAACCAGTTCTTAATCCATAATAATACCCTACCTCCGATTCCATGACTCTGCAATTTCTTCAGGAGTCTTTCGTGCGGCACTTTGTCAAACGCCTTCTGAAAATCCAGATATACAATATCAACCGGCTCCCCATTGTCCACATGTTTGCTTATCCATGGAGCGGAGTGCACGGGAAGGGGTGTAGGGAAGGACGAGTGTGGAGAGATACTGTGGAGCAGCAGAGTGAGTACATTTATAGGTTAGTAGAAGAAGTTTGAACAGGATGCGAAAACGGAGAGGGAGCCAGTGAAGCGACTTGAGGAGAGGGGTAGTATGAGTAAAGCGACCCTGGCGGAAGACGAGACGGGCAGCAGAGTTTTGAACCGATTGGAGAGGGGAGAGGTGACTAAGTGGGAGGCCAGCAAGAAGCAGATTGCAGTAGTCTAAACGAGAGGTGACAAGGGTGTGGATAAGGGTTTTGGTAGAGTGCTCGGAAAGAAAGGGGTGGATTTTACGGATGTTGTAAAGAAAAAAACGACAGGTCTTGGCGATCTGCTGGATATGAGCAGAGAAGGAAAGAGAAGAGTCAAAGATGACCCCAAGGTTTCGAGCTGAGGAGACAGGGAGAATGAGAGAGCCATCAACAGAAATAGAAAACGGGGGGAGTGGGGAGGTGGGTTTGGGGGGAAAAATGAGAAGCTCGGTTTTGGTCATGTTTAATTTCAGGTGGCGTTGAGACATCCAGACAGCAATGTCAGACAAGCATGCTGAAACTTTGGTTTGGATGCAAGGTGAGATATCAGGGGTAGAAAGGTAGATTTGTGAGTCATCTGCATAGAGATGGTAGGAGAAGCCATGGGATGAGATTAATGAACCACGGGAAGAAGTGTAGATAGAAAAGAGGAGGGGACCAAGAACAGAATTCTGAGGTATGCC
Organism: Microcaecilia unicolor; assembly: GCF_901765095.1. Classification (NCBI taxonomy): domain Eukaryota; kingdom Metazoa; phylum Chordata; class Amphibia; order Gymnophiona; family Siphonopidae; genus Microcaecilia; species Microcaecilia unicolor. The sequence continues at coordinate 227,501,527 of NC_044031.1, read as the reverse complement.
GACAGGCAGAGGGATAGAAGTAGAAGAGGATCCACCAGAGTGAACACTGAAGGTGCAGAGGGAGAGGTAGGAAGAGAACCAGGAAAGGACAGAGCCCTGGAATCCAAGTGAGGACAGGGTATCAAGGAGTATGCTGTAATCGACAGTGTCAAAAGCAGCGGAAAGATCAAGAAGAATGAGGATGGAATAGAGACCTCTGGATTTAGCCAGTAATAGATCATTGGAGACTTTAGTAAGCACAGTTTCGGTTGAGTGGAGAGAGCGAAAACCAGATTGTAGTGGGTCAAGAATAGCATGTGAGGAGAGAAAATCAAGGCAGCGGTGGTGAACAGCACGCTCAAGTAATTTGGAGAGAAAAGGGAGGAGGGAGATGGGTCTGTAATTAGAGGGACAAGTAGGGTCGAGTGAAGGCTTCTTAAGTAGAGGTGTGACCACAGCATGTTTAAAGGCAGCAGGGACAGTTGCAGTGGAAAGTGAGAGGTTGAGAATGTGACAGATAAAAGGAATAAGAGCAGGTGAGATGGCATTAAGAAGGTGGGTGGGAATGGGATCAGAGGAACAGGTGGTACATTTAGAGGAAGAAAGGAGAAGTGTAGTTTCCTCTATAGTAACTTCAGGAAAGGAGGAAAAGGAATGAGGGGAAGGAGAGAGAGGGGAATGGACTAGTGGAGGGAGAGTTGGCGAGGTAGAGAATTCAAGGTTTATCTTTTGAACCTTGTCGTGAAAGAATTCAGCAAGGGTCTGAGGAGATAATGAAAGGGGAGTTGGGGGAGGGGGCACCTTGAGGAGAGAGTTCAATGTGGTGAAGAGAAGTCGAGGGTTAGAGCCAAGAGAGTTGGTCAGTTGGATATAATAATCCTGTTTGGCGCGTAAAAGAGCAGTTTGGAAGGAGGTCAGCATGAACTTAAAGTGTAAGAAATCAGCAAGGGCCCGAGATTTCCGCCAGAGGCGTTCAGCGGAGCGGGTACAGGAATGTAGGTAGCGGATATTAGAAGTCAGCCAAGGTTGGGGTTTTGTACACCATATAGGGCGGATCATCAAAGGTGCAAGAGTGTCTAAGGCAGAGGATAGAGTATTGTTGTAAGAAGAAACAGCCTCGTTGACAGACGTGGATGGTGCCACAGTAGAGAGGAGGTTTGAAACATTGGAGGATAGAAATGAAGGGTCAATATCGTGAAGATTCCTAGATAAATTAGATAACATAGGACGGGACTGGGAGGGAGGAGATTTAAGTGTGAAAGTTATAAGATGGTGATCAGAGAGGGGAAGATCAGAGGCAAGGAAACTAGAGGGTGAACAGTTGGAGGAGAAGATGAGATCAAGACAGTGACCATTTTGATAAGTGGGGGAGGTGGAGCATAGTTGGAGATTAAAGGAGGATGTTAACGCGAGTAACTTGGAAATATAAGAGTTGGAAGGATCATTAGCAGGAATATTAAAGTCACCAAGGATGAGAGAGGGGGAGGAAGGATCATGGAAGAAGGCAAGCCAGGCATCAAAGTCACTGAGAAAGGATGAAAGGGACTTATCAGGGGGACGATAAATGACCGCTATTCGAAGAGGCAGAGGAGAGAAAAGGCGGATAGAGTGGACTTCAAAGGAGGAAAAACAGTGAGATTGAGGTGGAAGAAGGGGTTGAAATCTGGAGGAGGGAGAGAGAAGTAGTCCAACACCGCCCCCGCGACCAGCAGGGCGAGGAGTATGTGAAAAAAGATAACCGCCATGACAGAGGGCTGCGACTGAAGCAGAGTCAGGTTTCTGTCATGGCGAGCAGATGGAGGTGACGCGAGATAAAGAGGTCCTGGATATAGGGGAGTTTGTTACAGATAGAGCGGGCATTCCATAGGGCGCAAGAGAAGGGCAGAGAAGAGGAGGGGAGTAGAGGAATAGAGATGAGGTTAGAGTGGTCGCGGTGAGATCTGTAGAGTTGGGATAATAGTTGGTGAGGAGGGCCAGGATTGGGATTGATGTCACCGGCTGAGAGTAAGAGAAGGAGTAAAAGAGAGTGGAGGAGAGTAGGAGAGGTGTGGCCACGAAGGCGTCGAAGGCGAGAGGTATTTAGGTGGAATGGGGAAGGCAAAATGGAGGGAAGAAAGAGACGAAGATTAAAAGCCAAGAGGGAGGAAGAGGGTAGGAAAGAAGGTGAGGTGATGAAGTCAATGGATGGGCAGTGAGTTCCTGTAGCGGAGAGAGGTAGGGGGTGAGGGAAAAGATTAGGAAGGGACAGGGCTAGGAAGAGAATGTGAATAGGGGCCAAAAATGACTGAAGTACTTTAGAAACTGGGAAGAAGATTAGATGTAAAGAGAAAAATGCCCCGGCGCGCGGCACCTAGAGCGGAGGCCCTGAGTGGATCAGAGTGGACCTGGGTGTCACCCCGGAGAAGGCTGTAAGGATATGCAGATGAGCTGCAAGTTCTCCACAGCACCTGAAAGGCAGCCGGTGGTAGAGCTGGGCACATCTCAGCTGAGGAAAAGGCTTACCTGAGGGTTGCCTGATCCTAGCCAAAAAGCACCTGGAAACTCTGTGCACTTGGAGCGAGGGCCCTGGGAAGATCGGGGTAGACCTGGAGTCACCCCGAATACAGCTATGAGGAAATGCAGAAGTGCTGCAAGTCCTCCACAGCACCTGGTGGGAGCGCTGGGCACCTAGAGCGGAGGCCCTGAGTGGATCGGAGTGGACCTGGGTGTCACCCCGGAGAAGGGTGTAAGGATATGCAGATGAGCTGCAAGTCCTCCACAGCACCTGAAAGGCAGCCGGTGGTAGAGCTGGGCACCTCTCAGCTGAGGAAAAGGCTTACCAGGGGTTAGGCCAAAGCCAGCATTCCTCCCCCTGAGGGTCGCCTGATCCACTCCAGTTCCAGGAATAGCTGTCGATAACTTATGCAGCATCTACTATGCCGTCGTTCAGGTAGTGTACGAATGGAAAATTTGCAGTTAATACACTGTGGAATTTTATGGCGGCAACTGTGTATTGGTTAATTGTCACAAATTCTTCAATAGCATAGGTAGTGTTTCCACATCTACCTTGGTGAGAAAACAAATGAATGAATCAAGTCCATGACAAAAGAAGGAAAGATATGTATAAACCACCAAAAAACATTGTTCATTCAATGTTTTACTCTAATTCATCATGTTTCCAACTATATTTTCAAAAATGTTTTTCTTAAACACATGGGCTGCCTATTTCTCAGCAGGTTTTTATTTGAATAGGATTTTTTCCCAAGGGCATGTATATTTAGCCATGGGTTTGAATGTCCATACATGTGAGCTATCCAGGAAGCATCATCCATCAAAACCTTATTTGTTTTTAAATTAAACAAATATTCTACTACTAACTTTGCCTCTTGCCTTGCTGTATGTACGTAAGGGAGTCCCTTGCTAAACTTTTCCCACTAATACATTAATGTGGTCTAAGCATATTAGGTCAATTTCTAATTTGTTTGATTTTCACTAGTAAAACTCAAGTAGTGCCCCAGTAGTTCACTCAGGGGTCCTTTTACCAAGCAGCGGTAAAAAGGGCCCTGCGGTAGCGGCATGGGCCGTTTTTGCCGTGCACCAGTGCCCCTTTTACCACAGTAGGGTAACAAACCCCTAAAAGACATGGCCATGTGGTAAGATTATTATTACCACGTGTCCATGAGTGTGGGGGGGGACCACTTACTGGTAAGGCCTCCTGTGGCAACCCTGCGATAACTGGACAGCACATGGCGCTGCCCAATTAGCGCTGGGTTAGCGCCACACTAGAAATTATAGAATATTTTCTGTAGTGCCAGAAATAGTGCGTGCTTGAAGCAGAACTACCGCTGGCGGCCGCTTTGGGCTCGTGGTAGTTCCGGGTTGCCATGCAGCAACCCTTTAGTAAAAGGGCGCCTTAAAGTTCTATAATGCTGGTAAACTGGAAGACCCCAATCAGTTTCTCTCTATTGCTCATTGTGTGGCCTTTGAAAGATAAAAACCAAAGAGGGATTTAATAATACCCTTCATGGGCTGTGAAGGTGATCTTTTATACCTGAGAAACAAGGTAAGAGGGTGTGGCATCCTCTAAAGTGAACGCAAAATACATTTGTTCATATTCAAATGAAAGCATGAACGATGCTCAGAGTGGTGGAGATATAGAATATAGATCAGCATGATAACAACACTAGAGCAATCCAAAGGAAAATGTGATCCAATAAGATATCACAACCTGCAAAGGATAAAGAAAAGTGGGTAATATTTTGGAGTTAAAATAGCACAGTGGGCAGGATGAAGTAGTTGGATTCTATTTAAAGACATGGGCTGAAGTACTCTTTCTCTCTAGTTTACTTCTAGACCCTTTTACTAAGCTGCATTAGGCACTAATGCATGCCTAAAATATAGCAGTAAATGGACTATCATGGGAAGCGCTGCAGTATCACATGGTACTTTTTGAATGTGCACATGACGCACTAAATAATTTTTTGAATTTTTGAGGGGGTGTTTCAGGGTAGGGGAATGGGCATTCTTGCGCTAACCAGTTAGTGCATCTACATTAGTTCACGCTAACTAGTTAGCACACAGATAACGCAGGAGCCCTTAAGTGTCAGTAAGCACTCTTATGGTAATTTTAAAAAATGGCTGCGTGCTAATGGCAACATTAGTGCATGGTCATTAATGGAAAAAATAGAAAATCAGGGTTTTTATGGCCACGATGACCTTAGCATACTGGAAACACTCACATAAGGGCTCACTGAGGCCTATTTTTAATCACAGCTTAGAAAAAGGATCCTTTCATCCAGGCTGGCTTATCCACTGGACCAGGTGAGACACTGGCTCAGGGCACCAGAGATAGAGGGTGCCAAAATCCCTTAGCTTTTGACTTCACCACCAGTGCCACAATGAATATAATGCATGAGGGAGATTTGTATACAATGAAGCCATTGCATGCAGATGTTTAAAAGAAGAGGTTTTATGCACTATATTTACACAGTGTTTGAAATCTGTAATTAACGTGAAGCAAGAAGCAGTATGACTATTTACTTATTACATTCATTAGGCACCTATCCAACACAGAGCTCATATAATCTATAACAAAGTATGAAAGTATATAAAGATCCCAATTTTAGATAGAACATGGAGATCAGTGAGGCACCTAGACCAGGACATACTCAGCTCCAGCTGTATTTTAGGAAATGTTCTGCCGATGCATAAAATGAACAGCAGGATCCTGGCAGCTTCCACATGGAAGTGGCAATTTTGCAACTTCCAGATGAGAAGGGCACCACTTTCAGATGCAGTTGCCTCATTTTAAAAATCTACATGTGTAATAGCCGCCAAATTTAAAGTTAAAAGACAATTGACACAAAGCAATTTATACTAAATATCCGAAATAATGTCCCCGAGTTTTCCATTAGGCATGTGCATTCATTAGCACATGTTCGGATCACTAGTGACTTGCCATTTACATGTGTGTGAAATCTACATGTCTAAATGCCACTAATTACTACTTATCATTTCTATAGCGCTACAAGACATACACTGCGCTGTACACTACACAGCACTGTACACTTGAACATGAAGATACAGTCCCTGCTTGACAGATCTACAATCTAATCAGGACAGACAAACAGGGCAAATAAGGGATAAGGGAATTACTAAGGTGAGCTGTCTTGTTGCACAATGGTAACGAAAAACTATCTGTTCCATTGGCTCATGGGGTTCGCATGAAAGAGACCCATACTTCTATGGAGTTAATTTTGAAAATGATCAAATACTCTGAACATGTCTTTTTATCGCCCCTAAGCTCCCATTGTTTCCTTCCAAAGTTGCAATGCCTATGTTCCATTATCACATCCCTTAACGACACCTCAATTGTTTCGCTTAACCCTGCATAATATAATCCCTAACTATCTGTAATAAATTGTATTTCCAACATTCAACTCATATTGTAAGCCACACTGAACCCGCAAAAAGGTGGGAAAATGTGGGATACAAATGCAATAAATAAATAAATAAATAAAAACATAAATGGAATATTTGTTCTGACCTGAAAGTGGTAGCACTGCTGCTTGGCCTACTGTTAGGGTACACAAAGCATATGTGTTTCTTGTGCCTATGGAACAGTCGTGATGACAAAAATAATTTCAAAATGAGTCAGTGGCCTCTCAGAGTCGAGCACACAGTTGGTCGGTACAATGTACAACACAAATCACTGGTCGATCCACTTCATGTTTATCTTCCACCACTTCACATTAAACTTGGTTTAATAAAAAATTTTATAATTGCACTTGATTGTGATGGAAATGGTTTCCAGTATTTGAAGGAGATGTTTAGCACACTGAAAACTGAGGCTAAAATAAAGGCCAGAATTTTTATTGGCCCCGAAATCAACAAACAAATGCATGATGACACATTCAGAACAAAACTCCTCTGGAACTTTCAGCTTGGGATGCATTTGTGCTAGTAGTGCAGAACTTCCTTGGGAACAGACAAGCTGAAAACTATGCTGAACTAGTAGACAACATGCTTAAAGCATATGAACAACTTGGCTGCCGAATGTCATTGAAAATGCATTTCTTACATTCCCATCTTGACTTTTTCCCACTCAATTTGGGACAAATGGTTTTTGCCCAGTAGCACACGAAAAAAAATTTTTTGTTGTGCTGTTCAGCTGGCAGCATTCAGCAGTGTTTTAAGCATTGGCCATTGCTGGTGACATTAGACTACTACTACTACTACTACTACTTATCATTTCTATAGCGCTATTAGACGTACGCAACACTGTACACTAAACATGTAAGAGACAGTCCCTGCTTGACAGAACTTACAATCTAATCAAGACAGACAAACTGGACAAATCCTATATAATAATTCTCACCTCCAACAGGATGTGCTTGGGACCGTGCCAGCCGGAAGTGGTCTGCTAGGCAGGCACGCACTGACCTCAGTGACAGACAATTTGGCAAAGCAAAACAATCTGAGTGCTGGCCATTAGGACACAGGGTTGATAGGAGAGTTTTAAAAGATTGAAGGAACCGAAAGTGTTAAATGGGGGGAGGGAGGGGAGTTCTGAACGACTGAAAGACATGAACATTTGGGAAAGGAAAACAATCTGAATGCTGGCCATTAGGACACAGGGTAGATAGGACAGTTTTAAAAGACTGAAGGAAACGAAAGTGTTAAACTGGAGAAGGTGGGGGGGGGGGGGGGAGTTGTGAATGACTGAAAGACATGCAAATTTGGAACAGGAAAACAATCTCAATGCTGCCCATTAGCACACAGGGTACATAGGACAGTTTTAAAAGACTGAAGGAACCAAAAGTGTTCAGGGGGGGGGGGGGGGCAAGTTCTGAATGAATGAAAGAAATGAAAATTTACGAGAGGAACATAATCTGAATGCCGGGCATTTGTACACAGGGTAGATAGGACACTTTTTTTAAAAAATGAAGGACGTGAAAGTATTACATCTTGGGGGAGGGGTGAGGAGGAAAGCGGTGGGGTATCCGGATACTGGGCATTAGGGCCACGGGGGTACATAGACTTTTGAAAGCCTTAAGGAACCCAAAGTGTGGGAAGGAGGAGGAAAAGGAGGGGAGGGAACGGGGTGAGGGGCATTAGGAACAGGGGAGGGGGCCCTGTCACACACTCTCATTCTCACACACACACTGTCACACAGTCTCACTCTGTCACACACCCGCACATTCACTCTGGCTCCCTCTCTCAAACATACACACTCCAGGAAAACCTTGCTAGCGTCCGTTTCATTCGTTCCAGAAACGGGCCTTTTTTACTAGTAAGGGATAAGGGAATCATTTACTGTGGGAATGATTAAAACAGACTTGGATATGCAATGCCTAGGGATTAGACCAAAATCCAGGACCCTGCTTCTCAAGAGCTCCATGCTCCCTCTAGAGTGCTTGGCAAAAGAGGAGACAAAAGACAATTTTCCCTTCTACACTAGAGCTTTTATACCCTCTTATGACATCACCTACAAAGGCAATGGAATGGGTTGGGTGGCCTTACCAACATTTTGTCCAACCCAGAATCTTAGTGCCCGATGATGGCAACGTTTGTTTGTTTGTTTTGAATTACAACGGCTTCTTCCACCATCAGACAGATTGTTTTGTTTGATAACCAGAGTATTGCACTAAGTATAACACATTACAACCATCACAGAGTGTTTGTACGTGACCCCTGAAGCAAACGACTTGCCCGCCGAAACACGGACCTGTGTCGGGTCTTTACTGTTGGCGCTATAACAAAGTAGTTTTCTCTATAACTCCCAGCCTGTAAGTCATGTGCCATCCTCTACTCTTCTGCTGTTTACCAAACAAAACAAACCATCTTAATGCAATACTGATAGCATATTTTAAGCAATTATCTTGTGGTCCCACCTCTGTGGTTTGTAGTGTGAAGCTGTAAAAAAGACATTGTTGAGGTGTTAGTACTGATAAAGCTATTGGGCAAAGAGCATTTGCTGTTTGAAAGGCGATCAATGAACAAATGAGCGGACCTTGCTCTGAGCTGGTAGATTAGCTGGAACTGGTAGGCTGAGAAGCCCATGGCGACTTTTTCTTTGGATCCAGATGTGCAGGCAAATTAAGGAAACAGAGAAGCTCACGGCTCATGTTAAAGGGCTTCTCTAGAGGTTTGGAATGGTTTTATTTAGTGGTATGCGTGACAACTGTGGATTGAGTTATAATAAAATTAAATGCAAATCCAAAATGCTTCTTTTGCAGTTACATATCAAAACGTATGTGTTAGAATATAACAATATAATCGTGAAGCATCATGTTGTATAGGATGTCTAGGTCAAATGTGACTGGTTGATTTTCTATCTGACTTGTCTGAGTTGGAAATTGTAGGTAGCTATTAGTGGACTAGGTTAGAAAAGAGACTTCCAAGTCATGACAGTCACAATTTCCAATAAAAAAGATATCATCTTCTTTTCTTTTCTGTTCTTTGTTTTATTTCTATTTCTTATCTTTTGTCCATATAAATCTGGATCGGGGTAAATTCTCTCCTAGTTGCCTTAGATTTGTTGGCAGCTTTAGAGACCATGGATTATTGGTTATTTCTATGCGGTTGCATAATTTATATAAAAGCTCTTTTTTGTAGCTTTACAGGCAGAGAAAGGTTTATAAAATTATCCTCATTGTGCATGAGGTGACAAAGGAAGAGAAGCTTTAAGTTGATTATCGAGCTCCTTGGAGGAAATTAATATTTGGATGCCATATAATAAATTCATTCAATAACAACCCAGCATTTATAAATCACTTCAATCAGACTTATAAAGATTAGGCAAATCCAATTACATAGAAGCCTCAGCAGCAACTCGTTTCATACAGGAACACGACCCGTAACTCGTCTGCATTGTCATCGGCTTCCATATGTTATAGCTCTTAATTTTGCAAACTTTGTTTTTACGCTGTTTCATATAAACTTTAAAACATATCCTTTTTTAAGCTCAAACAACTGCCTTCATACAAGCAAATTGTGAAATTAAGAGCCATAATTATATGGAAGCCGATGACAATGCAGGCAAGTCACAGGTCGTGTTCCTGTATGAAATGAGTTGCTGTTGAGGCTTCTATTTAATTACATAGTAACATAGTAGATGACGGCAGAAAAAGACCTGCACGGTCCATCCAGTCTGCCCAACAAGATAACTCATATTTGCTGCTTTTTGTGTATACCCTACTTTGATTTGTACCTGTGCTCTTCAGGGCACAGACCGTATAAGTCTGCCCAGCACTATCCCCGCCTCCCAACCACCTGCCCCTCCTCCCAACCACCGGCTCTGGCACAGACCGTATAAGTCTGCCCAGCACTATCCTCACCTCCCAACCACCAGCCCTGCCTCCCAACCACCGGCTCTGCCTACTCCTTATACGTGTGATTGAAATGATTTATAAGCACTGGGTTGTTATTGAATGATCTGTATTACTCCTGACTATGAATTTCCCTGAACCCAGCCTAATGTTTTTCAGGGCTATTTATTTGTGACATTTATATCCCACATTATCCCAAACAAGTTTGAGTTCAATGTGGCTTACAATAAACAGTATTGGATACATAACTAAGAATAATGCATAAGAAAGTAATTTGTTGTGAGAATCCAATTTTACAATACAATATCATAAATATACTGGGATAGCTATGGATGTTTAACATTTAGAAAATCTATTATGAATGAGAAATTGTACATGAAACAAAGAAAAAATTAATGGTAAATAGAGTAATAACCAATTCAGGTAATAATTCATTGTTTGAGATATGGTCTTTCTTTGTGAAGCTTTGTTAGAATAGGAATGATTTGAGGATTTTGCGGAATCTAGTATATTCCTGTATATTTCTTATTTTGGGTGGTAAGGAGTTCCACCATTTGGTTCCTAGGTAAGTGAAGTCTACAGAGTGGACAGTTTTGTAGATCACTTTTTTGCAATTTGGGAGGTGTAGTCTGAGATAGTTTCTTGCCTCATAGTTTTGTTATGCAGCCCTAAATTAGGGTATTAGGACTTAATTTGAATTTATTGCACTTACCATGCAGTCCCATTTAAGTGGTGTGTTAAAGACTTCACTTTTCAGTAAAAGGAAAACGGGTGGGAATGACCACAATTATATGATCTAGGATGATGCAAATAAAACGTTTTATTCCAAACAATATGTAAGAGCTCAGTGGATAAACAGTCACGTGGACCCAACACTGGCCGTGTTTTGGCAAAAAGCCTTCCTCGGGGTCCTCTTCTTAAAGGAACAGAAGATTATAACATGCAAAAATATTCACAACATAAACACAGATGATAGTAGCCTGTACAATAGTAAAACATGCTGAATATTTTCATATTTTATAATCTGGCCACTGAATGTTACAGTTAGGTATGTAGGTGCTAGTTGGGTGCTAAGCAATGTTCTATAATTTTAGCACACAACTTGCTTAGTACATAGATGCACAGGAGCATTCATAGGGAGAGGTGCACAGGCGGGTCATTGGCGTGTTACTTACAGAATACTGTAAGATGTGTGCTAAAATGCTGCATTTAGGTGCATGTATTCACACCTGCCATAGACATGGTGCAAGTGGGTGTGCCTAAATGTAGGCACATAGATGCCAATGTACACTAGATTCTAGAACAGAATCTGGGTGCCCAGATGCCATTATAGAATTAGCACTCAGTGTACTGCATCTAGCTTGCACTGTTCCCTCTAACTACATTGCTGCCAGCAGGGGGTGGTGCTTCGATATTGTGAAGGACAGGCATGCTCCCTGGAGTCCTGCAGAGTTTCCCTGTCCCTCACTGTTGAAAATGTGATACTGAAACAGCACCACCCACTGGCAGGACGGTAGGTGGAGGACTCCCACTCAGCTTAGAGGGAACAGTGCTAGCTTATGGCACCTAATTATAGAATTGTCCCCAATATACTCAGCCCCCCTCATAAAACTAATTTTGTTTCAAATTATAATTTTGATTGGACAGCTATGTTTTCAATGTTTTTCTAAAAGAAAGATAGTTGGTAATGCCTCTAGGGTTCTAGGTCAGTTCCCACCTGGACAGTTCCCACCCAGCAATTCCCATCTGGACAATTCCCACCTAGGACAATTCTTATTGAACCAATTCCCGCCACACCAGGGTGGAAAATTCCCACCCATAACCCCAAAAATACAGAACACACAAGGCAAGTAATCTCCCTCCCTTTTCTCTTCCAGATCGTTTGGGGGGCCAGTAGCACCTCATTCCCCCCCCCCCCCCCCCACACACACACACAACATTATCTTTTACACATCACTTTCCCCTTCTAGACATGCAGTTCATGCCCCCACACCCCCCAAACTAGGTTTCAACCTAATTCAGCCCTTCAAAGTTACACACTGATTACGATTTATAACAAATTACTACTCTACCTATGAATTTTGTTATTATACGTCCTCTGTGTACATCTGTATGCTGTTCTAACCTCCTTGTTGTAGACGCCATTAAAAAAACAAAAGCACAGCCGGGACTTATGGGACCCGATACAAAAAAGAAGCTATGGTCGGTAGAAAAAAGAAAGGCTAGGGAGGGTGGGAAATGACCGGGGGGGGGGGGGGGGGGGGAGTCCTTAGTGGGAATTGTCTCCTTTAAGGGGGAATTGTTTCGGGGGGAATTGGTAGGTGGGAACTGTCCGGGTGGGAACTCACCTGATACCACCTCTAGGTTCTTGCTGTAAGCTGTTCCACAAACAAAGACGCATAGTAGATGACAGCAGAGAAAGACCTGTACGGTCCATCCAGTCTGCCCAACAAGATAAACTCATATGTGCTACTTTATATGTATACCTAACGTTGATTTGTATCGGCCATTTTCAGGGCACAGACCAGGGGCGTAGCCAGACAACAGATTTTGGGTGAGCCTAGGCAAGAAGTGGGTGGGCACCAAGTGTTCTCCCCCACCACCAAAAAAAAATATCTCAGCTGGTGGGATAACACTTCTTTCCACCTTGGCAGTCTTTAGCAAGCATGTGCTATAAACTGAGAATTTGCAGGTGCCATTATCCTGGAGAGTAGCGTTTTCGTTACCATCAGCTGGCAGAGATTGGGATCCCCACCAGCTACCGCTAAACATGTGCTACTGTTGGGTGGGCCTGAGCCCTAAGTGGGTGGGCCCCAGCCCACCCAAGCCCACCTGTGGCTACACCACTGGCACATACCGTAGAAGTCTACCCAGCACTAGCCCCGCCTCCCAACCACCGGTGCTGCCACCCAATCTCTGCTAAGCTTCTGAGGATCCATTCCTTCTGAACTCATATAACGAAAGACACTAGTCCTGGTTGCTGACAGCTGAACCTTAGCCAAATTAGGCAGTAGCAACAAGAACTGATCAGAGACAGGTGATGATCAGCTCCTATAATAAGCACTGTGCAAACCAAGCATAATAATTTAAAGGAAATTCTTGTTGACATTGGAAGACAATGTAGGTCAGTCAAAATTGAGCAGCATTGTTCACACATATTTAGAAAGACTGCATTGAATATTGCACAATCCAGCTAAATTTGCAAAGTCCATCCCAGGTACACCTTGACCTGGGCTCTTTGTAATCCAGTTAAATGGACAGGGGTAGTGATTTTAAAGGGATAGTTTTAGAAAGGTAAATCTTTTGAACTTTGAATTTTAAGCTGTCTTTATTAAGTTTCTTCTTAAATAGAAATTCTTTTTAAAAATCTTTTTATTTAGAAGCATTTGAAAATAAGAATCGAGTAATGTTTCAAATCGTACTTGTACAGAAAAACTGGATAGGAAAAGCAATGGATATAATCAAATGGAAAGGAAAAGTCTCTAAGCCACACTGCAATATACTTCACTTCCTATCATATTTCAAATCTCATATGGGGCCCTTGTACTAAGCCGCGTGTCTACATGCACCCAACGTGCGTCAAAATGGAGTTACCGCCTGGCTACCTTGTGGCTCTTGTGGTAATTTCATTTTGCTGCGCATCCGATACATGCATCCAAAAAATAATTATTTTCAGATGCGCGTATGGGACGCGTGCCAAGTGGCATTTGACACGTGTAGGTCATTACCGCCTGGTTACCGCGTGAGACTTTACCACTAGGTCAACAGCTGGCGTTAAGGTCTCAGACCCAAAATGGACACACAGCAATTTTCATTTTGCTGCACGTCCATTTTTGGCAAAAATAAAAAAGGTATTTAATTCTGCATGTGCCCAAAATACGCGTCTATACTACCGCAGGCCATTTTTCAGCGCGCCTTAGTAAAAGGACCCAAGTATTAGGAATCCAATACATTTATAAGGAGTCAAGGAAACGATTAAACCAGTAATCATATATATTGAAAAAGGCAAAGGGCTGCAGTCTCACAGGAAATGGCCAAAATATTATGGGGACTTTTACAAAGGTGTGCTGAAAAATGGCCTGCGGTAGTGTAGACACGTGTTTTGGTTGTGCGCAGAATCATTTTTCAGTGCACCTGTAAAAAATGCCTTTTATAAATTTTTGCCAAAAATGGACGTGCGGCAAAATGAAAATTGCCGTGCGTCCATTTTGGGTCTCAGACCTTACGGCCAGCCATTGACCTAGTGGTAAAGTCTCATGTGGTAACCAGGCGGTAATGACCTACGCACATCAAATACCACTTGGAGCATGCCCAATAGGTGCGTTTGAAAATAAAAAAAACAATTTTTTTGGATGCGCATATCGGACGCACGCCAAAAATGAAACTACCGCAAGTGCAACGCGGTAGTGGGGTGGTAACTCCATTTTGGGGCACGTTGGGCCTGCATAGACACTTACATGACTTAGTAAAAGGGCCCCAATGTGGACTGTCATTCCTCTTCCAGTGGGGGAATCAGTGCCTCTTATATAGAAGTTCATTTATTTTACGGTGCCTCATAAATCTTAGCAATACTATGCAGTTCTATCATACAGCTTCTATTAATGCATGTTTTCCACAGTGGCCTTATTGTGTTCTGAGTTCTCCCATTGCCCCATTGTCCTTATAATTGCTGTTGTACTTCTTTGAACATTCTTCGATTATTTTTGGTCCTCCAGAAGACCCTGCCTGAATGATCTTTCTAACAACATTTTTTCCAAAGCCTGCCAATGTTCCTGTTCATATTTAATGTTTGTTATTATATGATTTGTAAAATTCAATAACATTTTATGGAAAAAAATGTCTTTTCAGCAGAATTGAAAAGCACAGGAATAAAGTAGTTTGAAAGTATCTCAAACTCCAATGTAAACACATTTCAAATTCACTTGAGAAGTTAAATGAGGACTGTACTGTGGAATATGTTAAATGCATTACTTGGGTTTAGGAATGCTAACCATGATGGAAATATGATTTTCCAGTTCTGATGCACTTAAATCAATTATATAAAATCTTTTGTAATGCACTCTTCATCATTTGTTAATAATAGAATGATGGTTTCACAAGTAACTACCTCATATGCCAATTTTGTAGCTTAGGATTTGACTCTTGCAAAGCTGAGACTCAGAAAAATGTCTTCTACACATGGTATGGGAAAAGAAGTGTATCATGAAAGCACACAGCGGAGTCAGAAGTCAAAAGGAGGCAATGTTTATTTAAAACCCAACATGACACGTGTTTCGTCTATTGCCTGCATCAGGGACAGTCATAAGGTAAAAACGTAGACGTCAACCTGTGGAAATCTTCTCAATAACAAGAACATAAGAGAACTTTCAAAAGAGTTATCCATGTGGCTGCAAAAACAATGGCAGTTACCAGTGTTGTAAGCCAAAGATCTGGTAACTGCATAGTCCCTTTCTACTGTCTCTATAGTAAACAAAAATGAAACCTACCCAAATTTACCCCTCCAAACTTTATAGCCTTTATCTCTGTTATTTGTAACACCACATTTGGTACCTTCACTCACAGGTAGATGATCAAAAGCAAATGTGGGCACTAGAGGCCAATAGCATGTGGGCACGTTTAGGATGGGACTGGGGAGGGCCCAAATTTAGGATGTCCAACAGTGATAATCAAATGAGAAGAAAACTCAAAAATGAAGTACGTCCTGAGTAGCTGACTACTGGAGGGATTAAGGCATGACTCCTCCTTAATCCCTCAGTGGTTATTGTCCTCCTCCTTCACCCCTGAAAGTGACACCAGAAAGGGAAATTAACCTCCCTAACAACAGCAGTTATTGTAGGCATTTTGAATACAGCAGCAAGCAGGTCTGAAGAGTAGCCTAATGGTTAATGCAGTGGACTGTAAACCAGGGGACCCACATTCAAATCCTACTTCAACTCTTTTAAAAAAAAATTTTAACCTTTAAATTGTGAGCCCTCCAGAAACAGAGACCTACCGTACCTAAATATTGAAGACACCTATAAGCCTGAAGGCCATTGAAGTGATGCACATTCAGGTATAGTAGATATTTCCCTATCTTTGGAGAGCTCACCATTTAAAATAACATAGTTGCAGTGGAATATGAACCTGGGTGCCCTGTTTTAAAAACCACTGTAATGACCACTAGGCTGTCCCTCTGCTCTGCAGGGAGGTCTGTGTGGCCATTTTTGTACAAATGCTGTCAGACAGACATCCTTGTCCCTGTTTTTTTGGCATTCATAATTTGGACATTTTATTTTGGAAATGGCTGTTCATTTTAGATGTTCTCGCGTATTTTCGAACGGGAAACCCCAATGTTTTTCTTGTTTGGAAATGGCTGTAAGATGGACATTGTTTTGGATGTTATGAGCAGAATGTTCTAATTCTAACTTGAACATTCTTTCAAAAATTCCCCTCCACGTGTCTCACTGGAGCTACTTTAAATGTTATTCTTTTGACAGGCTTTTGTTTGGTCTTTCGATATGCTTGAATGTTAAAGAAAACACTAGAAGACCTAATAAGAAAATGATCACTTTTGTCAAATTGCTTCTGTTGATTCTAATGAAATATAGACCTGGGAAAATTGTCTTAGTTCAAAGACAAATTCGTACCACCTTGTTCATCATCCTCAAAATGTATGAACAAAGCCAAACAATCTCATGGTAACCCTTGAAAAGTACCTATGGAAATTAGACTTCTGATTAGCTCCTGAGAGCCAGACTAGAAACTGTAAAGTGAATCCAGTAGTAAGGTATTGCCTTGCATTATTTTGTTTTTATTTGTTAAATTTTTATTTCTGTGGTCCCCATTATGGCCTCAAAAGGGATGGTACAATACATTCCTTGTGACAGAAGATTGAAGCCAGAGGCATTATCCAGAGGAAGCGCTACATGCATGTCACACATCTATGAATACATGTCCACTTCTCTATGCACAATTAAAACACTAGGGCTTCAATCATCTAAAAATAAAATGCACAAACAACTGAACTTAGTATGTTGCAAGCCATGCTGGCAACAGACCACCAGAATGCCGGCAGCAGTAATTCAATCAGTTTTTGCTTATGCCTCATATTCACACATGTTCAGCATCTGGTAGACTAGAAGTTTGTCTGCTTCAATTTATTTTTACAGATCCCGTTCCTTTTAACTTTTCAGCTTTAAAAACACACATCAAAATAAAGGGCTTCCTCCATCCTTACCATGTCCCGTCTCTTCTCTCAGCAATAGGCCTTGGCATGCCCAACCATGAATTTGAATCAGCAAGAAACTGATGGGATTGTTTTGCTTTATGTTAGGTTTTAAATCCACCATAAAGAAAGGAAATCTCAAATTGGAAGACCCATTTTCGAAATGACAGCAGCTAGTGCCAGACAGGATGCTGTAATGATGGCTCTCTGCTGCCTATTCTATAACATCAAACACGGCAAATACAGATAATATAAATGCATCTAATTTTCTCCAGATGAACAATTTTGAAAGAAT